>NW_022145609.1:8105050-8685050 GCF_000002235.5 Strongylocentrotus purpuratus
ATATAGTCAATTTCTTTTGTACAATTTCGTTTCAATTCAAATTATGTTTTATCCTGCAAGAGTGATGTATTAAATGACAGAGCTTTAAAATAAAAACAGATTTCTCTTTTAAATGTAAGATCTCACTAGAGTTTGTCGAAACCCCCTAATTATTCACCTGCAACGTCCTAGATATTAAAAGACGAAGAAGAAGACAAACAGAATAAAATAAGAGAAAGAGAAAAGGGAAGGATATAAGTTTCTCATGTTATTAAATATTAAGTAATTTATTTTTCTACATTTGCTGTAACAACTTATAAATGATCTTAATGCAGAAAGTCCATTCAGTTAAAATGATAATGATATCCGTTATTACTTATGAAACAAAATTAAATGGAAATGACTTATTTGCTCCAAGTCGTTATTTATTATTTTGTGTATCGTAAATTTGGTCTTCTTGAATTTTTCCGGAAACTAAATTTTGTAGTAAAAAATAGTATTCTCACGATATACCTGTATTGGTTAACGACCATCTCACATAGTACGTTATAAGCTACCGAGTCGACTGAGAAACCGAAATGCTATTGATGGTAGAAATGGTGTTAAAATAAACCTGCCTTTCGCGTCAGCATTGTAAAGATATCAAGGTACCACGTTACAAGCTACGAATGACAGCACTTTTCATAAAAGATTCATTGATGGTTCGTTAAAAGCTACTGTTAGAGTAAATATGTTATAGATTCTACATTTATATCGATGGTGATGTTTTGTTAAAAGCTACGAGCGAATGACGAATTCTTTAGTCTATTCTCGGATGCTTTGTTTTAAACGTGCGGGTTATCAATTGTATATAATATATGTTATAATTGTGTATATGAATTTTATGGGCCCAAACTCAAAATCAGTGGTGATGATTTTTTTAAAGCTTCGTGTGAATTGTAGATTTCTTAGACTTATACACTCATAAACCCGATATTTTGTCAAAGAATACAGATGAATTGAGCTGGATTCATAGATTTTCAATGATATGAAAAATTGTTTGTTGAAAGCCTCGGGTAATAAACACTTAAAATTATCAGTGAGGGTAAGGAGGCAGGTTGATGGTAAGGGGCTGAGGAAGAGAAGGTGCAGCATAAGATCTGGGGGCGTTTGACAAAAATGTTCATCAGTGACAAATAACAGTTTTTGTTATAAGCTACTGAAATCCTTGCTTCTGATTGGTTATCAGCAGATTGTCACCAAGTTGTGTCATTTGTCTTTGAAAAAGGCTTTGAGAAACGGGCCTCTGATGCGAGATTGTGATAACAAGCACCACTACCAAACATCTTTTCAGCATCATTATCGGAATTAAATTAAGTTGCAAATAAAAAAAAACAATTGTAATTACTTCAGTTTACTTGCAAAATGGCTGTGTGAAAGATAAAGAGATATAATAAGGACCAGGATTTCCTGCCATACGTTCCTGTTCGATATTATATAGGACAATTATTCCTCTCGATTATATTCCCCGGAAAACTCCCGTTAAACTAACCCATGTGATAACCACTTTTGTGGACAATTACCCCTTGGACCATTACTCCCAAACTTAATAACCAGGTAATTGCATATGGGCACCACAGGTAATTCTAAGGAGTGCATGTCTTGGGATAATTGTCCTAGTGGCAGTTATTGAGTGATATTAAACCGGGGATAGCAGTCCGGGGTAGTGTCGTCCTCCAAAAACTATTCGTATTTATTAGTAACAAAGCAAACATTGCCATATTGGCACCTATGTAAGCCCAGAAAACACACACAATAATTTATCTTCTTTTTAGTCCTTGACTGAGAGCCAAGAGAAACGAAACACTGAAAGAATGTTTGGGTGACTGGGTGACCACAGCCGAATATTTTCACTTTGTTTATGTGCGTGTGTGGGTGGTTGTGTACGTGGGTGTGTGTGCGCGCGCGTGTGTGTACGTGTGTGTGTGTTTGGTTGTGGTCTGGTGAGGTCTTGCTCTGTAACATAAAAGAGACAGATGGATGCATTCGCAGCTCATTCTCTGCCCTTTACTCGTCAGGACAACGTCTGCTAAGAGTCGCTAACAATTGTTTCTTGCTCCATCTTTTGGATCATCAACAACTTTATATTCATCGTAAGTTAGACTTCATTCTTCATTACTTTTAGCTTATATGTACATTTAACCTACTTTAAAGATAGAATTTATGCATTATTTGTTTCAACAAAGGGCTTTTCTCAAAGAAGATCTAATTTTTTTTAGACGAGATGTCATTTTCGTAACATAAACCTGATGAATGACATGCTAACTACTTTTCCCCCTTTTTTTTCTCTACTTAGGTTGCAATTCTAAAAGCAATATATTATAGTAATGATTATATCTACAATTGTACTCCAACCTAAACCTATAGTTACAATAAAAAAAAATAAAACAAACCAACAATTTTTTCGAAAATGAATTACTGATTGCGCTCCCTTTAAAACTTTCATATATCTCAATTATGATTCATATTTAAAAGTTTTAACCATTTCCTTGTTTCTCCACTTCCCAGATGAGTCGCAGTGGTCGAGGTGGCACTTCCTTCATGTCCGAAGGCAGCAAGAAACAGGATGAAGTCGTCGTCAAGAACGTCGACATGGCCGAAGACTTGCAGGAAGATGCCATACAGGCAGCCCAGGACGCCATGACAAAGAGTACCGTCGAGAAGGACGTCGCCGCTGCCATCAAGAAGAGGTTCGACGAGGAACATGAACCGACTTGGCATTGCATCGTCGGCCGCAACTATGGCAGCTACGTGACGCACGAGTCTAAGCACTTCATCTATTTCTACATCGGCCAAAAAGCGTTTCTGCTCTTCAAGTCTGGATAGAAATCAAACCCTGATCTCCAAGACTACGTTCTAGAAACTCCTAACTATCATCGAAATTTAGATAGAGCTGAGAGTCATCGGGAAGTTCAACGTCCAATGCGACATCGATGTCAACATGGTTCTTAATGTCGGCACACGGTCATCAAATTTCAGTTGCAGTCGAAGTCAGAATCGACCCTAGTGATGGTTAGATCAAACTATAGTCGATACAACTGTAAATCATTTTCCAGTACTAATCTTCAGTCATTTATATTCAAAGTTTTCGAACCGTTGCCTCAAAAGGAGACATAACACTTTCTCCGTTGTGTAAAAGTAAGATATGATTTGTTTTACTCTGGAGGAGTTTATAAATAATGGTTATTTGATTGCGGTGTCATACATTTCCCTTTAGTCTTTAGGCACTTTCCATCTTTTACGTATCATTTACTAGACCATCACAGCAAAATGGCTTGTTGATGCTCTATGATCTGGCATAGAAGTTTAAACATTTATTTAAAGAAATATATATCATGGTGCTCTTAAAAATGATTCTTGAAAGAGTGAAAAAAGGAAATTCTCAAATATATGTATCTAAAAATTATCGTGGAAATAATTTGATAGAATGTTTACATAATCAGTAACCCTATCTGTAAAGTAAATATGTTCATTGTCATGATGAGTGAGTCCAATAAATTTAAGATGAATATGATGGTGTATTGATGACTTTTACATATAATTATAATAGCTATTATGTACTATTATTATCATTATTATTATTATTATTATTATTATTATTATTATTATTAATGCGATTAATATAAAAAAAAATCATCATCATCATCTCCGTTTCATGAATGAATGAACATAACTAACTTTGAAGTCAAACTGTTAAATTATCTTATTAATAATGTTACGTAGTTGGTTTGTGCTAGCATGAAGTATTTACGTCTTCTCTATCATGTCTGTTTAACACTTTGACTGATTAGTTGATGCAATTGTCAAGTTAACCTAATATACCTTATTAAAATGAAAATGTTTTCATACTTAAATAACCGAGTTATACCTGTATATTGAATAACAGATAATCTGATTAGTTGATGGCTGAGAATTAGTCAATGGAGTGAATGATTTTAATGGCCGTCTGATTGATTGGTTTGTTTGTTGGTTGATTGAATGATTGGTTGATTGATTGATTGGTTGACTTGTTGGCTTATTGATTTGTAGGCTGATTTATTGGTAGGTTGGTCCCTTTTTTGTTGGTATTAGTTAGTTGGTTGATTGGTTGGTTGGTTGGTTGGTTGGTTGGTTGGTTAGTTGGTTGATTGGGTGAAAGATTTTTTTCTGTTTTGGTTGATTCGTTGATTGATTGGTTAATTGGTTGATTGGTTGATTGGTTGATTGGTAGGGTTAGTTGGTTAGTTGGTTAGTTGGTTGATTGATTGATATACTGCTAGATTGATTGATTGGTTGATTGGTTGGGTGGTTGGTTAGTTGATCAGTTGATTGATTGATTGATAGATTGATTGACTAGTTGGTGATAGATTGTTCGATTGATAAATTGATTGATTAGTTGGGGTTGATTGATTGATAGATTGATACATTTAATTGATTATTTGGTGATAGATTGTAAGATTGATTGATTGATTGATTGATTGATAGACCGATTGGCTTGTTGGTTGGTTAGTTGTTGGTTGATTGATTGGTTGATTTGTTGATAGATTGATAAATTGATATGTTAGTTGGTGATAGATTGATAGATTGATTGATAGGATGCTTGGCTGGTTGGTTGGTTAGTCGGTTGATTTGTTGGTTGAATGATTAGTTTATTGATTGATCGGTTTAATTGATTGGGTGGTTGGCTGGTTGCTTTGGGTTGATTAGTTTGACTAGTTCATTGGGTGATTGGTTGGTTGAATGGTTAATTTATTGGTTGATCGGTTAATAAATTGATAGATACAAAATGTGTATAATCAATCATATCTAAAGGCGAACGAATATTTTCTCCAATATAACAATCTTTTATTAACCCAGTCTGGGACCCGTTTCAAAAAGTCTTTTTTCAATGACAAATATCAGTGACATATCTGCTGATAACTAATCAGAAGCAAGGATTTCAGTAGCTTATAACAACATCTATTATTTGTCACTAATGACACGTTTTGTGAAACACCCCAAGGTCTCAACTTAAAATTTCGGATGATACATTTCTGAGCCTATGTGCTCAGCATTAAGCTATTAATTTATAATCAGTTTTTAAAACAGATATGGGTCTCCAAAGGGGTCTTGATTTTTCTTTGGAATTAGATTTATTATGGTTCTTCTTTGATCAAGAGGCATTCTACCCCTATGCAATGAATAATTAAAAGTTTGTAATAATAAGACGCCCAAATCTTTAAAATATTATTTATACAACTCACAAGTAAACCAATCAATACCTGGGCCCCGTTGCACAAAATTTACGATTGGTGGTAACTTTGCCATCAATGGTAACTACCATGGAAACCTTGATTTTGATTGGCCTTGGATCCCTGTTACCATGGTAGTTGCCATTGATGGCAAAGTTACCATCAATGGTAAAAGTTGTATGCGACGGGGCCCACGTCTTTTATTATTTATCATATTTTTAAGCGTAAACAAACTTTCACACTTTTCTTCAGAGTTTAATGACAATTCAACATTCTGACAGTCTTTAGGTAAAATTTGTACAAATTTAGCTGTTTAAGGGTTATTGGAAGTATACATATTTTCATTTTTACTCTTTAGCTTTTTTAAAGGATATCTTTATTAGGCTGTTTAATTTGTCAATTTTCATCGTATATTTTTGTAATGATTTTTAAACTATGATTTATTTTTTTCTAAATTAAAAAAATAACGTGTATTTTTAATCCAATTTGATCTGGATCCTATAAAAGCACCATAATTTTTTTTTTAAATAAAATATCTAAATCTTTCCTAAATGATTTTATTTTATTTAATAAAGATTCATTTAAATTTTCAGCGTAATCCGATTCAAGCTTTGTTAAACTTTTCAACCAAATTTGTTCTAAGAATTTTGTTGTCTTTGAGAGATCAAGAAGATTGCGTCATGATATTGATCTCATTTGACATTAAAGAAAATCCCAAAAGGTGTTAGAATCAAATATTTGAGAATAATAAAGTCAATTTCTTTCAATTTCGTATCAATTTAACTTATGATTCATCCTGCAAGAGTGATGTATTAAATGACATAGCTTTAAAATCAAAACTGATTTCTCTTTTTAATGTAAGATGTCGCTAGAGTTTTTTTAGAAACCCCCTAATTCATTCGCAACGTCCTAGATATTAAAAGACTTAGTAGAAGAAATAAAAAAAAAAGAGAAAGACAAAAGGGAAAAGGGAAGGACATAAGTTTTTCATGTTATTAAATCATTTATTTTTCTACATTTGCTATAACAACTTTTAAATGAGTTTATGCAGAAAGTTCATTAAGTTAAATTATAATGATATCCGTTCTAAATTGTGAAACATAGCTAAATTAAAATGACTTATTTGCTCCAAGTCATTATTTCTGTATTCTGTGTATCGTACTTTTGGTCTTCTTGAATTTTTCAGAAAATTCAATTTTGGAGTGGGAAAAAAATTCTCACGATACACATGTGTTAGTTAACGCCCACCACCAGAATACGTTATAAGCTACCGAGTCTACTGAAATACCGAAATGCAAATGGTGTTAAAACAAACCAGCCTTTCGCGTCAGCATTGTCAGGATATCAAGGTTCTTTATTCATTACATCGTGTTACAAGCTACGAATGACAGGTACCTTTCATAGACGATTCATTGACGGTTCGTTAAAAGCTACGGTTGAGAGTACATTTTATAGACTCTACATTTATAACGATGATGATGTTTTGTTAAAAGCTACGAGCAAATGGCGAATTCTTTAGTCTATTCACTGATGCTTTGTTTTAAATGTGCGGGTTATCAATTGTATGAATAATTTATGTTATAATTGTGTATATGAATGTTATGGCCCCACACTCAAATCAGTGGTGATGATTTTTAAAAGCTTTGTGTGAATTTTAGATTTCTTAGACTTATACAAAGGCATAAACCCGATTATATTAATTGAAAATTTATAGACTTTACACTACCATGATGATATTAATTTTTTTAAATTAAAAGCCTCGGGTATATGAATACTTAATAGAATGACGTTTTAACATTTTGTCAGTATTCATTATATTCTTATTCATTAGTAACAACGTAAACATTGCAATATTGACACCTATGTAAGTCCAGAAAATACACAAAATAATTTATCTTCTTTTTAGTCCTTGACTGAGAGCCAAGAGAAACGAAACACTGAAAGGATGTTTGAGTGACTGGGTGACCACAGCCGAATATTTTCACTTTGTTTATGTGCGTGTGTGGGTGTGCATGTACGTGTGTGTGTGTGTGTGCGCGCGCGCGTGTGTGTGTGTGTTTGGTTGTGAGTGTGGTGAGGTCTTGCTCTATGACATAAAAGAGACAGATGGATGCATTCGCAGATCATTCTCTGCCCTTTACTCGTCAATACAACGTCTGCTAAGAGCCGCAGCTCACGATTGTCTCGTGCTACATCTCGTGGATCATTAACAACTCTATATTCATCGTAAGTTAGACTTCATTCTTTATTACTTTTAGTTTGTAATTATATACATGTACTTACTTTAAAGATAGAAAGTTTGTTTTGTTATGTTGCAACAAAGGGCTTTTGATTTTTGTGTTGGAATAAAAAAAAATCTGCACAGTTGTGGATTTCTCCAACACGATCACAAACACATTTAGACGAGATGTCGTTTTCGTAACATAAACGTGATAAGTGACGCTGCGTGCTAAGTCTTTTTCCCCTTTTTTGTAGATTATATCGAGAATTGTACTCCAACCTAAACCTATGGTTACAATAAAATAAATTTTTAAAAAACGGCAATGTTTTCGAAAATGAATTACTGATTATGCTCCCTTTAAAACTTTCATAATAATATATCCCAAAATATTTCACATCGTTATGATTCATGTTGTGTAGTTTTAACCCTTTCCTTGTTTTTCCACTTTCCAGATGAGTCGCAGTGGTCGTGGTGGCACTTCCTTCATGTCCGAAGGCAGCAAGAAACAGGATGAAGTCGTCGTCAAGAACGTCGACATGGCAGAAGACTTGCAGGAAGATGCCATTCAGGCAGCCCAGGACGCCATGACAAAGAGTACCGTCGAGAAGGACGTCGCCGCTGCCATCAAGAAGAGGTTCGACGAGGAACATGAACCGACTTGGCATTGCATCGTCGGCCGCAACTTCGGCAGCTACGTGACGCACGAGTCTAAGCACTTCATCTATTTCTACATCGGCCAAAAAGCGTTTCTGCTCTTCAAATCTGGATAGAAATCAAACCCTGATCTTCAAGACTACGTTTTACAGACTCCTTATTATCATCGAAATGTAGATAGAGCTGAGAATCATCGGGAAGTTCAACGTCCAATGCGACATCGATGTCAACATGGTTCTTAATGTCGGCACACGGTCATCGGAGCTTCAGTTGCAGACCAATTCAGAATCGACCCAGTGATGGTTAGATCAAACTAGTCATTATAGCTGTAAATCGTTTTTCAGTACTAACTTTCAGTCATTTCTATCAAATTTTTCGAACCATTGTCCAAAAAGACGACATTACCAAAGATTTAATACTTTTTTCTCTTCGGAATGTAAAAGTAATATGTTTCCTTTTAACTCCAGAGTTAATAATAGTAATCTGATGGCGGTGTTATACGATCTCCTTTAGTCTTCAAGCACTTTTTTCATTCGTTATATTGTACTAGATCATTATAATAGCTAAATATATATATTGTTGAGGCTGTATGATCCGGCATAGAAGTTTAATAATTATTTAAAGAAGTATATCTCATGGTGCTCTTTTATTTATTTTTCCTAAAGCAGTGCAGAAGAGGAAATTCACAAATATATACATATTTCAAAAAGATATCGTCGAAATAGTTCTATCGAAGGTCTACATAATTAGTAACCACATCTGTAAAGTAGATATGTTCACGGCCATGATGAGTGAGTCTACACTTAAGATGAATATAATGGTGAATCGATGAGTTTGACGTATTATAATAGCTATTACATGTACTATAATTATCACAATATCTATCATTATTATTGTTATTATTATTTTTATTGTCATTATTATTCTTCTTATTCTCCTTATTATTATCATTATTATCATTATTACTATTAGCTTCATTAATATCATCATTATAATGATTTTTCTTATTCTAATTATTAACTTATTCTTATTATTACTGTCGACGCTATTATTACTATTAATATCCTCATCAACACCGTTTCATGAATGTAATGAACATAATCACTTTTAAGTTGACATGTTAAAATATCTTGTTAATATAGGTTACGTAATTGATTTGTGCTTGCATGAAGTATTCACGTCTTCTCTATCATATATATTCAACACGTTGACAGATTAGTTGTTTCAATTGTCAAGTTAAGTTTATATACCTTATTAAAATGGTATTTCTTTATACCTTAATGACGGAGTTGATTTTTACCTGTATATTGAATTATAGATGATCTGATTGGTTGATGGCTGAGAAATAGTCAACAGAGTAAATGATTATAATGACCGACTGATTGATTGAGTGCTGGTTAGTTGATTGATTGATTGGCTGATTGATTGGCTGATTGAATGGGTGGTTGATTGGTTGGTTGGTTGGTTGTTTGGTTTGTTGGTTGGTTAGTTAGTTGGCTGTTTGCTTGGTTCGTTGTTTGAATGGTTTCATTGATTGGTTGATTAGTTGATTCATTGGTTGATTGAATGGTTGGTTGATTAGTTGATTGGTTGAGTGGTTGATTAAGTGATTGATTGGTTGTTTGGTTGGTTGGTTGATTGGTTGATTGATTGATTGGTTGATTAGTTGATTAGTTGATTCATTGGTTGTTTGGTCGGTTGGTTGATTAGTTGATTGGTTGATTGGTTGATTGAGTGATTGAATGGTTGTTTGGTTGGTTGGTTGGTTGATTGGTTGATTGATAGGTTGTTTGGTTGGTTGGTTGATTAGTTGATTGGTTGATTGGTTGATTGAGTAATTGATTGGTTGTATGGTTGGTTCGTTGATTGATTGGTTGATTGATTGGTTGTTTGGCTGGTTGGTTGATTAGTGTTGTTGATTGGTTGATTGATTGTTTGGATCGATGATTGGTTGGTTGGTTGGTTTATTGGTTGGTTAGTCAGTTGGCTGATTGCTTGGTTCGTTGTTTGATTGGTTTCATTGATTGGTTGATTAGTCAGTTGGCTGATTGCTTGGTTCGTTGTTTGATTGGTTTCATTGATTGGTTGATTAGTTGATTCATTGGTTGTTTGGTTGGTTGATTGGTTGATTGAGTGATTGATTGGTTGTTTGGTTGGTTGGTTGGTTGATTGATTGATTGATTGATTGGTTGTTTGGTTGGTTGGTTGATTAGTTGATTAGTTGATTGGTTGATTGAGTGATTGATTGGTTGTTTGGTTGGTTGGTTGGTTGATTGATCGGTTGTTTGGCTGGTTCGTTGATTAGTTGATTGGTTGATTGATTGTTTGGGTCGATGAGATTGGTTGGTTGGTTGGTTGGTTGATTGATTTATTGGTTGGTTGGGTCGATGATCGGTTGGTTCGTTGGTTGATTAGTTGATTGATTGGTTGTTTGGTTGGTTGATTGATTGGTTGTTTGGCTGGTTGGTTGATTATTTGATTGGTTGATTGATTTTTTGGGTCGATGATTGGTTGGTTGGTTAGTTGATTAGTTGATTGATTGGTTGTTTCGTTGGTTGGTTGATTGATTGGTTGGATGGGTGATTGATTGATTGATTAGATGGATGGGTGATTGATTGATTGATTGATTGATTGGTTGGATGGGTGATTGATTAATTGATTGGTTGTTTGGTTGGTTGGTTGATTGATTGATTGATTTGTTGGTTGGGTCGATGATTGTTTAGTTGGTTAGTTGATTGATTGGTTGATTGATTGATTGATATCATTGATTGATTGGTTGGGTCGATGATTGGTTGGTTGGTTAGTTGATTAGTTGATTGATTGTTTTTTTAGTTGGTTGATTGATTGATTGATTGATTGATTGGTTGGGTCGATGATTGGTTGGTTGGTTAGTTGATTAGTTGATTGATTGATGGGTTCATTGGATCATTGGCTGGTTGGCTGAGAGGTTGGTTAGTTGATTGGTTGGTTGATTTGTTCGATTCGTCAATTGGTTGCGTGAGTAGGTGAGTCTGAATTTGTAGCATGATTTGTTCGTTTGATTGAATGAGAAATTATGTTGAGAAGGATGAATAAGTATGAGTAATTAAATATCACGGACGGAGGGAGATCTTTACCAGAAATGCCTTTGGTTGTTTGGTTGATCGATTGATTGATTGATGATTGATCGATTGATCCTTTAAGTGAATGATTGAGATGAAACCAGTGGTTCGTTAATGGATGGGTTCGATGTTTGCTCTATTGATCAATATAATGATATGGCTTTAAAGAAAAACGGATTGATTATTAGAATGTAAGATGTCACTAGAGTTTGTCGAAAACCCCTAATTTATCCCAGATAAAGGATAAAATAGAATACGGACAGAATACAAAAAAAAGAAAAGGAGATAATGGGTCACGTTATTAAGCAATTTATCTTTCTACATGTGCATAATTAAGCGCAAGTTCATTATGTTAAAATGATAATGATATCCTTTCTATCTTACGAAACTTAATTAAAAAGAAATGACTTATTTGCTCCAAGCCGTTTTTAATTTTTTCATAAATATATCGTGATTTTGGAGTTTTGGTCTTCTTGAATTTTCCAGAAAATTAAATACTGGAGTGGTAAGAAAAAAATTCTCACGATACACATGGGTTAGTTAACGCCCATCACACAAACTTTGTTATAAGCTACCGAGTCGACTGAAATACCGATATGCAAATGGTGTTAAAACAAACCAGCCTTTCGCGTCAGCATTGTCAAGATGTCAAGGTTCTTTATTCATTACATCGTGTTACAAGCTACGAATGACAGGTACCTTTCATAGGCGATTCATTGACGGTTTGTTAAAAGCTACGGTGAAAGAGTAAATTTTATAGACTCTATAACGATGGTGATGTTTTGTTAAAAGCTACGAGGAAATCGTAGTCTTTGTTTTTAATGTGCGGGTTATCAATTGTATATGTTATAATTGTATATATGAATTTCATAGCCCCACACTAAAACAAATGGTGATGCTTTTTTTAAAGCTTTCGAGTGCATTGTAGATTGTGTAGACTTACATAAACACAGTGTTATTTTGTTTAAGAATACGGGTGAGTGGAAGTTTTCATAGACTATATGCAACAGTGATGAAATGAAATATTATTTGTTAAAAGCTGGGATGAATAAAACCAATTAATATAATGAGTGATATCTTGCTACAAAGTGATGATGATGACGATGAAGAAGATGATGATAGTAATAATAATAATAACACAAATAATAGCTACGTATATATTGCTCACATAATCCATTCGAAAGGAATTCTGAAGGTTCCTACGAAGTATGCATTTAATATGATGATGGTAATGATGATGGAAATTATGGTGATGATGATGATGATGACAATGACGATGTTTGTACTGATAAGGATGATTATGATGAGGAGGAGGAGGATGAGAAGGAGGAAGAGAAGGTTAATGATGATGGTAAGGTGCTGAGGAAGAGAAGGTGCATGATAAAAGGAACTGATACGTGATTATGATAATAAGCACTACTATCAAACATCTTTTCAACATCGTTATCGGAGTAAAATTATGTTTGAAATAAGTAACACCCAATGGAAACTTTAATTTACTCCTTAACTGTATGAAAGATATAAGAGGTATAATAAGGACCCCCGAAAGCTATGTCACACAGTACAGTACTGTTCAGTAAAAGCACAATTGATATTACTCCTAGATTATATTCCCCGAACTACCCCCGTTAAACTATACCTCTTGGAAAACCACTTCTTTGGACAATTACCCCTTGGACCATTGCCCCCTCCCTCCTCCCAATTTAATAATCCCCTACCTAAGCCATTGTCTATGAGTTCCTCAGTATGTTGTACTTGTTCAGGAATATCTTGGGATTATTGTCCTATAGAGGCAGTTATTTAGGGATAGTTGTCCGGACGGGTAGTCCGGGTTAATTTTCCAGGAGGAAGTGGTCCGGGGGTAGTCGTCCCCATACTCATCAGTTTGAAAGCAAATATGTTTGACAGGCAACGATTCTGTGTGCAACCATGGATACCGTGTTAAGATCAACAATGTCACAGCGGCCTCTTTTGCATATGAAAAGAAGGCGATTATATCAATTTTTGTTTTGTTATTTGATCTTGCAGTTATGAAATGGTGGTATGAGAAAAAAGATTCGTTAGTCAAATCACATCAAATATTTCATTTCATCAATCTCGGTTGGGTTTATCCAGGAACCTCCATCAACCACAGTTTGGTCCTCGTTTCTCGATTTGACTTCACAAGCAAATTACAATCGCTATCGTAAGTCGATCTTTTCTGATTATATAGTTGTGCCTAAGTTTTATATTCATGTACAGCATCGGTGGAGAGCCAGTGCAATTCGTTTGAATCGAATAGGTTAAAGTTGTATGTTTAATACTAATTTAAATCTACCTTCTAATATGTGCTTTATCGAAAAGGGAATTTCATCATACATTATTAACATTTAAACAAAAATTAAGTGAGATGTTCAATAAGCATGAATAATTGTTTTAATCATCATTATTTTGTTTGGCACCATGTGTTGTAATCCTTACAAATTAACATCATAGAACAACGTGGGGTTCAAGGTATGTTTGTAAACAATCATGGACAAATATAAGACTAAGAACGTTTATACTGACAATGTTGTTTTCTGTGGAAAGAAGAAATTAAGCCATATTTGCAAGGGTAAATTTGCTGTAATATGTCACTCATTCAAGAAGAAACAATTGTTAGTTTATAATTATGCATGATGAACTTATTACAGGAGCTCGGTCTAATTAGGTTCCAGGTCGTACTTTGTTTTCTGAAGACGTCCTGACAGAATAAGATTAATGTATCATTTAATCTGTATCTAAATGAGAAGAGAAGAAAGAGAGAAAGAAAAAGAAAGAATTCAAAAGACTCTGATATTTCCGTATATCTTCTTCCATTACTTTTGTATCCAGATGTTGCTAGGAAAGGCAGGTAAAAAGGAGAGGAAGATTGTCATTAAGAATGCCGATATGTCTGACGAAATGCAAGAATATGTGCAGCAGCTCGCCGGGGACGCCTTCGAAAAGTTCACCGTCGAGAAGGACATCGCTTCGTACATCAAGAAAGATTTCGACAGGGAATACAATCCGACATGGCACTGCATCGTCGGGAGAAAATTTGGAAGCTACGTGACGCACGAGACCAAGCACTTTGTCTACCTGTACGTGGACCAGGTTTCAGTGCTCCTCTTTAAATCGGGATAGATACGAAGCTAGTACTCCTCTTCAAATCGGGGTAGATGTGGAGCTCTATTAAAATTCAATATCCTCCTGGAAATAAACTGACAAGCACGAGCTTAAATTTGGACCGGTATTTTCGATGCAGCGGCCTAATCTACAATTATCTTTCTCGATCAACTGGATCTCTATCCAAACGAAATACAGACGAGCCCCCCCCCCCCTTTTTTTTTTGGGGGGGGGGCTTTTTCCCCCACTCCCTCCTTCCCTAGAAAACATTTGAGCATGGTGACTACAACGGAAAACAGTGGACCTGTCCAGTTATGGGGACGTCAATGACATCATCACACAATCATGTATAGCACAGGATTAAGTTTTAAAGTAGTTAATTCCAATTTTGTACTGTAATAGAACTATTTTTAAAGTCAGGTAATGACACCTTTTGTATAAATATCTGCACCTGGTAATTCATAAAATGTGTTCTGGAGATGTATATGTGGATGCGCGTATTTAACGTATTTCTGTAAATTGTCATCAACATTGTTATTTTCCACCTTCAAAATAATTATTCATTATGTAACGGTTTCTTACTTTAAAACTAAATTTGCACTAAAACATGCAGTTTCATTTGTTAATTTGTCAACACAAAATGTCTTCTAAAGACATGTTATGTGATTTCATTTAATTTAAATAAAGTAGCTGTCAATCGTAAATTTCATCCCTATATTCCCTCCCTCAAATTTATGTTTTTATCTTTTTCTTCTGACAACATTTTGTTTCAATTTGATGGTGTTAGTATTTAGACATTTTACTTACAGACATTTAATGAATCAAGAGAAAGTACTTTGGGTTTGTTTGCTTATGTATGTCGGATTATAATATTTGCAAGATTAAATTTATATGATATTATAACATGCTCATAAAGTGATTTTATAGCTGCATAATTGCCTGACTTGTTGATTGATTGAGTGATTGATTGATTGATTGATTGATTGATTGATTGATTGATTGATTGATTGAGTGAGTGAGTGATTGGTTGGATGAATGATTGATTGATGGATTGGTGGATTGATTGATTAGTTGGTTAATTAATTGATTATTTGATTGATTGATTGACTGATTGATTGATTGGTTGGTTGCTTGATTGGTTGATTGATTGGGTGAGTGAGTGAGTGAGTGATTGGTTGGTTGAGTGGTTGATTGATTGATTGAATGATTTAGTGATTGATTGGCTTATTGATTTATTGATTGATTGATTGGTTGGTTGCTTGATTGGTTGATTGATTGGGTGAGTGAGTGAGTGAGTGAGTGAGTGATTGGTTGAATGGTTGATTGATTGATTGAATGATTGAGTGATTGATTGGCTTATTGATTGATTGATTGATTGATTGGTTGGTTGCTTGATTGGTTGATTGAGTGGGTGAGTGATTGATTGAGTGAGTGATTGGTTGGTTGAGTGGTCGATTGATTGATTGATTGATTGATTTTACTCAATTATACCGAGAGGAGAGACCCGAAAGTTACAGTGACTCAGTTCTCTTTCCGACTCTGAAATACAATTTGTTTTTTGTTTTTTTCAATCAAAATAATTTGTGAAATGATGACAAACGGTAAACGTAATACAACAGAAAAAAGAAAAGAGAGAAAGAACAATTAGTGTTTGTATTATTCAAGTTGTATCTTAGTTTCTTTTGGGCAAAGTAGAGGCGTGTGAAACACGTTTTATCTACTTTTCTGCCAATTTTCTCAGACAATGGGAATTATTTTCCAGGTGAGTAAACGGGGGCGACGTCAGACAACCACCAAAAGTCAAGCCATGTAGTAGTGAGCTAGACGCGGGTGTGAGGCTGGCCTTGTGAATGAGGGAGGTGTCTTGGCCGCAAGCCGTGGGAACACTCGAAAAACCAATTCTCTTTTCTTTTCTTTCAACCTTTTCTTCCACCCACTGTTGTGTGAAATTCTCAAAAGCTTTTGTTATGTTTCATGAAGGTCGTATACAACAGATGAAAGAGAAAAAGAAATATTTTCAGTGCAACGTCAGAGTAGAAGTAGTGACTTCTGAGGATGTCTTTATCATTCATTTGAGCTAGAAGTTGTTCTGATCCAGAGTAGTTTTTTTAATATTCACCTAGCAAGACACAGCTTCGCCATCCATTCAGGTAAAAAACGATTTTATAATCATTTTTATTTTCATTGAACTACTTACATTTCCTCTTACCATCTATATACACTATGCACAAAGTGAGGTAGAGTGAAAAACGGATAAGTCGAGACAACTTTGTGAACATATTTTAATCGATACATCCAGTGAAAAAGAACACAGATTCGATAGTAATTGCAGATAGATTTGCAATAGTAAATCATAAGAAGGAGGGCTTCGTATTAATAATAAAAGTACAAGATTTAAATACTGTATGTTACTTGACCTTATTGCTGAGAGAACGGTAGAAAACATATTTTACACATATACCTGTGCAATTATTATAACGAATTCTATTCGTTGAACACTATTATCCTTGACTAATGTGAGCAAACAACTCGCAAATCATATTCTTCTGGTTGATATGATCTGTATAATAACACCTTTTTTGTTTACAGGATGTCGAAAACCAGTCAATCAACGTATAGTTTCTCAACCAGTGCGAAAACCAGCGGTGGTGGAGGTTTCATGAGCAAAACACCGGTAAGTCCTCATGATATGGATTTCTTTTTGGTAAATGTGATATTAAGTCTGTTGAGAACCATAAGGGCTTTACCGTTTGTACGTTTACATAGAGTTAAGGCCCTTCTGGTTCTCAACGGAATGTATAATTATGCACAGGTTGGATGTATATTGTATTAAAAAAACAACGAAATACAGATGCTTTTAGATGTATTTGTATTCATTTATTTTGGGTGGATTATGTATTGGGGCTATTTGTGTATCGGAAAACTAAGCATAAAACTTATAACAGTTTTAGCATAATAATGATAACATTGTAGCATTATACCATCTATCAGTATCGTGTTTGTAAGGGGGAGTTTGTACTAATTGAATATTGGTAATTTAATCAATAGTATTTTTTGCCTATAAATTATTTTTTTAAACTCTTTAAAAAAATTATGTTCAAGGGTAGCAATCTTTAGACCCTATCAATAGGTCAATGCATTCAAATATCCCTTAATTGTTTGAACTTATTATTTCATACATTTATAATTGAATAGATCTGGGTCCTTTTTAATAAGAGAGGTAGTATTCAGAAAAAATGTAATGGAGGTTTATATTGAAAGACAGAGATATGATAGATTGATATATTCCCTTATCAATCTTCCCCTTCTCATCAAGCTGATCGGTACATCGTCACCATTATCATCGTCAACGTCATCGTCAAAGTCGAAGAAGGACAAAGAACCCATCATCAAAAATGTGGATATGACCGAAGACATGCAAGAACGGGCCCTCGACCTCGGAATGGAAGCCTATGAGAAGTTCAACACTGAGAAGGATCGCGGTGCCTACATCAAAAAGGCTTTCGACGTCGAGTTCGACACCACGTGGCACGTCGTGGTCGGAAAGCATTTCGCCAGTTTCGTCACGCACGAATCGAAGTGTTTCATCTATTTCTACATCGGTCCGATGGCCTTCTTGATCTGGAAGTCAGGTTGAGTAGTTTTCGTCCATCCGTTGCCAGATGTTTGTCCTGTATGTATTTAAAACTTCGGACTATCTTTCGACCCGGTATAGTATAGTTCTTGTACCATCTGCATCTTTTTAAAATCTTATTTGTTTTTAGAGACAAATAGTTTCAAAACCTATGTACTATGTTGTACTTACTATGTTTCAAACCTTTTCCATCTCTCCAACATCATAGTTATATTTAGAGATATTCTTAATTATCTGTGTTATGTATTGATTACTATGTTTCGAACCCAAATATTATAGTTCTCGTAGCATTTACATATCTTTTTGTATCATTTGTTTAAAATGACTTATCTTACAATCCATGTACTATGTCCTATATACTTTGTTTCGACCTTGTGTCGTGTTTGTACCATCTGCACCTCTCCGATATCATAATCAGTTTAACAGATATTTTCAAAAACTGTGTTTCGAACCAGTATAGTCATAATATAGTTCTTGTAATATCGTTAGAGATGTAGTTCTACACCTATACAGTCATCATAAATATGTGTGTTATACTGTTTCGACCGAATTATTATTTTCATACTTTCTATAGCTAACTTCTCAATTACTTTATTTATTTGTTTTGTTTTTGTTTATTTTTTCTTCTGCATATTTATCTTCAAATTTCTGTTGTAGTTTTCGCACTATGTACCCTGGTACCATGGTGCACCTTTTCAATAGTATATTAATAGTTATTTTCGACAAAACTAATGATAATATTGGGACAACCTGTATTAATATTTTAAGTAACAGTAGATCGAAAAAATTGTGTATCCAAGAAATCCTTCAAAATGATTAATTAAAAATATTAATCATTCTACACTACCGAATGTCTTTCTGAGTTTATTTTAGATGATGTTATTATAAATATAATTATAAGATAAAATTCGTTAAAGTGGATGAAGTGTTTCGATTGGAAAATGCATCCGATGAGGAATATTTGTTAGTATCGAGACGAGAAGTTGTTTACATTTCAATGGTGCTGATTTGTATTGTTAGTTCTAACAAAAATTATATCAACTTTGTTATTTTTAAAATTATATATTACAACATCTAAGAAGTATTTTATATAGTTTAGCATCACACCATATGAAAAGGTTATTTTCATATTCTTCCTTTCGTCTTTTGTGTTTCTTTTGTCGATCAACAGGATTTATTTATTTTGTTGATTCGTTCTCTTTTTTAACACTCACTCATCTGCAATTCATAAAAAAATTGTAAATTCGCTACCTCTTCATTTGTTTTTCAAATGATTCAGTATTTCTTAGAATTTTTACTTGTAGTGTGTTATCTTTTCAATAATCTACTAGATTTTCAATTCATAAATCTCCTTTTTTATTTCATTAGTCTGTTTTTCTCCTCTGTATGATTCTCATTTTTTCCATTAATTTATTATTCCATTCATCGATTTATTATGTTATTCACTTTATTGATTCTTCTCTTCATTTACTCTGCATTCTTAAAAGACAATTTGTTAATTTTCATATGTTCTTTCTCAAAGTCATTAACTTTCCTTCATTAATTGATTTCTTGTCATTCGTTCGTTTTTGTTTCATCTTTCTCTCATTCTGTTATCATTCTTTTATCATTTTAGTGTTATTCATTTAGTTATCATATACTAGATTCATCAAGCCGTTTTCTTTCTCTTTCATCATTTCTTTCATTCATTAATTAATTAATTCTTTTGTTTATCGACTTATTCTTTCTTTACTTTCTTAGTTTTTACAATCTTAACTAATTTCTATCACCTGTTATGTAATAATTCATTCTCATCATCTCATCATTTAAATTAATTAATTTTATCAATTATCCTTTATTCTGTCATTAATTATATTCATTTCTTCCATCCTTTGAATTTATCCTTCAAATTTCTTATTTCTTTTCATATTTTCATCCCTTTTCATTCTTTATTCAACCATCTTTTTTTCGTTCACCTATCTCTTTCTACCACATATTGTCTTTCTTATTTCCTCATCCAAAGATTGTTATGTCATCCTCTGGATATTTTTTTTGTATTTCATCAGTTATGTATGATGTTTAAATGTGACCTTATATTTGTCATTTATAACGGTCGGTCCTCTTTAAATCTGTGAAAGGCTTCGCGCTTTTCATAATCCAGTCATGTGAAAATGAGTAGGAAAATAACAAAGATGTATATAGCTATCTGAAGTTTAACTAAAGTATAAATAGAACACTGCTTCAAGTATATACACTTGCTTATAAAAAAAGAAAAAGAAGAGTTTTGATACTTTGAAACAAGTTACGATTGTCCATGATAGTACTATGAAACACTGTATATTATCGATTTTGTCAACTCGGTTATTTATTCAAGATATTACTTCTATTTACGATGTACCTCATTCAGCCAGTCATTTCAATTTTGTTTAATTGTCATGTAAAGAACTGTGCGCCCTCCACTGACCCCTTTCATGTTTTTAATGTCAAACCCGTGCTGTTTTGTCCACTAATAATATTTGAAAAAGCTACAAGTAAAACCCGTTTTTTTTTTTGTCTTTAAAAATCTGATTTTGTTAACTCGAGAATCGGAGAGGCTACAGTGTTGACGGATTGGCAAAATATGGGGCGTCAGTTATCTATTGTGATGATGGCGATGCTAATGATGATGATGATGATGATGATGATGGCGATGCTAATGATGATGATGATGATGATGATGATAATGATGATGGGGATGCTAATGATGATGATGATGATGATGATGATGATAATGATGATGGGGATGCTAATGATGATGATGATGATGATGATGATGATAATGATGATGGGGATGCTAATGATGATGATGATGATGATGATGATGATAATGATGATGGGGATGCTAATGATGATGATGATGATGATGATGATGATGATGATAATGATGATGGGGATGCTAATGATGATGATGATGATGATGATGATAATGATGATGGGGATGCTAATGATGATGATGATGATGATGATGATAATGATGATGGGGATGCTAATGATGATGATGAGGATGATGATGATGATGATGATGATAATGATGATGGGGATGCTAATGATGATGATGATGATGATGATGATAATGATGATGGGGATGCTAATGATGATGATGATGATGATGATGATGATAATGATGATGATGATGATGATGACGTTGGTAGTAATGGTGGTGGAGGTGATTTAGATGGTGAAATGAATGTATAGTGACAGTATCAAAAGCAATAGGGATAAACAAGAAACTGCTAATGATGTTGATGATGACGATGACGATGATGATCGCCGTAATGATGATGATGGTGGTGATAGTGATGATGATGATGATGATGATGGTGATGATGGTAGTGATGGAGATGATGATGATGATGATGATGATGATGATGCTGAGGATGTCAATGATGATGCTAATGATGATAATCACGTGGCGGCGGTGATGACGATGATGATGATGATGACGATGATGATGATGATCGCCGTAATATATAAGGATGATGGTAGTGATGGAGATGATGATGATGATGATGATGCCAATGATGATAATCATGTGGCGGTGGTGATGATGATGATGATGATGAGGATGATGACGTTGGTAGTAATGGTGGTGGTGGTGATTTAGATGGTAAAAATGAATGTATAGTGACAGTATCAAGAAATTGCTAATGATGTCGATGATGACGATGGCGATGATGATCGCCGTAATGATGATGATGATGGTGGTGATGGAGATGATGATGATGATGACGATGATGATGATGATGATGGTGGTGGTAATGATGATGATGAGAATGATGATAATGGTGATGGTGATGGTGATAATGATTATGATCATAATGATAGTGATAGTATCAAAAGCTATAGTTATAATGGTGATGATGAATAACGGTGATGATAATGGTGGCAATGATGATGATGATTATCATAATGATAGTGAAAGTATCAAAAACATTAGTGATAACAGTAACAAGAAATCGCTAATGATATTGATGATAATTGTGATGATGATGATGATAATGGTGATGATGATGATCGTCGTAATTATGATGGTGGTGGTGATGGAGATGATGATGCTGATGATTATGATGATGATAATGGTGATGATGATGAACAATAAAAACTGCGATCATGATTGTGATGATGATAATGATGATGATGATGTTAACGGTGATGATAATGGTTGAACTGATGATGATGATGATGATGACGATGATCATTATGATGGTGAATTTCCAATATTTATCAATAATATCAATTAATTAATCAATCACTTACTTACTCACTCACTCACTCAATCAATCAATGAACCAGTCAATCAATCACGAAGTCATTCATCAAATCAACTAACCAACTCACCCACCAATCAACCAATCAAACTACCAAACCAATCAATCAACCAATCTGTTAATTAGTTATTCAATCAGTTAATCAATAACATCAATCAATCAATGAAACAACTAATAAATGTTCTATCCTATTAAACAAGCAATCAACAAAGCAATCATTCAAAAAATCAATAAATAAACCATACCATACCTCATCCAGTCAGCTAAACAAATACATAAAATAAACGCCACTGACGTTGATAAGAATTATTGTATTAAATGTTTATTAAACCGATTAACCAATTGACCATTCATTAGACCCACTATTACAAATAATGCATCAATATTTCTTAAGAGTATAACGTTCGGTTGATACTCCCAATTAATAAAATTATATTTGTATTGGGGGTCACTTAGCAGAAAACCCATTTTGAAAATTGCTTATGAAATGATTCCTTGTGGATACCATCAAAAATAATTGACCGTTCTGCATCACTCATTTCTGTCTACCTCGTAATAAATGAATAAACATAATAATAAATATTTGGCAGAAATCTAACGTCTCAGTTTAGAAGACATGAGTGAGATAGATTTGAGCTAAGCGTTATTTAAACTATCTTAAATATACTTAAAGCTTCCATATATATTCATATCTATAAATATATTATCTATAATTATATACTTAACATACTCATTACAACTTTAAAACTTATTCAGATATAAAATCCTTCGTGAACTCTTTCTGCAGCAAACATAATTTGCTATATCTCCTGTACTATTAATTCTTCTATAAATTACGGAGACAGCAATGCCATCGATACCGAATCAGAGAAGAAATTATCTAACCAATGGCTGTTGAGAGGGGGGGGGGGGGAAGGCCCCTGGTCCATTGAAAACCAATATGACATAACTTATCTCAACGGGCATCTCGAAAACAATTGATAGCGCCTATTGTTTTGCTTGCGAGAAATTGTAGCCTTATACATGTCAAAGTAAGCAAATTTAATGGCGCCTGCCGTCGAGTTGAAGGACGTGCTCAATGACCATGTGACGACATTACAATGACGAACTACGTTGACATCGACGTCGTAGTAGACTTCTGACTTCTCATTGTCTATAAATTCTATCTAAGAGTCTAAACTGCATCTTGGAGATCATTTGATTGGCTTATATATATCTAACCCGACTTGAAGAGAAGGATAGCCGTCTGCCCGTGATAGAAGTAGATGAAATGTTTGGTCTCGTGCGTCACGTAGCTGCCGTAGTTGCGGCCGACGATGCAATGCCAGGTCGGATCGTAGTTTTTGTCGAACTCCTTCTTGATAAAGGCCGCAACGTCCTTCTCGACGACCTTCTTCGTTTTATCGCCGTCCTCGAGCATTTGTTTTGCCAGGTCGATGGCGAGTTCTTGCATGTCGTCGTCCATGTCGGCGTTCTTGACTTCGATTTTGTTCTTTTCAGTACCCGACTTGCCCGAGTAGGACGAACCTCCACTGCGATTCATCTAGCATTGTGAAGAAAGATACAAATGGTTAATTGAATTGAATCGAATATATTTTCTTCTGCAACATGCAAATCAAATTAAATACAACATAAAAGCTAAATATCAACAAGAAAATTTGAACGTGTATATAATAATTAAAATAATAATAGAAATATTGACATTAAAACAAAATGTAATTGATAGCACAATACTGTGAATAATTTATTGAGAAATCTGCAGAAGAATTGTGAAGTCTTGATTAGGTGATTTTGATTTGGGAACCACTATCAGCTGGTTAAATCCTGAAAGAAAAATGTCAGTGACATGTAATTTCCGCCATAAATCACCACATGCCTCATGAAAGAGCAATTTCAAACTCTCTAAAACAATACATAAAAACAATAAAAGATGCATTTAAAAGCAAACTTTGCTAAGGTTACAAAGCAAGGAATACTATTATTACACAGTGTTAAGCCAGGCTATACTGATACGGCGCTCTTGCATTCAAAATAACAAATTTTGAAACTATGTAATCAAAATTGATTTTGAATTTAACTTTTGAGATTATTGATGAAAACAAAAAACGAACTTACGATTGATTTGTTTGAACTGACGACGAACCAAAAGATGAAATAAACAGTCGCGAAAGACGATTCGCAGATGTTATTCTGACGAGTTTTAATCGTAAAATGAGACCTGATACGCCCACCGTCTCCATTATATCGAGTGGCACTCGTCTATCGCATAGGTTGCCACCCCCCCCCCCCCGCCCCCCTCCATGCCAAACAAGAAAAACTGCGAGAAATGAAAACATTCTGGTGACGCCCTACGCCGTATCCAGTGTATCGCTCCCATAAAAGTAAATCGCAAGAACACACACGGACAATGCATTTGACTTGGCATGTATAAACTGGTACACATTTAGCGTGCAAGAGGTTATACATGTATGGGAATAGAGAAGAAAAGAATGCTGTTTTACTAATTTTTTACCATTTTGTCTTAATGATTTTTATTCTGAGTCCTAAACAATAGACCGAATGCAAAGGAGGAAGGGCTGAAATTAACTCGTAGCCTTGCATTTTGTCGTTTGACACCAATAATTCTAAAAATAAAAATAAATATGAAAGTCTTTGCACATTTAAAGGGTTAGAATCATCGCTTTACTCTAGAAATTGGCACTAGTTTAGAATGTGAGACACATAAGCTGCAAGTGTTTTTACTTTTCAGATACAAATACTTTTTTTTCAGAAAAGTTTACAAACAAAATGAAATATACGTGTTGCCCATTGGAAGAGTCCAAGGTGATCAACTTAACTTTTAAAAATCAGTTTGTTCCTTTAAAGATCCCTTTCTTATATAACCATACTCTAGATTTTGTGTTGGTATTGGAGGTGGTTGGGATTCACTCTTCGATATCATAGTGTTTACGATGAATGAATAGTCTATGAAACTACCTTTCTCCGTAGCTTTTAACAAAATATCACTATTGTAAGGAGCGTTTAGTTTCTGTATCGTAAGCATTCACTCCGTAGCTTTTAACAAAATATCACTATTGTTAGGAGCGTTTAGTCTCTGTATCGTAAGCATTCACTCCGTAGCTTTTAACAAAATATCACTATTGTTACGAGTGTTTAGACTCTGTACCGTAATACTATTCACTCGTATTTTTTAACAAAATATCACCATTGTTAGGAGCGTTTAGTCTCTGTATCATAAGCATTCACTCCGTAGCTTTTAACAAAATATCACTCCTGTCATATGAGTGTAAAATTTTACTACCTTTCACTGGTCTTGCACCTTGTAAGTAAAGATCACCATTGTTATGAATCTATCTTGTCTATGGAACCTGCCTCTCACTCGGTAGCTTTTAACAAAACATACAATAGTTATATATTCAATAGAATTTATTGTGATAAAGCCGAGTAATAAAGGACCTTGGCTTCTTGACTACAAAGACGCGAAACGTTTGATTTTCTTGACACAATAATAGTCTTTTCTTTTTTTAAATACAATTTTCATTTTTCGTTTTTCTACAGACTCTATAGCTTATAACGTAACAAAGAAGCGTCAACACAGATAGAACGTGAGAATACTATTTTGCATCACCAAATTTACTTGCACTCCAACTTGAAGATTCAAAAAGTCAAACAAATACTAAAAATGATAACAAGAGGCGTATGAAGACTGGCCTCAGCGAGGCAAAATATTTCGGCTTTCTGTGATCCATTGATCTGTATTGAGCAAACCACTGTTTGAGGGCCCTAGTTTGCTTTCCGGGGGAAGGGGGTCATCCCAACTGAAAATGATTTAGAGGAAATTAAGCCTTTTGCGAATGTCTCTATACTACAGTATTAAAATCATACAACTAGTATATGAATAGCCGTTATATTTTCTTGTCGGAAATTAGCCAGGAGGGCAAATTGCCACTTTGCTAGTAATAATTGCTTGTGCCAAACATAATGCTATTTTGAAATTGTAATTTCTTCATTATAGAACCAATATTAGCAATTAGCAACATCTTCTAATGATTATAATACCCATATGATGTATTAATTGGGAACACCTAATGTCAAATAATTGATAACGACTGACGAGAGCACCCTGACTAAATGAGACTGCATAAAGTACTGAATAACAATATCGATGTATTTACTGTCCTGCTCATATCTCATCGTTCATTTTTAGGAATGTAACACAATCAAAGATTTTACAGGGTACTGGCATCAGCGAAGAATGGAGGGGTGATGTCAAATGGACTCCAGCCTCCCTTTGGGATGATTAGATTTCTTGGATCAGGTCGGGAGGGGGGGGGGGGAGCCCCCTTTTCCCCGTGTTTGAAAATCATATATTGGGAAAATGAGTTATGTATTCATTTATTATATTTCGACAGAAGTGTGTATGTATATTGTGATATATCCCCACAGTGGACAAAAAATACCCATGTTCACTGTACTTTAAACGTTTTCAGACAGTTCACCCTCTCCCCTTTTGACATCCATCCATCTGGCTCTTTCTACAACCTCCTATATATTGCTTTTCAATTTCGTTTTATTTCTGGTATATATTTTTCTATTTGTCAATTATATAGTTGACCAATCGAAACCAGATTGAAGATCGTGAGACCGAATTAGTTGAGACCTCCTTATTTTAACTCACTTATTGAATTAACAAGAGAGTCAAAATTTGAAAAATTGACGAACCGATCAATAAATAAGTCCTAGGTCAACCAATCATTCACTCAACCGCTCGTCAAAAGGATCAATAATTAATCAATCATTAAATCAACTGGCCAGTCTACTAATTAATCAACTCGCTAATCAAGGTATCGATCAATATTTCATCAATCAATAAAACAACAGATCACGTTATAATATGATTATCAACCAGTTTAACAAATAACTAAATAATCCTCCGATCAATCATAAATTATAAGCAGCCAATCAACCAATCAATCGAAAAAACAAACAATGAATCAATCAATCAATCAATCCATCCATCAAGTAAGCGATCAATACATGAATGATTCAGTCAGTCAGTCAATCAATCAATCAATCACTTAATTAGTAAGTAGATCATCAACCATCTGATCACTAAAGCACACAATTCACCAACTAACTTTACCAACCACAATTAATCAACCATGCAATCAATCCATCAATCAATCAAAATGGTCAACCAACCAATCAAAAGTAATCAATCTATACCCACCAACCATCAATCAATCAATTAACCCACCAAACAACCAATAAATCTAATAGCCAACCAACCAATCAACCAATAAATTAATCAATCAATCAATCAAATAGCCAATCAACCAACCAATCAACCAATCAATCAATAAACCCACCAAACATCAGTCAATCAATTTATCAACCAAACACTAAAATAACCAACTAACCGTCAACCAATCAATTAACCAACCAAAAACCAATCAACCAACCAATCAATCGATCAATAAACACACCAACCATCAGTCAGTCAATCAATCAATCAATGATTTATTGACTAATTCATCAAACATCAAAGTACTTCACAAATCACATTATCAGTCATCTACCCACGCCAATCGATTCCTCACTAAATATGTAACTCTTCAGAGACAAGTTTCGTTTGAAAGATCAAGGTTTATCTGCCAACACATTAACAAGTCTATAGAGAAATGTTTCATGCATGCACAAGTTTCCAAATCAACAAAGATCTTCTGGTATTTCTTCTTTGAATGCACAAATAAAATCTCTTCACAGTCACAAATAATCACCATCACAAATAATAATGATGATGATAATAATAATAAAAAATAATTATAATAGTAATAATAATAATGATAATAATAATAACAATAATAATAATGGGTCCTTGTATAGCGCTCATGTCTGTCAGATTGGAACACCCCTGGTGCTCCACAATTTATCCAAGACAGAATTAAGTTAAAATAGGTACCCCATGAATAAGTTATGTTTGTGAATTTTACTACTATCATGACTACACCAAACAGTCGAATGGTTGTATAAAAAAAATTGCATTACATCAACAAGACACATTCGAATGAAATCAAATGAATATAATTCGTAAAACATAATTCCTTCATGAAAATAGATTTTAAAAGACAAATTCCCATGAAATATGATAGTCATTCTGCAAAAGGCGTTTCTTGTAACTAGCATACAATGTATATGTCATTTTTAAATCTTCTTTAATTTTGGGATTATCATCTTAAAGCACCGTGTGACTTAGTTATCGATACTAGGCGATAGTAGAAAGATAGTACATCAATTTAATTCACCTTATCAAATCTTGAATTGGATCACAGGCTCAAAACAAAAAAATGTCACCATCACCCTAATTGTATAATTACTATATCTCTCCTCGTAGTAGACATGAGAGATTGAATGTACTTCGAAACTTAGATCACTTTTAGTCTCTTTTGATATCAAGATAAACAATGGCACGTGAACATCCATAAACTCTTGTGCATCGGTCATTGAAAAGTTGTCTGGCGCCTGGTGTAGCTGTGTGTTCGATAACCATGTGACGAAACGGCGTACCATGTCGATGTCGATGTCAGACTGGCATTGAACTTCCCGATGTCTCTGAGTCTATCTTAGAGTTTTAAAATTATCTAGGAGATCGAATTTGAACGTCAAATGCCTACCCTGACTTGAAGAGTAGGATTGCTTTCTGGTCATGATAGAAATAGATGAAATGTTTGGTCTCGTGCGTCACGTAGCTTCCGTAGTTGCGGCCGACGATGCAGTGCCAGGTCGGTTGAAACTTGGCGTCGAATTCTTTCTTGATGTAGGAGGCGATGTCCTTCTCGACGGTGAATTTCTGGAAGGCATCCTTGGCTAAATCGATGGCCTCTTCTTGGAGGTCGTCGTCCATGTCGGCGTTCTTGACCACGATCGTCGGCTCCTTGTCCGAATGGCTCGACTTCTTTGCATAACTCATCTGTCGATGGTAACATATAAAAACGATTACATGTTAAATTAGTATTGATAAACAGATGATGTTACGATGTCAGCAGTAGATTTTAAAGGTGATCTCGAGTCCGTGTAGGCTTAATACAAAAAGAATATTCTATCATGATCTAATGAAACTTAAACTGTTGATTAAACTATAAAATAATCATTTTCCCCCAAAAAAGATTTTGG
The DNA here is from genome assembly GCF_000002235.5 of Strongylocentrotus purpuratus. Classification (NCBI taxonomy): domain Eukaryota; kingdom Metazoa; phylum Echinodermata; class Echinoidea; order Camarodonta; family Strongylocentrotidae; genus Strongylocentrotus; species Strongylocentrotus purpuratus. The sequence goes on from NW_022145609.1 coordinate 8,134,474, forward strand.
TTATGATTATGAGCAGAAGCAGCAACAGCAACAAAAACAAGAACAACGGCAGCTTCAACAAAATATTGCTGGTCGCCCCTACAAATGTAAATAAACAAAATGGTCTCCCATAAGTGCTTATTGAGTGCTTAGCAAGTTTACGTTAGTTTCTTTAAAGTCATATTCTCCCGAAATCTAGTTCTATAATAAGATTTCAAGATCTAGAGAGTGGCGTCTCTAATACATTTCTAACCATTTTGTCAGACGAGTAAAACCACAACTCGTCGCTACGAATCAAATACATTAATTCAAGAAAATCGAGTAGAAAAACTAAAATGGCATTCCCTAAAATAGTGAGAAATTTTAACTTACGGTGAAATAGGCGGTCGATGAACAACGAGATGAAACAAGTAGTCAAAAAGTGTAGTCGTAAGTGATTCGAAAAAGACGGTGTCCTGATTAGTTGAGAGGCGGAGAATGAGTCGAGAGTGCGCCCTTCGTCTCTATTATATCACAGGTTTGGTTCCCTACCCGAGCTCACTGCACCACAACAATACATACAAGGAATCCCCGAGAAATGAAAACATTCTGCCGACTCCCACGCTTTTATTGTATGCCTCTCGTTATCTTCCACTATGCGGGAACAAATCAACCGATGAGCCCGCCCCTTTCTCATTCATAACTTTTTGTTCCAAGTTCGTTCAAACTTCCACCAGTCTGCTCCTGCGTTTTTTTTATAGTTTTTTTTTAGGGCGGCTGTATGGATGGATTTTCCTTAGAGTATACATAAGATGAAAGACGAACAAGTTTGTTTATTTTGTTTCTATCTATATTCATTTCTTGCAAGTCATAGCATAATTATGAGTAATCAATTTTGTTTTTAAAGATTCCTCTCAAAGAGTTCAGCTGAACATTAGGACATTTATCAATCTACATAAAACAGTAATAACCTCCTTGTAAATTATGTTCAAATAGGAGACCTATGTTTATGATAATCAATAATCTGCATAAAAAGACAAAGAAACATTTAATTTTCTATTGAAGTCACAGTTTACACAAATCCAAGTGCTTGAAGACAAAAGGGCCAATATGAAAGATATTCCTCGGGAAATGTAAGTAACAAAAACTTTACCACACCTATGCGAATACAGTCTTTAAAATCCACCGTTCTTCCGTAGCTTATAACAAAAACACCAACACAGGTGTCACCAATGTGAATGGGCGGAAGATACCTTTCAATCGTAGCTTTTAACAAAACATCCCCAGCGCCGTGACTATGAAATCCGTCACTTACTGGTAGCTTTTAACGTCACCCTCTATGAATGAAGAATGAAACAAAACTTGGCTTCTCGACTATATACGCATTTTTCACGAGAAAGAGAGGGTGAGAAACTGAACCGGCATCTCCGTAGCTTATAACAAGCATAGGTCTACCGTCTAGACGTGAGAGAAGTCTTGTCATATTGTCATACTCTAACACAAGCAGCTCCCACGCAGTAGATATCAAAATTCTGCCAATGTTTACATCGTCTACTTCAATTCCATATATGGCAATATCAAACTAAAATGATATTTTCTCAATTAGTTCCCCAGCTATTGTATTTGGTTTGTAAGCGCAGCTCAAAACATAACCCCTCTCCCTCAGGAGCCCTTCCCACTTAAAAGCACAATTAACCTTTAAATGATATAACCTTGAACGAATAAATTTTGTCTTAAATAATAAATAGTGTAATTTTGTTGCATTGATGTGATCCACCAAGATTTGCTATGCTGATTTTGTCTCATTTCAATTACGTAATCATATTTATAATCCTTCAAACCAAATTCTCATTTATTTATAACAGAACAGCTCAATTAATATGCCACGTTACTTTATGGCCCAAATGATGTACATCACGAAATACTTTTATTGTATCCCTTAAAGTAGGGCTGCATACCTTTCGAACTATCACAGAAGCTAAAGAAAACACAACCATTTTCTGATTCGTAATTCTAGCCATCTTCCTGAAAACAAGAATCAACCACGGTCCATGAGGTCCACTCTAAAATGTATATATTGCCCTCTTGCGTCGAATAATATACAACCGTGACCTTTCACAAAACTTGCAAATTGAGAAAGGAAGCATCCCTCGGCCGATGATGTCAATGCCTCTTCTTCACCCTTCGAAAGTTTACAAAGATGCACCTCATTAGCTTGTTTCAATCGTAGAACAAATAATTTACACATGAATCCGATTGTCTCTAATTCACACAGACGATGCAATTGATAGCCACGTCCGTTGTCGTGGTAACACGGAAGTTGAATGCGTATTTTCGCAAAAAGAAAGTGCTTTATAAGGTTACAGCCCATTTCAAGACTTTGTCTGTGCATCATTTTACTTCAAGGTTATTGAAATCTTTATCTTAGTGATAATATCAAATTGAAAGTGAAGGCAACTGTTGAGTACTCAATATTCTCTATTAAGGCCTAATCTGCAATGTGATGACAGGTAAAAGCTTACTAACTTGTAAGCGAGGTTTCAATCCCGACGAAACTGGGTCAAACAAGTTAAATGATTCATCGAGCACCGCCTGTAAACTATCTTATTTCTTGATGAAGAGAAATATTATTATAATGATGTCATTGAATCAAAGCGACAAAAACATCTCACCATTTCGTGATAGGCGTCATCTATTTTGTTGCATACTTCCAATATTCTCTAATTAGCCTTCTTCTTCTTCTCCTCCTCCCCTTCTTTGCCATCTTCTTCTGCTTCTTCTTCTTCTTCTTCTTCTTCTTCTTCTTCTTCTTCTTCTTCTTCTTCTTCTTCTTCTTCTTTTTTCTTCTTCTTCTTCTTCTTCTTCTTCTTTTTCTTCTTCTTCTTCTTCTTCTTCTTCTTCTTCTTCTTCTTCTTCTTCTTCTTCTTCTCTTCTCTTCTCCTCCTCCTCCTTATTTTTCTTCTTCTTCTTCATCCTCCTTTATTTTGAAGAAGAAAAAAAAATGGATATCCTAACTGATATAAAGACCTACTTTAAATTGATGAATAAAACGGTTCTAGGACAATTACCCCCTGGGCAATCACCCCCCGGAAAGTTACCCACCGGAAAACTACCCCCCAAGGACAATTACCCCCCGGAGTATTACCCCCCGGAGAATTACCCCCCGAGGACAATAACCCCCTAAGGACAATTACCCCCCGGGAAATTACCCCCCGGAGAATTACCCCCCGAGGACAATTACCCCCCAAGGACAATTACCCCCCGGATAATTACCCCCCGGAGAATTACCCCCCGAGGACAATTACCCCCCGAGGACAATTACCCCCCGAGGACAATTACCCCCCAAGGACAATTACCCCCCGGAAAATTACCCCCCCCCCCCCCGGAGAATTACCCCCCCCCCCCGAGGACAACTACCCCCGAGGACAATTACCCCCCCCCCCCCCAAGGACAATTACCCCCCGGAAAACTACCCATTGAGGAATTACCCCACGAGGACAATTACCCGCCCCCGACTACAATTCCCCCCCCCCCCCCGGAGACAATCAGGATTCAATAGCAAAAGACGATCTGACACGTTGAGAGATGCTGTGAAGGCTACGAGCCCATAAAATCCCGTGCATGAACCCACATTCGTTCAAATACTTGCGCGTGATCTTCCTCATTACTACACATTTTTCTTTAGCTATAATGTATGCAACAACACTGTGGTTACTGTTTTCTACGAAGGATTTCTCTTGTGCAGCGTTATTTCAACTTTTTGTTCGACACGATGCCCTCTTAAGAAATGAAAAGTTTCGCCCAATCTTAAATTCTTCACAAACTATTTATTTTGCATCACTCTGGCACTCGTCAAGTGCTATGTACACACGTATGGGCACATTTGTTTCTTGATTTAGTGAAGGAGCAAGAAAAACAAGGACAAGACATTTTCAAAATGGTAAAACATAATGTTGTAATCAACACACTAGCACAGATTTAAGGTATGCGGGCGCCTCACCGCCGAATGTACACGAATATAAAGTGAAATATTCGGTCATGACCTTGATACACGAATATGAGAATATTCGGGCCTCTCGTTGCCTTGATTCATCATGTTTATAATTGTGATAAGTGTGGTAACAATGTAATGTCGAAATAAAAGATATATATTCGCAAAATATCGTCAGCGAGCGAGGAAGAAAGACATTTTATTATTTGTTTACATTTTATTTTCTCATGAAAATAAATACTCTACCCGTTTCTGATATTTGTTTTTCACAAAATCAACGTTTGCCAAAAAAAATTGTCATGTAACTAACATTCTCTTGCGGCACCCCAGTTGAAAAAACGCTGCTCTGGAATTACAAAATCATTGAGATGAATGTACCCAAGTGCCGATACTTATTTTCTTTTAATATGGCACCGTACATACCATATATTTAACTTGAAGGCAATTTTTATTTCAAAATAAATTACAGTACAAGAAAACATATTTAAGTTCACCATGACAACAGAAATATATATATATATATATATATATATATATATATATATATATATATATATACATTACATTACATTTATAAACATGAAGAGAACCTTAATTTTGGAATAGATCATGGATGAGGGCCCATTATACATACAACGACAAATATACGATCAGCTGATTAGAAAAGTTACAGAGGATGCATAAATAATGATATCTTACATCCTAATTTCTTTGTTGGACTATTTTGGGGGAGACTAGCTGTATAAACGCGTACTCATCTGCGCGCAATTTATTGTTAAATTTCTAAGAAATGTAAATTCCGTACTTTGATTTGATACATGCGTCTTCTGGCAATTAAATTCGATTTGATACATGCGTCTTCTGGCAATTGAATTTGATTCAATACACGTGGCATATTAAGTCAAACTTCACAAAGGTGGAATGGATACAGAGCGAGAGGGGTGGGTGAAATCTCCTCCTAGGAGGATACATGTACGTCAAGCAAAACGATTTGGCAGATGGGTACGAGGGCTTTGAATGTGAGCTACGAATATAAATATAATTTATACACAACCCCTGTACGAAACAAATCTATTCCGTCATAAATAACTAAGAAAATGAAAGTTCATGACATTTTCTCTCAATAGCAATTTGAAGAGGAGCTCGCATTATACGTCACAGTGTTACAAATTCCCTGGGTGTGATTGTCCTCGGGCCGCGGTAATGGTGTTTCGAGGGGGGGGGGGGGGGGGTAATTGTCCTCGGGGGGTAGTTGTCCTCGGGTGGTAATTGTCCTCGGGGGTAGTTGTGCTCGGGGGTAATTGTCCTCGGGGGTAGTTGTCCTCGGGGGTAATTGTCCTCGGGGGGTAATTGTCCTCGGGGGGTAATTGTCCTCGGGGGTAGTTGTCCTCGGGGGTAATTCTCCGGGGGGTAATTGTCCTTGGGGGTAATTGTCCTCGGGGGGTAATTTTCCGGGGGGTAATTTTCCGGGGGGTAATTGTCCTTGGGGGGTAGTTTTCCGGGGGGTAATTCTCCGGGGGGTGATTGCCCAGGGGGTAATTGTCCTGATACGGAATAAAACAAATTAAAAACGCACAGAGATGAATTTGGCCTCGTATCAGACAGATATCGGTCATTGAATGCATTATAATGGACGAGAGATGGCGACATTCATCATAGATCGTTTTAAATTATTGGCAGTCTCCTAGACGACATTATTACCAAACAGGTGCTACAGAGCAAACGTGTCTGATGGAAGAATAATGATGAAAGGATTATATCATTCCAAACCAATCAATATACTTGATGAGCAGCTGTCTGAGAATCGACGTATGGGTTTCTATTGCATAATAAGATAATCCAAATCATTTTATTGCAATCGCATTTCTTTCCGATTTCCATTGTATGACATACATCCGAGACCACGACACCCCTCTACAAATGAAATTGTTAATTCCAGTTATTAATACATCATATCTGTTATGTCTGATCGTATAATGGTAGATCGATAATTGAGAAGGTAGGTTACCTTTCCAACAATTTGTGGCAATTCCAGAAGACTAATTCGAAATTCATTAATGATTGCTCCTGACTTTTCTCCAGTTAAATGATTAGACGATTTCAGGCACACAACCCATGTGACCAATTGAAATCTTAATTTGACTGATTAATCTTAAACAGGACATCGCAACACTCCGAATAAACAATCATTTATATCACAAGTTTCGATTTGCACAATTTTCTTCAATTATTCTCCACTAAATGTTTTCTAAATTCCATAAAGAACTCCGAACACCGTCTGCTAAAAAATTATTGGAACTATCACCTTGTAGACTTTTTATTCATTGGTGACAATAAAGGTACTTCAAGCAGTAATGATTTATGATGTATTCTGTATTCAACAGGCCAAATCTTATGGGCAGACGATGGGCTCAAAAAATTAGTCACTCATTTTCCCGCCAAGCAAGATGATAGATACATGTCTGGTTGTGTGAAGTCATTCTTTCCGAAAAGTTCTGTCAGTTGCTACTCCTTTCCCTCCAAAATCATGACGAATTCATATGAGGAAAGGGAAATATCGAACAGTCCCTCCTAAACGTAATATTATTTCGATGATTAGAAATTGAAATTGGTAACCGTATATTGCTCGAGTATTTATACGATTAGATTATTGTCTGCATTATTACTGGATATTTGCCAGAGTATTTGTCATTGTGCGTTATATGGTAAGCTCGATATGTATCAACTTGCTTTCGGGGAAATGATGACACCCAAATATAAATTAAAGGGATAAGAAAGTATAATTTAATCAGTGCTAAAGTGATCAAGTAACAAGAAAGAAAGTTGGAAGGTCGTCGATATTGACCAAAAGGAATCGATTGATTACTTTTCAGAGAAATATCCCATTCAGAATGCTCGAAACATCAGTTGAACAATTTTATAGTTTTATTCGCAAAAATTAGTGGTAACAAATATACAAATAGTAATTTTTCTCGATGAGATTTAAATCCACTTACTTCGTCGAAATTTAAAAAAAATATATACGAGATTACACAAAAGAATTGTGAAATCATCGGATGTATTAACGCTATGGATTCACCCAACTTATAACTGGAACAAAACCAAATGGAGTGATCTGATATTTTTTAAATCCCAAGAGATTTGCATGAACTTGGAAAGTACTTTTATCCCAATTATCTGGGAGGTGGAAAGTGTATTGCCTGCATTGTGTATACAACATGATATATTGGTCATCCCCTTATCCGATTGAATGAGTTGTCACTTTTTAACTCGCCTGTTCTTTGGCAGGGAAATTGAAACGCATCCAATAATTGTATCAAATTTACCCAGAAAACAATTATTCTTCAAAACCATACCTCCTTAGATAATAAAGTTTGTCCTTGATGTTGCAATGTATTATCAAATTTTTCTGCTTAACGCCTAGAATGATTTGTGGTTTACTGTTGTTACGGGTCGGAGATCTGTTAGACATGAGTATGGTGAGGGAAATAATAGGGAGATGAGAGTTGAAAGAAAATGTACAAAGAGAAAACAAAATATAGGATGGACAGAAGAGGAAAGGCAAAAGAAAGAAAAGAGGGAGAGAAATATAAAGAATGAGGGATGGAAGGAGAGCGCACGCTGTAGTTTAAGGCCCCACTGTCCTATTTGTAGCTACTTGCTCCCTCTATATAGACAAATTCCCCAATCGGTGCCTGTTGGTCCCCCATGATCCTCTTTTTCTTTTGTTAGTTGAGAGCTGAGTTAATGAGATAGCCACCTGTCAATGACCTCGCTGTGTGGTCTAATCCCTTCTGGCCAGTTGTATTGACGGTCTTTAAGAAGTAGATAATAGGGACTTTTAAATTTGCACGAAGACAATGTGGATTGCTACGATGGACGTCCTTTTAATGCACTGCCTTGAATGGACGTCACACGTATCAGTCCACGCAAATCTAGTCCCTAATGAAGAAGTGCTACTACTGAACTGTATACAATGCATTACCGTTACTTTTCTTTATTCTTCATATCTCAGTGTCGACTGAATAGTCTAGACCAAGTCAAGTCTTGTAATTTAAGGATCAGCGGTGCTTTGAAGGTGATACCTTTTATCTCCTTGACTCGATATCATAGCTCATTGAATCATCGCATGTATGTCATCCTTATCACTTACCGCAATCCTATTTACCCTCCCTCCTCCATTCCCGAGGGGTGAGGGGGTTTTATCATTCTACCCTATCCGTCTATTTGGCTACATAGCGGTCTATTGCTCATCTATTAGGATTTCATGTCATTAATCTTCCAATAATCTTCCAAAATGAGACCACCAATTAGAAAATCAAATTCATGAATCGCTGCAATTTGACGATCCCTATCAGGCGGTATTGTGGAATAGATTTGCTCATCTACTCATCAAGCATTATCGGATCAACCTGTCTGTCTGTCACCGATGTTTATCTTTAGTCATTCCTGACATGCTCAGAAAATGTAAAATGTCGGACGACTATTTAAGATTTAAAAAGACAAGATAATAAATGTCCGAGCCAACAATAAGATAATCAAGAAAATCACGCCAAGAGAGTGACATATTTCTCTTTTAAACATGAGATAGTTTTCATTGAGGCAGGTTTCCAATAACCTTTTATCGGCCAAAGAAACATATTAATAAGCCTTGAAACAACCATGTAAATTATGCTTAAACTCATGTGACATCTGAATTGACATTTTTGTTCATGACGTATAACTAACCAAGGCGAACGAACGAACGAAGAGTGTGGCCAATACATTAATATCACTGCAGTAATTATCACTTAATCCTTTCAATAACATTTTAGTTTGGAATCGGCATTTCAGCGCAGGTGTATTTCAAAATTATGCATCATCTTTTAAAGTCACATGTCAAAACATATCTTTAATGAGATGATAGGCCTCCGGCATTTGAAGCATTAATATTGAATCTTTATTCTCCAGGCTCTCTTTGAAACTTTGCACATATTATTTTGACTTTAGCATATAAGTAAAACTTTGCTTGTTCACACTTTATTCTCCAATTCACTTTGATTCAGTGTTTCAATCCTCCTTCTCTTTCGCTTCTATCTTTTTGTCCATCTCTGTCTCCGACTTCGTATTTGTATCTCTCTCTCTCTCTCTCTCTCTCTCTCTTCATCCTGTCTCGCACTAGAAATTAATGTAGGTCTATATCATTAATCCATGTCATACAAGATAATTACATACTAGCCTATGCTTTTATTAAGGACGGTAACGCTTGACTTGCTTAATCTAAACCACATCAGTCATAATATGTTTCAATTGCTTTCTCACAACTTTTTTCCGTAGTAAACCCTTTTCATGAGTAATTCGTGTTTTGTAGGTCGTTTTTAAGGCCAATTTTCAGCTTAAGAGCGAACCATGGCATTTGCCCGTCTTACTAAGCCTTTGTTGTATAAAAGTCTTCTTAAAACCACAAACATAAACACCATTCCCATTTAAAGCTTACTTTCTTAGCCATTCTTTGTAACCGACTCGTTTTCTATTACTAGCCGACTAGAGCAAACTTTCACATTATGCGAACCCGCGAGATGCATTGTTAGATAATAGACCGCTGTCAGCGGCGTTACCGCCTCTTTGATGAATGCAGGCGACGTTTGCTGCGCGAGACAATGTTTCGCAAAACTGCGGAGTAGGTGTCAGATTTTGGGCTAACAATACAGAATTTAGGATGCATAATGGTGAACACCCACTGAGCAGGACCATCACCTCGTCTGGCAAGCAGCACATTTGGGGTAGAACTATGGTGGCACGACACGTATGGCCGACAATTTGTTGAGAGGGAATGAAAGAGTCTCACGCTTTCCCCTTTCTTCAGACGTGAACATCTCATGAGTTCATTAAGGGAACATTATCACATCAATGGGACTTTGATTGCGGGTGCTTTGTTGAGAGTAGACAGTGATTATGACTGGTTATTGTTACAGCGCATGATGAAGTACCATGAGGTGTATCCAGAACTATTATAATACTTTTCCCCCTGTTTTTATTCTTAAAAAAAAGAGGTACATTCAATGGGATTACTCACCTCCGGCGTACAGAGCGATAAAGAATGTCTTACGAACCGGAGGTGTTTATATCATGAAAGAATTTGAAATATGTGACTAAACAAACATCTTGCATGCAGTCACAAACAATGTGTCTCCGAAGATTTTATTCAAAATTAATGGTGATGGAATTTCGATAGTTCTTAATGATGTAAGAAGTAAGATTTATAGGGAAAGCATATGAATGTATAGGGTACGGATTCGTCGGCCTCTCCGAGGTATGAAGTCGCTTGAAAATTGGTATTTGAGCAAACAATGCAAGATCTTCATTTGTTTTCTGTTAATCGTTTTTTTTTTTTTACAATGTCATTATTTCCCAGTGTAGGTGGTATTGGCCCTATGTTTATCAACACTAAAGTGCTTCCCAGTTACTTTCGGGTAAATCTGTTCTTTATAAGAAATCTTTACGCATTTCTTTACTGACACATGTTTGCTAAAATAAAGTTGGAGTAAAACTCGTCTCCTTGATTAGCGGTGGCGCAAGTTCATTGTTGAAGGTAATTATTTGGTAACTCAAAATCCATGCTGAGGGTACGCCTTACAGGCTTACAGGGATATAGAAGAATGGTCAATAACCAGAACAACAGCATCAGCAGTAATCAGCAGTAGCAGCAGCAAAAATAACAGCAACGACAACAACAACGACAAGAACAGCAGCAACAATAACAACAACAACAACCAAACGCAGCAACAGCAACACTAGCAACACCACCACCAACAACAACAACAACAACAACAGCAGCAACAACATCAACAGCAATTAAGGGTATAAGATTGTAAAACAAATATTTGAATTAAAATTAACTAGAATAAAATAAGGAAATGAAACAGTAGGGGTTGTTTCAGTCACTCTCATTAAGCAGTCCTTATCAAAATGATAACGTTTATTTTATTATTAAGATGGCATCCTGAAAATGTATTACAAAATTTACACTAAAGCATGTTTTATTATCAGCTAACATAATGCCATCTAGAAATTCGGTGCCCTATGGAGTGACAATTCTATCACGTGCAAACACCCCTCGGATAGGATGGAAATAAAAGGGTAACCTAATCCGTATACATGTAGATTGCCTTCTAACCAGGAAGCGGAGGCTCGATATGTAACCAAAGTGCTATTAATATTAGATCCCCAAATGAATATTAATTTCGGTGAAATGGAAAAAAATATGTCTATGAAGGAAACATGTTGACGGTTGCGTGCAGTCATCAGCCCCGCCCTCTATCCACAACCATTTACCCTTATTTTTTTTTTGAAAGACAGCTCGTATAATTATCCCCGTCAGATACCCCAAGATCAATTATCTCAATTGCGTTTGAAAAGGAAGATTTGTCTGGCATTAAATGGCTTCTTGATAATATCCCGAACAAACTGAGTTACAATATATCAGAATCGCGTTAAATGTTTCGATTAAATAGCGAGAAAGGCTATATAAGCCTAATTCCAAATGAAAGTACTCGATATATTAAGATGACACATTAATCAGTATTTGTGCTTCTGGTGATTTTAATCTGTTGGGATTGTATTGCAGATTACTGTCTTGTTGCACGATAAATTACATACCATGACAAATAAAGTTTTTGACGCCTAATTGATTTGGTTTAATTTAACTATAGCGCATTACGTTTCTGATGGAATTTTCAAGATCTTTAAAATGTGAGGTCGAAAGGTCATGTTCATATGCAATTTTTAGAAATAATAATGATGAATATCAAGTCAAAAGAAAACCAAATAATCTAATAAACCAGTAGTACGATCACACAGAAACGGCATGGCGTTCTCAGGAACATACACATTTTGATAATAGGAGATTCTTTTGCCAAAAAGTGTCCAAAATGATAAAAAAAAAGCGAGAAAACTAAATAGGTTTCATCATAAAACGCAGGTTGAAAAAGCTCTGCCAATTATGGGTAACACTGCTGTAGGATGTAGGGTCATTGTCTTACAAATTAATTAATCATGAAATAAAGAATTAAATCCAAAATACTCAAATCCAGCGTATTCATGTTGCGGCGGGGGGGGGGGGCGAAAAATTTGTGTCCTACTCTTAGGCTCCCAACCAAATTTATTTGGTTGTCCTCAACCGCCCGCTCGTCATTTTCGGGCCGTTCGTATTTTATTATTTTTAATTAATTAATTGTTGTATTAATTTTTTTTGGTTCTTTTTTTAATTTTTTGTTCTTGTTGTTGACGGGAGCAATTTTAAACGCCTAACATACCATTTTATGCATTTTGCAAGGATGAAATGCGTCCCGTTGCCAGTTTGGTCTTTTCAGAACGCAATTCTGTATTTATTAACTTGCCATTTTTATTTTTCTATGTCAAAATGCCGTTTATTCAAATCAGGTCCTGAGCATTCTTAAACTTAAATCCACCTGCCCGCCCCTACTCCAGATAAAACAATGATTTATTCTTTTGGGCCTTATGACGAAAAAGTAAGGAATTGACATCTTCTTCCCATCTTGCATTTCGCTCTAGCACCTTCCTCTCCCCCCCCCCCCCTTTTTTTTTACTCGTGCCATTCCCATTTATATCTCTTTCTCCATTTCCCCTTACGATGGACGAGCAGGTACCCCCTCTCGTAACTACACCACAAGTGGTAAAAAACAAAATCAGAAAAAGCTCCGATATTTCGATGAATTCAGAAGTCTGTTTGATTGAAAGAAACACTACGTTAAATAAACGTTGGAGAAAAAAACATTCGTACTAAAAAGTTGAACCCTCCCCCCCCCCCCCCCCCCCCCCATGTCAGTCGGCTAGACAAAACTAATCACCCATCTCTAGCCACCACACAGGTGAGAGATTTCAGCTATTAAGAAATCAGGGGTTATGGGAAGAGACAGGTTAAATCTTCGACGCCATGCACGGTCGATTGATGCTTCAGAGTGCGTGACGATTGAACAATTTATTTCATCATGTTGGTCTACATCATGTGGGAGGGAGGGAGGGAAGAAGAAGTGAGCAAGGGGGAGAGAGAGGGGAATAAGCGAGAGAGAGAGATCATGGGGGAAAGAGAAAGAAATAGAGAGAGGAGAAGGAGGGGGATAGAGGGGGAAGAGAGAGGGAGAGAGGGAGTGGGAGAGATAGACAAACAGAGTGAGAAAGAGAGAGAAGGGGGAGACCCCCCCCCCGCCCCCACTTATAAATTCCTACGTAGAAGCAGCAAGTCTATTTGATCATGACTTGTATCCAATGATGAATAGATAAAGATCTATGACGATCTCCTTTATTCCTCACTGCACCCCCACCCCTGCGGTTCAAAACTCTGAAATCGGTCCACTCAAACCCTTTTTGATGGTTATCCATCAAGGGATAAAAATGCACAAATTTCCTTTTGAAACTTTTTGTATTCTTAAACTGGAAACTTCCATTCATGATATTCAATACAGATCCGATTTCTAACACGTTCAAAAAAATGTGTCATCTTCAGTAATGAGTTTATTCCGTTGAGACCATTGGGACAATGTATACAAGGAAGAGAGAGAGGTTGGCCGAACTGGCTTGGGAGAAGGGGTGACACATGACAGTCAGACACACATGTCTCAGGGTGTCATCTTGTTCCAAAGATGCGATGTTTGTGGCACATCCTTCATCCTGGCAGCGTCATCCCAGTCTGGTCTCACTCAATGTGGTGGCCCCACTTGCTTCCGACAGACCAACACGTGCCAACTGAATGAGAGAAAGAGAGAGAGAGGGGGAGGGTGGGAGAGAGAGAGAGAGAGAGAGAGGGAGAGAAAGAGAGAGAGAGATGGGGGCAGAGTATACTCTGTATTACATTCATATTTCACATGATTGACCTTATAAAATGAGACCTTTTTTTAATAAAGACAACCAAATTTAGCTACATCCAACATACTCAGAGGGTTTGCTCGCAGTGTATTCAACTTTCTGAAGAGTACATTTTTCTGACCAAACTATACAGATTCAGAACTAAATTAAAAAAAAACTATATGAGTACGTTGATATCATAACATATAATTTTAAAGTTGTGGAAAAGAACAAAGCACAACGTACATCAAGTATATAAGTATTACGATTATCATTAGCGTTTACACCGAATATTTGAGAAAGAGGGCAAGAAATATTTGAAGAAAAGAGAAAGAAGACTGTCATTCATGTTACGATTACATTAAACGAAGAAATAGACTTCTCATCAATGTGGTCGTTTAGTAATATCCCTTCCTAAATCCCCGAAGTCGTTGACTTCCGGTCCCACATCAGCCAGTTGTCGACTGAGTGATTGCACCATAAGAGAGGGATTACAGAGACGAAGCGCAAAGATGTAGCTCACTCATATCCTCTGATTGGTGCTACTCTTTCTTCATCATGTGCGCCATCTTGTCGAGTTTCATCTGTGATGTACCAATCAGGCAGGTGCCTCAGGCGTGTGAAGATGACAAATTAAGGGGTGCAAGAGTGTACCCCTATCTTGTCTGGATATCTTCCTTTTGCATCATGTTCGTCGTTCATGAAAAGTAGCTTCAAATATAATCCAAGCGAACCCGACTTTAGGATAGTACGTCTATTGATGGCCAGAAGGGCTCTTCCTCTGTGTTGAAGTATATGAGTTAACGCGCTTTTGGCACCAAAAAGATACCTGTACGCTTCTTAATAAATGTTCGTATTTGTACCCCAAAACGCTACAATCATGGCAATAGCAGCACTTCGAAAATATAGTGCAAATTTAAGCGGACACTTTTTTTTTTTTTTTTTGTCTCGAAATTTGAAAATTTGACATTTTTTTTCGTTGGGGGGGGGGGGGTAAGGTCACTTTACGTTAGCCGTGGGCATAATTTTTTTTAATTTTTTTATTTTTTAATTTAAAAAAACCAAAAAAACCAAACAAAAACAAAGGGGGGGGGGGGTTTTAGTTTTTTTTAGGGGGGTTTACACACATAAAAATACCAAAGGGGGGGGGGTTGAACCCCAAACCCCCCCCCCCCTGCGTACGCCCCTGACCATCCGTATGTAAGGTTATTTGGACTATACCATTTGAATACGTGAAGTTACGAGGTCGTCAGGTATTCTTCAGTATTTGAAATCAATATGTCGCTTATCGTCGGTCAATGACCCTCAATTGAAAGTATACGTATTTTGTTGATATCTGGTCGACCCATCTTCACGCAAGAAGTCGTACAAACTTATTATGAATGACTTACATGAAGCTCGGGGTCGTATGCTCTTTAATCTTACCTCGAATCTATGCTAGATTTTTATCATTACCGCTTCTATACTCCAAAAAAATTACACTTCAAAAGCAATCTTACCCTGAAAGATGTTTTATGTTTGCTCAGATTCCTATTTTTATACCTTTTTAAAATTCATCCTAGGCTTGTTGGTCCAATTTCAAAGTGACACTTTTAACTTCTTTTAATTTTGTGAATTCGGTGAAATCACAATAGTAATAGAATAACAAAATGATTTGAATGTAATGTCGTGTCATCACAAACGCTCTGCTTCAGAAACCTTATTTGATACTGATACGGCATCCCTTTGAAAACACCTTTCAACAAAAAGACGCTTTTGAAAGGTTTTGGAGCACTCTTCAGCCTGTTTAAGGTGTTTTGGTTACCCGCACCAAGGCTGAGCATTATTTTTCATCCAATCACTTCAGATTTACCTCAGTTATGTTTGGCTCGGTGTGATATGGTTTCCTTCGAAATAAGTTGTGATTTTTTTTCTTCATATTTAACTCGACAAAGAACATATTTTGATTCGATTTCATTTCATTTCACTTGGTTTAAAATTATTTTAAAAAAACTTTCAAAATGACAGGCATAATGCTGAAACAAATTAAATCTACTATTTAAGAATAAAAAACGTCCATTCGAAGACAACATACATTAAAAGTTAATTCGATAAAATACAAAATGAACAAGATGAGAATACAATAAGAGAAATATCCATGAAAAAAAAAATAAAACAATTAGGCTAAATAGAAAACACAATGACCGGAATTGAATAACTATTGCAATTGATAAACATCATAGCGGGAATCTTGATTTTTTGTTTTGATCTTATTTTTTTCCTTTTCGGAACAATTAATCAAAATATGGGGTGTATATAAATGTGCGGATGTGTAGCACGTGACGTACTATCACATGTGAGGTGACTGACGGTCACTATTTTACCTTGTGTTGGACAGTTGGAGAAGGAAGGAGGGGAGGGGGCGGGGTTTAGATAAAAACAGGTCTGTGTCTTGTAATGAAGCACATCCATATTACCTTGTGATCACGTGATCAACAGAGCACTTATTCTGTCAGTTCGGTAAATTAACTTTCTGCTTCTATCAATGGCGGATCCAGTGAGGGTCGGGGTTAACAGGGGTAATTGTTCCCCGGCAAAGCCTGATCTAGGACACTTTATGTAAATCCCCACAAGTAAAGTGACCAAACGTGAAAACATTTTATTTGTTTTTGTGCTCGTTGTTGTGGTTGCTGTTATTTTGTTAGAATTTTTGGACTAAATTGGACACCTAAGAATGTGAGATTTAAAAAAATAATTTGAATCGTGCCCCCTCACCGCAACAGCGCTACCCCAAAGAATAATTTAGAATGTCTACGATCAAATAAAATAACTTAATATTCTTGTTATCTCTGCAAATGTATAGCCTATATCAACTTTAGATACAAATTAAGAATTAAGAATTATTGATTCACTGTTATATTAAGAAAGGATGTGTCACGACCCATTGAAGAAATATTATACTTTTATGAAAGGCAAATGTGCATTCTACACTTTAAATGACTGATGAGAAAAGAAGATTTGGCATAGCTACATTGATTTGATCTTATACACATTATGTACAAGATAATGTTCGGAAGTTTTGTTAGGAAAGAGAAACAGGTGGAGACAGTATAATTCAATTTGAAAACCAGATAATTGCTATTGTTATAAGAAACTGACATTTTAAACAATGATAATTTAAACTTGACTTCCTTTTGCTCTCTCTTTCTTTCTCTCTCTCCCTCTCTCTCTCTCTCTCTCTTTCTCTCTCTCTCTTTCTATCTATCTCTCCCACTCCCTCTCTCCCTCTCAGTATCTCCTCCCCTCTACCCCCCTCTCTCTCTCTATCTCTCTCTCATTCTATCGATCCTTTTTATCATTTATTCTATTATTTTAAAAAGCACGGCTCGAGGCTCTGCAGCGAGTTTATTACACTTATCTAGCCCTGGGCGCATATAGGGAATCGTTTTCGCATAGAATGGTTCACCGCCTGATGTTACAGGTTCCAAATTTTACAAGCGAGCAAAGAGAACAACCCCCCCCCCCCCATAATTTATCCCGGCACCTCGTTACCCGATTGTGAGGATAGCCAGGCTGATGTTGCAGGTTCCAAATTTTACAAGCGAGCAAAGAAAACAACCCCCCCCCCCCCAATAAAAAATAAATAAATTTAAAAAAATAAATAAATAAATAAATAAAATTTAAAAAAAAATAAAAAAATAATAAATAAATAATAATAATTTATCCCGGCACCTCGTTACCCGATTATGAGGATAGCCAGGCACTTCGTAGCCCAAATATGAGGTGGCAGTTACCGAAATATTGCTATTCTCATATTTGGGGGTGGGTGGAAGGGGGGGGGTAGTGTACTTTCCCCTACCTAGTCCCCTGCCTCGCAAGATATTGTATAAAACACCCATATTTCATAAAGCCATTCTTAAATCAATTTCTCTTTCATTCGACCACCCGACCAAACAGAAATAAATCTTTTGAGGTTACGAAAAATGATGCCACGATAATCAAATTTCCGACTGCCATTTGCTCCCCAAACCATCCGACCCTCCCCTTGTATTTTCCTCGCGACATTTACAAGCTCGCAGCTGCCATGGAACGGACAACTGTTAGCAACGGATTCCCGCATAAGGAACTCCAAAATGGACATCTGCACGCAAAATAGTGATTGGATGTTTCAACAAGCAAAACAACAACAGGTGACGAACTTGAAGCCGAGTTTGACCGGAAAATATGACTTTGTATTCACCTGAGAGTTTCGCCATAACTCAACCCGAATTAATCAGTTGTATCAAGAAAAATAATATGGCGAGTAATATTCCAAGGTTGAAATGTGATGCTGATTACAACGAATGGTTGTTGAAAGAAACAAAAGGGGTTGAACATAAATATACTGGTAGAGACTTACGTCTCTTGTCCGAACGAATATCATTTTTTTTCCAGTCAACACCTTTTTTATAATTAAAATGTAATTTCGTGATAAAATTATACTAAATAAGAAATCAATTTTTTAAAACAAATATATCATCTCGCTGCCCGACTATAAGACCTGAAAAACGCATAATATAGTGTTATAATTTAATAATTGATAAGTTAAAATATTAACAACAAAGGAAAGGTCAAAGAAAATGGAGTAGGAAGTGTCTGAAGTGTCTACAGAGAGTGTGATGGTCGCCCTTTTCATTTTTATAAAATTAATTAAATCCTTGTCAGACTTTCTATGAAGAGCATGGATCCCATTAACCACATTGATAAATTGAGAGTACACACTGATTTCCAAAGGTTATAAGTATTTACTTTTTTTACCACATACGTTGACTATTGATGTAAAGAATTTATTGAAAAGACTCAAATGAACACTTCTTTTTATCATCCAATAAAAAGGATTACCCTTTAAATGACAAACAAATATCAATCGAATTATTCCCCTGACAATTCGACAATTGCAACCAAGTGACAGGGACTTTCTAAATAAATAAAACCAAATGCACAGAATTAGATCTTAGAGTTTAAATAGGAGTAAACAGTCAAGAGCACAATACAATCATTTAGCCCTGACTTTTAATCACTAGTTTGTCAAACTCTAATCCTACCGGATTGAATGTAAGTCGATTTGAATATCCCTCTTGAATAGGCCAAATAATTGGAAGAAACTCTTTATGCAAATACTTCGTAATACAGTCAAAAGGTCTCAATGCACCGTTTTATGTTTTATTTACATTTTCAAGAGGCACTATACTACTTAACAGTCGGCATGTTCAGTGTAAGGGTTCGTTAAGTGGGCTTAAAAGGTTCTGTTAGATAGATATTCAACGGCTATCACAAACCAATAACGTTAATTGTGATGGTGCTATCGCAAACGGAAAATAAATTATCATGTCTAAAATACATATTTCTATAGTAGATGAAAATGTAACCTTAATACGGTTACTTAGATTTGTTACAATGGGTTTAGATTTAAAGATTTCAGTATCGTTATTTGGGATTGTTCTCTTGAAATAATTTGTGTTACCCCGTTAAGATCACATTTTACAAAACGACAGATCCTGCTAATCATGAAAAAGTGTTTTTTTTTAAATGTGAGGACCAATTGTCAAATTTCCAAACCAATCACAGAAAGTCAGATCCAGGATTGTCGGGGGGGGGGGGGGGTTGGATGTCTGAAAACTGCGAAAGCCCACAATTTCTTAGTTCTTAGCGATTATTTGGTATCAAAAGGGTATGGGTGGCCGATTTCCTCCCTTTTGTGATCACCTACGTTGTCTAAAGAGAGAAAATGACCCCATCATAATCATCATCATAATCATTGTCATTATCATCATCCCTATGATCATCGTCATCATCGTCATCAATACCATCATCACCACCATCATCACTACCATGCACAACCACCACCACCACCTTCATCATCACCACCATCACCACCATCATCGTCATCGTCGTTGTGGTGGTTATTTCACCTGACTGCTAGGAAAGCATAAATGCTTGTAAGTTAGCAACTAGACGGCCGACGGCTTTAGGTCCTCTCCGAGGGACCTGGTAATGAGGATTAATGTCTTACTAAAGGGCACTAGCGCATTGCATTGGTTTCGAACCGGATTACGAGACCACTGCTCTACCGACTGAGCTATGTCGTAAAGATCAGTATCATCATGGACATTATATTATAATGGACCTTTCTTTATCGTTATCAGTATTTACTTGCATTTTTTCACATTTCTCTCGACATTAATGTTGAATCGGCATATGGCACTATAACAGCTTGAGAACAGAATGTTGTTCAATTCGCTGTCTTGGATTTCCCCTCTAAACCCTCTTTCAGACAGGTCTAAAAGTAGAAAGACAAACATCATTTACAGAATGAATGAATGAATTCTGATGTAATGAGCATTACGGTGAATGGGATGAATAGGAATCGATGTTTGTTAACAAGCTGGACTGTTTAAAGTGATTCCAAAGAATCCTATAACCTTTGGGACATTCTTGCATCTTTGAAGGTCCTTGGTATCTAATGTTCAGATTTGTAGCAGTTAAAATTGAATCTCGAGTAATGGGAGTGAGTGAGAGACAGAGAGGGAGAAAGAGGGAGAGACATAAAGAGAGAGAGAGAGAGAGAGGGAGAGGAGAGGGAGAGAGAGAGAAAGCTCACAAATTATATTTCATCTTTACCATTGCTCAACTTCTTCTTTTATCTCATTAGTTCTGGTCTAGTGGCAGGTCCTGCTCTTATTATCTGGTCCAGGTGTGTATGATGAACCTGGCCGAGATCTGAAACGTTCTCCTTAACGTCTGGCCAGTATTGGTCAGTGACCTTCTCAGAATGCGGGTCAGACTTTAGTTTTAGCTTGATGACATTGGATGAAAACCAGAACCCAACTTGGAGTCTCGAGTTATATGGAAGGTCAAAACCTTTTACTTTTCCCCTGTTTTGTTTTGCTTGCCTTTTGATATTGTCCACATTTCAATTCAAAATGTGTCGATTTTTATTTTTATGTAGCCCTTTCATGGCCTTGCTAAAAAGCATCTTTTACCTGACAGGCTCAACTCGATGTTCGATGTGAAAATTAGTTCCAAACCATTCCAGACAGGACACATTACAAGGTCAAAATAAGTTCCTCTAATGTCTGTAAGATTCTGGCGCGATGCTCCTTGACAGAAATGACCGATAGCCTCGATTCGGAGTTACTTGGACAGATTCTACAAACGGAACAGAACAATAAATGGCACATGCCATGTGGAATAATAGGAGAACATATTCATGGAACATAATATTCAACCAGTTTTATTTCAATTCAATAATAATGCCAAAGCTAAACATTATCCTTTAAATAGATTAACTCAAGAGCTTACCGCATACCGCTTTCATACCGAGGCTATGCTGGCAGTCTATGTCGATCCTAACCTGTCTTTTGAATAGAGCCAAACGTTCATTATGCCATTTGTAAAAGCTTTGTACATAGTGCTTAGATGAAGAGAAACCTTAATAAGCCAACAACAACAACAACCAAGTGTGACGATTGACTTTCCTCTTGATGGTGTTGTTTTATGTTTTTAAAATTAATCTTTAAATGCATATAGATCCCCAAGGACATTGTCTCGGCTACATCTCATATTTGCTCAACCATATACTACCCCCCTTCTCTCTCTCTCTCTCTGTCTCTGTCTCTGTCTCTCTCTGTCTCTATCTCTCTCTCTCTCTCTCTCTCTCCCCTCTCTGTCTATCTCTCTTATTGATAGACACCACCTGGTTACTGTGACATAAAAATCGACATAAAATCAATCGTAAAACTCTATTGTTTTTCCAATATTGCTGCAATTAGTTGTACATAACCATGCAGTGTAGGCCTATATCTATCTGTAACAGAATGAATTGTACATTATAATACATTATAGTTGTAAAATTAGGATTAATTGAAGGAGATGTTATCAATGGTGAGGGGGAGGGGGTCCAGCTCTTGTGCAAAGTTGTATGATCTTTCCTATACAGAAAGCACCCACTTTAAAAAGGAAGGAAGCACAGATACGTTTCAGCACCCAATCATAATTATCTTGTGAGCGAATTCGTGTTAGATACTACAATGACATTCATACCCGAAACACATCTTTCTTTTCTTTTTCACCCCCCCCCCCCACCCGCACCTAGCCTGTGCTATGGCAATAAATATTGTCGTAATTGCCTTACAGGGGGTCTCGGACTACCGGAGGTGTCGAATCACTGAGGTGTCGGAATTAAAACTGCAACCTTTGTAGGTGTTATACATCCATGCATTTTTATGAGGACAAAATGCATCTGGGCTCGTCTATTTTGTCGTATATTTCATGAACACGTTGACGATTCAGCAACAGTTGATTGACTTCGAGTACAACAAGCAAGGTTAAAAGCCCGACAATCAGAAGGAAAGGTCCCAGATGTGTCGCTGTAATATTTACAATCACCATGAGGGCTGCCCCCTACGGTACGACTTTCAATAGTACACCTGTTGCGTGCGCGTAAATCGAGTGTTAAACGGCGCGCATGAAAATCGTCTGCGGACGGATCATGAATGACATTTCGTTGTCGCCTGATTTACTGCGTATTTACTCAACGCTATTCCATTCACCTCTCCGCAACAACTTGCGGAGCAAATAAATGCGATTGCTAGCCCAAACCAGAATCCGGGCTTTGTGAGTGCTCAGTGCTGATTTCGACGCCAGCGGCTGACCAGGATAAAGGATTTTACTCCTCGAGGTGCGAGCCTAGGATGAGGTTTTGGGGTGGAGGTGTTGGAAAACTGCATTCTTGACTCTCCTGTCTGCTCTTTCGCACTCGACAGCGACACCAATTCTTCCGTTAACTTTCACGGTTGTCTGTCTCTAAAACTCGGTTAAGCTGCTTGGATCTAGATTGTTTTTGTACTTGGATCTTCTTCTTCCTGTAACGTAAGTAGACTTCTCAGTTTAATAAAGTGTAATGGTTCGATAGTACTTTATACAAATTTTGCTGCACTCCCAATATCTAATTGATTTACGCTTCTTGACTGGTGGTTATTCCTGAATCGGAAAGAGTTGTCAGCCTCTAAAACTTGCCTAAGCTGAGCTGGATCTAGTTTCTTTCTGACACGTGGATCTACTATTGCTTCCTATAAACTGATAATGTAAGTCCACATCTAACTTTAACAAAGAAAAGTCATACAAGTTTCTAACGAATGGATGTTTCACTTCTGTAACTATGTTGAGGAATCGACGCCATTTTTAAGGTTACTGGATCAGGCTTCGGTAACATGTAGGCCTACGTCTCTTGTTAAACAAACTTTGATTTAAAAAAAGAAGAAAAGAGTTGCCTGTTTCTTAAAACTTGTCTAAGCTGTATCGATATATAGCTTCTTCTTAAACTTTGAGTTTCTTCTTCATGTACTGTAAGTTCTAACTTTCATAGAATAGACATACAGGTTCCACTTTTCTTACCATGGCGATATCGAAGTTTATCAAGTATGAAAGTATATAAGTGTCATCCTTTCCAAGTTTTGGAAAGTTCCCTGGCACTTTTGTCAACTTTCTCGGACTCAGTGAAGAAATTTCAGTATTATTTTTTTCTTTTTCTCATAAAGTGGATTACTAAACAATAATTGAGACGTGATGCCAATTTCCTCTAAAAACTCAAATTTAATATCAAGATTTAAAATACTCGAGGGGTGACAACATTTTTGATGTGGTAGATAACACTTTTCACATGCTCGAATCTCTTTGTAATGCTGTATCATAGACATAGGTCTACGTTTTTTGTTTTTTGTTTGTGTGTATTTTTTATTTATTTCTTAGGTCCATGGTTGTATCCAGCGTGTCAAAAGGAAACAATTCCAAATTTGGAAATGTTATTACCCATCGGCCCTTTTAAATAGTAACATTGAGTTTTTAATCTCCAATAGCTATCTACTTAATTAATATTTGATATCTTGCTTCTTTTGGTAACTCCGGCCACACCTTTGCACAATAAATTTCAAGTAAATGGCTTTAAGGAAGTTGTCAATTTTTTTCTTCTTCAGAGATTAACAAAATTAGACTTTTCATAATTAGTTGTTTCTCTCAATGTTGTTTCGATTACGTTTTAGTTTTTAAAGTGTCACGTTAACTGGTTGAATTCGAAATCAATATAATGGTCAAGAATGAGGTAAAGCCTGTTTTGACTTCCGTTTTCCTCTTAAAGATAAGGTGAGTTCTGGTCATGCGATTGCATTGTGAAAGAAAAAGTGTGGAATGGATCAGAAAAAGTTGATCATGTAGCATGTAAGTATTGGTGTGTACTGCAAGGTTCTGGAGTCATCAAAATCATAATAAATTTGGCCCAGTCTTGGTAAAGTAACAAGCACTGTACACAGAAAGACGGGACTACACATGGTGTCGGGCCCCGACCTACCTTGATTTCCTTATCTTTCTTTGCTCATTACTCAGCCAGTATACATTTTCTACCGAAATTGTTGGGCAAATGACATTTATTTGTAAATTTGAACATTCAGTGTAAGTTTTGTTTGATTATGTGAGAATTTTTTAATAATTTTTTTTACCAGAACTCAAGTTTATCTTAAATCCCTATATACATGTAATTCGTTCTCCTTGTCAAATAATAGGTTATAGCTTATAACAGCAAACTTGTTCCCATAACCTTTAATTCTCCATTAGTGCCTTGTCTGTCGTTATCACCCACATAAGTAAAGGATGAGAAGTGCGATTCGTTTTCATTTGTACGATACTCGCCCGATGTTTGCAGGCATGAACGCTTTCATTTTCTCGTTATTAATGGATATTTGTTTGGTGGGACTTTGGCATCCAAGCTTACTCAGTTCACGGTGCGATAATAATCGTACAATAAGGTGTCAATATTTAAATTCACTACTGTGAATAATTGGGGAAGAAATACCTATAGTTTGAATACTCTTTTCATTATATTTATCCGTATTGTTCCGTTCCTATGTAACTCATCCAGAGCAAACATATCGCAAAATCCAAATAATTTACTTGTGCCGATACGTATAAAGGTGGTATCACAATGTACACATTTGTCAAGGCTCATAATTCTCATAATTTGTTCAAACAGATCTTTTTTCAAATTATAAAATCATGGCATGTGGTATAAATCATTTTTTGTATATGTAAAGAATTGTATTTAAGCAAACTAAACAAGTTTTATGCGTGGTTTATTTAACTACATTAATCACTGATTTGTTAAATGTGTCAATTTAAATTTTACCAAAAAAATAATCATAAACATTTTCTAATAAAAATTCCAACTGTGACATTTATGTTGAATCCACCCCCCCCCATACTCTGTTAGTTTGAAAGCGATTTGTTTTAAAAAGAAAAGGACGTTTCTGTCATCAAGGAGTTATTACTATACCGGTAAATTGGGTGGTGAAAAAAGGCTTTATTCATTCATCGCAAAAAGTGTCAAACGTTGGCCAAAACAAATCCTTGGACCTCTTATCCCCCTTTAGTCTTTCTCTGCATGATTGGTTTTAATTGATTTTCAATCATTCATTCTTATTTTCCAAAACTGTCTCACTCTCTACAAATAGACATTCCTCTACACTCTTCCCGTTCCTCTGTCTATAAGTTCGTCCTCCTTCTAACCCCCCCCCCCCCTTTTTTCCCTTTTTTTCTCTCTCTCTCTCCCTCTCTCTGTTACTCTCTCTGTCTTACTCTCTCTCTCCCTTTCTCTCTCTCTCCCTCTCTCTCTCTCTCTCTCTAACACGCAACACATACGCACAGCCTCTTTCGCTCCCCTCTTGTTTCCCCCCTAATGCATTGTCTCGTATCCACATATTCATGGCCGTCTGAATGGGCCCTGTATTCAACCATTGAGTCTGCAATGTCCAGGTTCTATTCTTTTGTGTTCCTTTCCTCCAAACCCGAGTCGAATTTCATTCCATCTCCATACTCCGTCCAATAGATAACAAGCCTCCTCTCCCTTACCCATCCCCAGTATGACAAAAAAGAAACGGAAGGAGGGCGTCGCTAACTTGAAGAGAGATACATGCGTCTTTATGAGGATGGAGGGGGTGGAGGATGTTTGTCAACATTAACGTCGGCAAACTTTTAAAAATCTTTATTATTATTTTTTTCTTCTTGTAGGACCTTTGTTTGATATCCTTGCCAAAATTAGAAACTTCAATGTGTCCTGTTACTGTTTTTTTTTTAAATCGATATGTCTGATCAATTTTAGCTCTTGTCAGCAAATTCAGAAATACAAATTCACTCATTTCCTTTCTGTGTAAACTGTACGACACCACCTCTCAACAGCAACGCTCCAGAAACCGAATATTCGTCGGACATTCCCCCGTTATGAAAACGATTATCATGATGATGACAGCAAAAGTTTGAGCACTTTTATTCGTGAGTGAAATTATTCCTTGAATGGAGCAAGTATTATTTTTGTTTGATAACCTTCTTGGTGGGTATAGTAAACTTTTGCCACGTTGCGGTTCTTGATTGAGTAGGATGCTCGCAGATTATTTTCTCCAGTTTCAGATCTGGCTGTCCTGCTTTTAAAAATATGGAACGTTTGTTTGTTGGACATTATTATAAGCATCGTCTAACTACAGATTATCATCTTCGTCTTTGCGTATCTTCTCTAGCCATCGCTGTAATGGTAACGGATAGCGATTATTGACTTTTGTATAGTACAGTGGTAGAGAAAGGTCATTATGTTCAATATTATTCTTCAAGAGATTAAATCAAGATCTCTTGATGCTTTCCTGACCGAATGAACGAATTATCTTGATCAAATGTCATGTATCTTCCCTCGTGATGCTTGTTTTTAAATGTGAATAATTTACCTGTACAATTTGCTATGACAATTGACGTTTGTAAACATCACAGTCGGCAGGACGCTTGCAGCGAAAGGTCACCATGCCGAACATTATTTTTCAAGAGATTGTATAAAGAAAGTATTCCTTTCCTGATGTATGATAAAAGAAACATTTACTGTCGAAAGAGGAAGAAGTCAGGAAATTTCTTTTCGATCAGACATCACGAGGGAATAGGGGAAAATGACATTCAGTGAGAAAAAAAAATTGATAGACTCAGGGAATATTTAGCATGGTAGCATGACAATGACGTACCATTTGGACTGATCATGAACGCTAATTTCAAAGAGTCCCATTTCTTCTCTTCTTCTCATTTTCTTCTCTGTGTAAGAATTTGAAGAATACCGAATACATAAGAAATTTCGCACTATGATTTCTCTCAATGTGCACCCATGCGTTATTAACCCAAACATATTTACACATTTTTCTAATCCCTTCCTGTGAAATCTAGTTACCTTTCAATGCATATTGAACTATTGCATCAAATCCTTCAAGGTCACTGCAATTTTCCCACATTTCAATGTGATGCACTCATTCATTTTATCTGCATGACTACTGATAATCTGATGGTATTCCTTTTCGCGCCTAATACTAAAAGCTCACCTTCAGTCATGTTCATATCATTTAATTCATATAGTACAGTACAGTATTAAGGGTAATGATTGCATTGATAGCATAGAATGAAGGAATTCCTGCACACTATTGAGCATTTGGACCAGTAAACTGAAAACACTGTTCGAAAACTTTGTTAGAAAGTACACTCAAGGAAGCATGAAGGACTAGCGCCAATTTGGTAGTGTCCATAGATCCTCTTGTTCTTTTGTTTATCACATGGGTGTTCATTTGGTTCTCGATGACTTTTGACTTTGATTGTATGAGGATATCGTTTTTTTAATCTGATGCAGGATTCAACGTCGCCTTGAGTTCTTATAACAGTTGAAAACTTTTCCCTTTTTGATCAGAAGGCAAATGACGTTAAAGAAGCATACACATGCGCAATAGAAAGGATTTTCCTTTTCGTCAATATTCACCACTTTACCAGTTTTTAAAAATAAATACATTGGTTTATAAAGTTGTACTTGCATCCACCATGTATTTCGGTGGAGGGCCATGCACCCCGATGGTCCCTCGCCGCCAGGGGTCACGCACTTTCACTCTGAAATTTATGATTGCACCAAAACTAAATTTTGATAGAAGAAAAAAATCGGACCTCTGGGCATCCACTTGCATCCGGTTATTGGTATTTTTCAGAAAAGAAATTACAACAAGTGTAATATCACATAAATCATAAATTAGGAGCACAGATGGGGATTACTTAAAGTTAATTTGATGGCAGGAAGTCGTTTTGTA
Organism: Strongylocentrotus purpuratus; assembly: GCF_000002235.5. Lineage (NCBI taxonomy): Eukaryota > Metazoa > Echinodermata > Echinoidea > Camarodonta > Strongylocentrotidae > Strongylocentrotus > Strongylocentrotus purpuratus. The sequence goes on from NW_022145609.1 coordinate 8,162,425, forward strand.
TTATTTGTCAAGCGATAAATCCAGGTATATAAGAAAAGAATAATGTGCAATAAAGCAAAAAGTCGTACAAACAAGCAAACGGATGCCCTATTTAAGGAGGCATAATTATATCTTTATTATTCTGACTAGAAGAAAAGAGACTTGTCACATTTTTTGCGGCATGTTTTAAGAGCAAAAACAACATCAGATACAAATAAACAATAAAAACAAAACGGAAATACATGTATATTCATCTCATATAGCCCACCCACTAATTCGTAAAGAGTGCAACATATTTTTGGCGACGCCTTCTATATGCCTCCACCTCCCCCTTTCTTTTCCAGCACGTACTATACAAATTAAGCTACATCAAAAGACGTCACTCCATCACATGTACACTAGAGCCCAACTATCGCCTTTGGTAGAATTTCGATTTTTAACCATAATGTAAGTGACCCTCATGACTTGTGTCCATTTAGTGATGTACCTTGAATCGGCTCTTACACGTTCCAAAGTTTACCACAAAATATGAATACCATTCCATTTGCTGTCAATCACTCTGAATAGAGAAGAAAGAAAAAACACCCAGATAATACTGCCTCGGTATGGTCTATTCACAAAGTAAAGGAGTACACTGCCTTTTTAGCTTATTCACTTCGTCGTTTTATGCCAAAAGCAGGAAAGAAACAGATTGAAACAATTTGAATTAAATCACGGTAAGATTAAAGCAATTACCGGTGACTAAAGACCTATAAAGTGCTAACTACTATAGTACTAAGTAGGCATTTAGGCTTAAGTCGCATTGTGCTTAAATTGCATTACTTCTAAATTCTTATTGGATTCATGAATCTGTTTCCTTCAATCTATCTATTGAATGCATTTTTTACACCAATCGTTCGACCATAGCGATAGCTCAGTTGGTAGAGCAATGGTCTCGTAATCCGGCCACCCGGGTTCGAAACCAAGGCGATGCGCTAGTGTCCTTTGGTAAGGCATTGAATCCTCACTACCAGGTCTCTCGGAAAAGACCTAAAGCCGTCGGTCCTCTGGTTGCTTACTTACACGCATTTATGTTTTCTTAGCAATCAGGTCAAATAAAAAAGTCTTACCAGTGCATTTTTAAATATTCAATTCCCTGCATTCTTTGTATTATGTTTGTTATTCTATATATTCGATAATTTCTTCTAAATTGATCATAATTCACCTCCGAAAAAAATATCCATGCTCCGGTAGTCCCGAATCAAAAAGTCGTAATCCCTTTGGCATAGTATAGATTTATATACATTGTATTTTCGACTCTCTATCGCTGTTCATCTTGATTTGTATCAACATCTGATAAACATGAGCTGCAACTGCAACTAGTGATAAAAAAGGAAGATCACAGAAAGTTCTGAAAGTTTATTCGACAGTTGGATCTCATTCATGCACGTCAATGAGTCATTCTTTCTTCCTCTTTACCCGCATAATGTACCGCTTTTGCACCGAATCGAAAGTGTCCCTTGAAGAATGGAAGGCAAAGATTAAGGGGCTGGGAAGGGTGAACGGAAATAATTTTGCTTTTGAAAAGAGAGAAAGAAAGGGGGCTACCCGGTGGTTTCTTTGGTAAGCAGAGAGTGAGCTTGAATACCCCCCCCCCCCTCATGTCCTCCTTCGAATTTATACCCTTGCATAAGTTCGTCATAACCTTACAAATAATTAATGCCCTTCGATTCTTTTCTCTGTCAGACAGAGTTTCAAGATTACAGAAGCCTTAAAAGTTGTATTATCTATGAAGTTATTTTTATCCAACCCAACAAAAGAAAAACAATGTTTTTTTGACCACGTGTTGTCTGTCGTGACGATTTATTTTCTTCTGTCGACCATCGATTATGAACTGACATCAGCTTATTGAAACCGTTGTCAAGAGAAATGGAAGTTTGTCTTTCAGTAAGAAAGACTTCCTCTCGTAATATTAAGGGGCTTCTTGCTTTATATAATTTGACCTTTTGACATCTATTCTGACCTGCAGAACTGTCAAAACGATTTAATGTGCATTTTAACCTCCGTCATCAAGTTATCGAAGCCATAATCTGAGCCCAATGAAGGATTAAAAAAAAGAATCTATCGAAGGACGTTAATTCATACTGATTAATAGTTATTACAATTAGTAAGCTTTAATGATATATGCAGTCATTAAATACTATATTCATTTATCTATCTATCTTTATCTCATTTTTTTGGGGGGGGGGGTATCCAAATCAAACGACACGCCCATATATTGCTGTCCTTTTGCTCTTATACCAGACTTTCACTGTAAGCTTTTTGCGAATTCAGCTGACTAATTCGACCCTCCCATGTAGCGGATAAGTAACTAATTCGATTGCAATTAAAACCTGCTGATTCCGCCGCTGGACGAAGTAAAGAGATACTGTTGCAACTTTATCAGAGTAGAGTATACCATTACTTCCCCAACAGCGGGCGCTCCTTCGATCCTTGGTCGTTCGGTTTAGTGCATATTCATAAAAATGATATTGACGCGGTTTCTTCGGACCATGAATTTTCCGTTATTAAAGGTGACATGAAGCGTGCCTCTTGTATGGACATATTGACCTATGATTTATTAAGTTTGAATATGCAGGCTCACAATGTTTGGTAGAAACAAAATATGTGTCTTTTGTGGTATACAGAATGACATTAGATATCGTACATAATATATTTCTAATCAAATGAATTTGCATTCTTCTTAAGAAACATGAATGAGAGAGAAAGAGAAAGAGAGATAGAGGGGAGAGAGAGAGAGAGAGAGAGAGAGAGAGAGAGAGAGGGGGGGGGGGGGGTCAGAGAACGGCACAAAAGAAGGAGAGAAAGGTATATACTTGTATGAGGAGGGGGAAGAAACGGAGAAAAAGAAAAACTAAGCATTTTCTTCTTAAACAACGACCGTGAACATAATTGAAATGCAGGCCGAGCCGACGGGGACGAGAAGAAGCATTAAAATCGGATAACATTGAAAATTATTTCATATTTTCACACATGCTTTTTACTGTCACCTTCTAGATGCAAACAGCGGTTTATCAAAGAAATCTATTTTCAAAGCAAATTGTTTCTTTGACCCATAATATCTCGCTTCTTTACATTCACACATCATTTAATTTGTCCTTGCACTGTGAAAGTTTCCTGTGATTTCCGAATTCCGCGGCTCCTTATTTTTTCCTCTCATGAGCAATTTGTGGTGCATCGGTAACATGCAGTTAAATTTACATGGAAGTATTTCAAACAATTACAATTCCTGCAAAGAAACTGGAGGGGGGGGGGGGTGACGGGAAAATCCTTTAAAAAAGAACTTTTTTGTTTTCTTGTAATGTTTTATAAAAGTACTACCGGAATCTCTTGCTCTATTAAAAAAAAGAAAATTATAGCCTATTATGCCAGACAGTCCAGCAATATTTTATTGTGTTTTCTTGACCCCTGCATGGTGGGGGGGGGGGGGGGGGAGGTGGGGGGGGGGGGCTCTTGGGAGAATTAGAACGAGTGAGATACATGTAGGGGTGGGGAAGAAAACAGAAAGAAGAGACAGAGAAAATTGGGTGAGAAAGAGGGGGCAATAAGCGGGAAGTTGGTTTAACCTCTTGGCAAACTGATATACACCTTCGTGCACCTGTTGTGTCAAGTACAACAGGTGGAGGAAGTATTTCATTCACCGGGGCTTAAACGACACAATAATTTGGGGTCGTTATCCTCAAATTTATGCTTTCAACAATATTTGATACACCTGTAATTCTAAATTGTACCTTGTGAGAAAATTGCCCTCTTTCTCTTCCAAATTCACAGTGCTTTACTTTCTGAGATTAGAATGTCAAAACAGATTGTACGAATCATTTAGAATTCATGGATGGATTTATTCCCTAATCCTTCAAATATTCCCCAGTTGAGTAATAGCAAGAGGTGATTAACTACGTGGAAGTGCGTAACAAAGAAATTCAAGTATTCCACCGCCTTTATTGCAACTACGTTTTTGTTAGTTTTTGTAAAACTGTTACAGTTATATTATGAAGTAAGTTAGTTCAAAACGATATATTTGAAGCCATCATGCATGTTATGCGTATATACCTCGTGCCACGAGTAACTATATCCTAATTCGAAATTTCTTGATGATTGTCTTCGATTAGAAAAGGAATGACGGCCAGTTTTTTTATATTACCAATAGTTTTGCACAGATTTTTTTATTTTTAACCCACTTTTCATTAACATCTTAATTTCTTCTGGGGTTTTCTATTATGTATGAAGTTTCCTATAGAACCTTTTTAATCATGCCTCAAAAACAAGCTTTTTATGTAAACGTGTAAATCTGACCCAATTTGAAGTGTCTGTGCCTTTGAATCCGTTAACAGAAACTTGGCGCCTTGCAATCGCTATGAATCATTCAAACCTACCACCTACCGTCCACCCTCTCCCCTCTAAAAGAAGAGAGAAAGAAACACAGAAAGAGAGAGGGGAGAAAGACAGAGAGAGAGAGAGAGAGAGAGAGAGAGGGGGGGGGGGGAGAAAACTGTCGTTGTTTACAATTATCACGATAAAGACATCAACTAACAACAGCATTCTTCAAATTTGGACGACCCTTGCCACCGTCCATGTCATGCTGTGCTCCTCATAACACGGGGTTATAACGCAGCAAGTGCAGAGTCAACATAGATCATACCCCTTTCCGGTTTATGAATTAGGGATGATAATTGAGCTTTTATTATGAATTAACTGTCTCAATACAAGGCATGGCAGATAAGGAAACCGCATAATTCTAAAGCGGTGAGAGATTAAAATCTGGAGCTGGTTTGAAAGGGAATTCGTGCCCCAGCAGGCCCTTCACGGGCTGGTTGTCAAAGCCTTGTACAGGACAGCGACTATCTTTCTTTTGTTTGATGTTTATCCCATATTCTATTTATTTATATTTTGAAATATCTTTCTGCTTTGCTTTTTAAACAACACAAAAAATGATACACAGTGTTGAAAAACTATTTTATCATACACATTTCCACAAAATTTCCCCTTAGGCTTAGTGTCGTGTTTAGTTTTGTGACATACATGTCTTAATAACAAAGAAAGAAAAGCAGTATTGCCTTCCAGCGTCATCGTTATTTATTGACAAGGTTTGATATATTGCCGTCAACCTTTTCTGGATTTTGTAAATCCTGCTTGTTATTCCTACAGGAAGAAGTAGTAGTAGTAGTAGTTGTAGTAGTAGTAGTAGTAGTAGTAGTAGTAGTAGTAGTAGTAGTAGAATGTTTTTTTATTTCGATACATCAGTTCAAATTAAACAAATGAGACATTGTTGATGGTCAAGTACAAATTAACTCATTTGTTATTCAACTCAAATGTGAGCTCTTTTAAGCAATTACTAAATGTCAACCTAATGACCAATCAATTGACATGATTAAAGTGTGTGATTATTCTCTAAGCTGCCGGCGACGCTCACTGAAGTGATTGTCACTCTTATTAAACCGCCATATTAACTAATTAACCGTTTAGTTAGCGAGTCTATTCTCCGATACAGTGCAGATCGCCATTTCCGATTACAACCTTTGATGATCACTTAAGAAAAGCCGCCAAATTGTCGACGCCATTATGCCATCTCTAGCTACCACTACCACTTGTTTGGCAATGCAACTCTTAAGAGAGAAAAGGGCGTTAACTCTGTGTTTCAGAATAAAGCCCCTCTCGTCCTCACCATATTGTCTTATCAAAACTATTTCCTTTGATTGACTCCGAGTATACATAATCTTAAGAAAATATGGAGGGGTCATTTTTCAAGTACTATATAGAGCAATAGTTAGTCCGATATTGCCTGAACTACGGTAGACGAATTATTCATAGCACCTCCTTCGCGCTCCGTGGTACCATTTTGCTGCGACACATTGTACATCCGAACGATTATCGAGCTAATTTAGCTACTTGTTCAGCAATTGTACTCAATTGTGCCCTATCCGCCACTGCGGCAAACCAACATGTGGGTGACTAAATGGTTTTTTAACTGGATTGTGTTCCAGCTATAGGATGCAATCAATTATATGAAAATCGAATCGTTCTGTCTCTTCTTTTAACGCCCCTGATTTTTCTTTCTCGATGATTAATGGGCCGGTATTGCCGTCAGCTCTTGCGCGAAACGGTCCACCGCGAAATTCCCTCTTGCCCTCGCAACGCAAATCCGTCGTTCGTTTTTTGGTGGATGACGTTACGTACTATGCTATTAGGGTTCAGCGAAGACGGACGCAGGACGCACGTCGTAAAACGATATTCACCGCAAGACCTTAAATCCTTAGGCAGGGCTTCAGAGGTTGTTCGAGAGTGAAGACGTTGGCATTAAACTTTCAGTGCCGGATTTCATTTCCATTTTGACTTTGATTTATGAAGCGATCGGAATATTTTTGACATCAGCAAACGGTGCCGAGTTTATTACAGGTAACTTTTTTTTCTTCATCATTGTTTCATGTCTCTTTACTTCACCACTGACCAGGAGAAATACGTCGTATCGTAAGTTGACTTGATATATTCTTTTGGTACATTTCTCAAATAACTATGAACCTTCTTCTCATGTCACATTCGAAGTTTTATTTGATAATATTGTTTCGGAATGCTAATGATAAGAATGTACTAACATGTTTTTCTTCTGTCTAAGACGGAATACATTCGTAACGACTAACGTTATTATTCCCTGTAAAGTAATATAGTATGCCTAATACGAGACCAATTTGTTGAAGCAGGGAGATGGGAGGTTAAAGTTACTAGGAGCCCGTCTACCACAGTTTGACGAAAACTGTTTAGTGGCAAGTTATGTACTGTTTCCAGCCTTCATCTTCTTTGTCAATAGCATGTCGCTCTGGCGACAATCATTTGGTTGCAATTTGGTTTAAGGTTGGGTTATTAAGGTTGTACCTATGGTTAGAGAACCTCTTTGGTTCATGGTTAAATTAAAAAAAAATCGGATAGTGTAGGATATTGATGACAGAGCTATTGTCACAGGAGCGTGTGTCGATCTTGCAACCATTGTTCGACCAGAGAACCAATGCAAAATAGGATGCGATATGGAAATATCTCTTATCTTTATGATCAGAAGCGTCTACTTTTTGTAGTAGGGTCCATGGTCGGAGGAACACCACTTTCTTGGGTCGGGTAATTCGTCACTGTTCATACGGTCATTGATTCCAGTCTCTCTCAAGGGACCGTATGAACGCGGCCAAAGTTATGGGAGGTGGATTTAGGAAATAGCCATACTTTCTTAAAAAATATCAAGTTGATTTGGCGGTGGCGATGCTCAATCGCATGATCTTGCTGGTGTTGTAAATCAAGTAAATGTTACATAAAATGATGCATCTTCAATTAACCTCACTGGTGCCATGATTTTTCTTTCCAAAAGCTTCTCTTTTCTATTTCCTATGTGTGAAAAGAAGAAAAATGGGATTAAAAGAAAAATAAGGTTTGTAAACAGACCTTGGATGAAAGGTGTTTTTCTCGGGCATTATAAACAGCAAGTCATTAAAAATGTTTGAATGAAAAAGAGTGGTACTCGAAAAAAGAAGGAAGGCCACGTGAACACAGACACTGTATGGGTTGCTCTACAATAAAGGGAGAAAATGGAGATGGGGAAAGAGAGATACTTAAGAGAGAAAGCGAGTTGGAGAGACTGACATACATGCAGAGATATACACAGCGAGAGAATGAGAGATGACGAGATGGAGAGAGAGGGAGAGAGAGAGAGAGAGAGAGAGACGGACAGACATACAGAGACAGACAGAGCGAGAGAAAGAGAGAGGGAGAGAGAGAGAGAGACGGACAGACATACATAGACAGACAGAGCGAGAGAAAGAGAGATGGAGAGAGAGAGAGAGAGAGATAGGTATACAGAGAAAGACAGACAGACAGAGCGAGAGAATGAGAGATGAAGAGATGGAGAGAGAGAGAGAGAGAGAGAGATGGGATAAAAGCATAAGATATCAAAATTCAATGAAAGGGAACATAAAGTCTTAAAGAGAGGACGGGACGTATAAAGACCTAATAACTATTTTATGTGAAATCATGGTCACATGATGAAGTCATCTGTACATCTACACCGCATTTGGCCTCTCCTTTATCTGTATTAAAATCTAACCATTCAGATATGGTTCATAATCCTGCAAATCTTATCATCTATAGGCACATTTGTAATGAGCGCGTGTGTTTACAATCAATCCAATAAATCATTCAGCCGACACCCAGTGATTAATACCTCAACGGTGCTGAATCCTTACCAAAATCAGGTCCATATTGTAGTCATGACAATGGCAGAGTGACCCCCTGATTTTGAACATTCAGTCAAATCTGTTGAATCCCACCCAAAGTCATTTTACGACATCTCACCGCGAAGAAAAGCTACCCAGAAAAATGAAAGACCAGTGTAGGTTTTTCTTTTTGTACGGGAAGACCTGGCTTTGACAAAAGACATCGGCGCCTCCAGTTATAAAGACATGAAAGATGCAATAAAGGAAACAAAGCAAAGTCAAATGAATTCAGAAATACGGACACAGTTAGATAACATGAGCCATACCAGCAATTCTGAGGTCAACCACACTAAATGGATTTGACCTTAGACCAATCCCCCACTCAGAAAAAACAAATATGAAAAATATAATTCTTTTCTGAAGCCCGGAGCATTGTCCTTGCAACTTTGGACAATTTATTTGGATTTTGAATTAATTCCGATACGTTGACCTAGTTGCGTGTTTGATGCTTGATTCGATATAAATCTCTCGGCAAATCAGGTGGTCCACTTGTTTTATGTTAAACGGTAACTGCAGTCTAGTAGTTGATAAATGTCGATGGCAGTCTGGTTTTCGATGGCATTTTCAGTTGCTCCAGACGGTGGCAGATTAGTATAAATTTTACGATAATTATTCTCTCATAAAAATTGCTTGATTTCACGGTGAGCGAAATAATTATAAAGCAATAGACCGTTTTGCTACTGCTTTGAAATTATTTGTTGCTTCTATTTTTCAGTATAATGTTACTTCGTCGTAAATTTCCGTTTTGTCCTCTTTTTTTTTGCAAACATGAGGTTGAGATTAATATACTCGTACATGATTCCTTTCAGAGTCAAAGCTTCATAGCCTTGTCATAGGTATTTCTGAGACTCCTTGCCCCCATGATGAAATTGAACGCAAAGTAAAATTTAAATTGCTGGAATCCCTGTTCTCATGGTGTTAGACATTCATTGAGCTTCTAATCAGAATCCCAAAATATAAAACGATTATCATATACAATATTCATGTAAATCACCTATTTTGACAATAATCGTTTTATGTTTGTTTTTTAATTTCAGTTTGGATATGAGACACTAACTGTGCGCTCTTCAAAAGTGAAGAAAATTCGGCAATCTGCTTCCTAATCCCTGGATCGTCAAAGAAAAGAAAACTCCCTTTCTTTCTTGACATCTTTCGACATCTTTCGACAAGGGATTCGTGACAAAAAGGAAATCGTTACTGACGCAGAACAAATCGTTTTGCGAAACGTCGCCGTCTTTACGTGACTCTATCATCTAGAAGAAGAGGAAAATTGCAACATCATTATTGCACAACAGGGCATGAGTAATTTCAGCTGACACTGTATATGTCCTTCATGTAACATCGACGCAAAGTTTGAAGTATCATTCAGATTCGGGACATATGCTCTTCACTCTTCGGTGCTGTTCGGTGTTCTTCGGTATGGTTCAGAGATCTTCGTTTAAAACTTCGGAGGGTATCGAACACTGACCAACAATATCAACCGAGTCTTCGTTTGTGAAACTTGTGAACTCGCTGCTTTTACATCTATATTAATCAACATTTTCTTTTAAATTGTTGTGATTGGAACTTTGATAAGAACATCATGGCCAGACTATACAACACCATTGTTTGCCTTACGCTTACTCTCCTGTTCGGTAAGTAGAAAAAAACAACAGTTTCAAATATTTCAGTTTTATTAACATTTCAGGGAATGAAAGATCTTGCTTTTTTTCGAATACGAGTATTTTACAGCATTTCTGATTTATTTTAACAAATCGAATTACGTTTAAGGTCGTTCTGTAACAATGATCGTATCCAGATGACTATTTTATCAGAAATCTCGTAAAGCACCGCTCTGTTTGAGGTTATTTTACTCTTGTAATGAATCCTTATAATGTGTATTGCGTCTATTTTCGGCTGTAGAATAGAAATCCCCATCTACAAACAATTTGTGAAGAGTAATCAAAATAATTATCTATTCAATTTACTTTTCAAATTTGACATGTCATTAGAATTACCGTTATTACAGTCATAAAATGAGTAAGATTATAATCATTATCATTCAAATCGACAAAATAATGCGATGTCTTATAACCGAACCCTGTTATATGCCCGTCATTGCCGCGTGTGAGAATGACTTAGGCGCGAAGATTTTAATCAGGCGATTAAAATCTGCGATGAAAGAAGAGGTGAGCGCACCATAAATTTCACATAATATTAGTTACTTAAGGTAATTGGTGAATCATGGTGGAAATGACGACGTTTTCCTTGAAAGATACCACCTACATACGATAAAACATGGCTTTGTGTGCCTTGATCCTTTGCCGCCGCCATTTATACAGATTCAGATCCAGAATCCAGATAATTTGTTTGTTTCCTGATTGTCCGTCTAATTCTTTTGATCTAATTCATTAACTTCTTGGTATATTCATATTAACATGAATCATAAAAATAGTAAATAAGTTGTGGTTTACAAGAAGAAGCAGTACAAAATCGAATATTGTCATTTTAGAGTCACTGACTTCAGTTCTGGTTCTACTTAACCCATCCCTAGCTTTTCCTCTGTCCGACTGTTCCTCTGTGTCTCTTTGTGTCTCTTTGTGTCTCTCTGTGTTCTCTCATTCTTTCCTCCTCCCTTCTTCCCACTTCTTTCCGTTTCTACTTTCTCCTCTCTATCTTCTTCTCTCCCCTCTCTCTCTCTCACTCTATCTCTCTATCTCTCTCTGTCTCTGTGTCTTCCCTCTGTCTCTGTCTCGCTCTCTCTCTCTCTCTCTCTCTCTGTCTCTCAATCTCAATATTTAGGGAAGGTATGAGCACAATTAAAGGTAATACAAAGTTTTGGGAAATTTTGAAAATTGGATGGAGAGTGAATCTTTACAAGAATCTCTAAAACACTTCTGTTTTCGAGAAAAATGGAATATAAAAATTTACCGGTGCTCCCGGTAAATTTTGATAAATTCCAAATAGCGCATATGGCAGTACAATGGTAGCTGCGACCATGAAAATCTCAGAATATGTAGATGTGATATATAATTTCCAAACGGAAATAGCTAATTGGTCGATTCTAGTCAAGAAACATTGTTTCATAGCTAAATTAATATCTTGACCTTGAGAGGGAGCTATATAACATAAAGAGTTTATTATTTACAATTTCATAACTTTAGACTCGATTTCAAGCTTGACAACGATCAATGAATATTGTAGGAACGCATATGCTTCCAATATGTTAATTTGACCCAAATTCATGACCCCATACCAAAACTTTGTAATACCTTTAAGTATATCTCACAGTTGTACTTTGTCAAACAATTATTAAGAAAAATGCGGTGGAAAAGGGAGCAGCATCCTGTGTGCGAAAATATGTCTCTCAGTCGGGGGCCTAATTTTGAAAAGACATTTTCATGACCCACATTTTGTTTCGAAAGAAACATCATTACAAGATAAAGGAGGGGTACCCTTGGGCCACCAAAGGATACAGGGTGGGGATACTTGTCTTCCACGAGTATACCATTGAGTCACGAAAAACCATGACAGAGAACATAAATGGAAGGGAAATGAGCAAGCACCTCTAGAAAATGTGCAAATCGGCAAATTCCTCTCACGAGGTCGTTCTGTTTGCACTTGTATTCCTCCTTGTATTCTTTTAAATTATTTTGCACTTTTCCTTTTTCATTTTGATGTAAACCAAAAGAAATCTGGTTGTTATCCGATTCATGTGAGGCCAATTCTGGTTTGTTCTCCTTTTCTTGAAGTAATCGAAGTAGTCTTGGAAAGTGAGAAATTCAGGACTGGTTTTCTTTCGTACCCGCGCGTGAATCAATCCAATCTCATCTACCTGTTCAATTTCAACTTTTATTGAACTCTTTTGGATTATTTTGGATTCCTTTCATTCTGTTTTCGTATCGTTTTTGTGCAGTTAAGAAATAAAGGTAAATAAGCGGTTTTTTAAATAAAATATATAGACGACATTTTTGGAGAGAGAGAGATAGAAAGAGAGAGAGAGAGAGAGAGGGGGGGAGGGATAAGTAAAGAGAGAAATACACACACACACACACACACACATGTTATATATACAAAGAAAACAAATAGAGAGAGAGAGAGAGAGAGAGAGAAAGAGAGAAATATAGAAAGGGAAAGCAATCAAAAGAAGCAATAACAGAATTGAGAGATTAATTTTAGATTGATTGTCGCGTGACGGATACATGAGCGGTATGCAAAGAAGAAGAAGAAGAAGAAGAAGAAGTAAATATAGAATCAAGGGAAGAAAGAAAGCCCATGAAGAGATTAAAAAAGAAAAGAGAATTAATCAGAGGTAACATCAAGTAAAGTAGTCTGGAAATGGAGACCAATTTTCATCAAAGGCTAAGCTAAAGTGGCATATGGAAGAAATTACACAAATGTTACATCCTCGGATGTAAACGATCAACTCGGAAATCATGGATGTATCAGGCCAGTTGGGGCCTCATTCGCAAAATATCGGGTTGCTTTCAGTTTGTTCTTGGCCATGACATTTGGTCATGTTTGTGGAAAGTGTCAATATTGACACAATGGATTAGGACATTCCGTAATTTCTATTACAGCAAACATAAGTAGTCAGAACCAGAATCTTACAATAATATCAACCTTTGACATGTTTAAGCAGCCTCTAAAACTTCACGATGAATTTTGGGGCGGGCAAAGGCGATTTTCCCACAATAAAAACGCTGTATTTTTGTTATCCTTCCGTTGTATGAAGATACTATTTCTTTCATTGCACATTCGTATATTATCGCCGAGAAGACTTTCCAAATCACCGTTGGAATGCATCTCTATCATTTCAGTTTTCTTCCTATTTCCACCAACATTATGTCCGGTGAAAGTAATGAAGCCTCTGCTTGGTAATATTGAGTGCTTTGCTCTTTTTAATTGTTGCAAGTTTACATGTCTGTATATTGTAGAGGAAAAACAATGAAATTACGATGTCTTTGATGACTAAATTGGATCCTGTTTATATAGTCTAAATGTTTTTCATCTTTTGTCTTAAAACAGTGACCGTAAATGCAGGAGGGGCTACGCCACATTGGCTTCATTCTATCTGCTCTTGGTTTGGTAAGTACAATTTTAATTGTGATTTAAGATAATAATTAATACAGTGATAATTGGGAGCCCCAACAATTATTTTGATGGCAAAATTTCACTTAAAGTATATCATAATGTAAATGAGAATGTCAATGTGTCTTTGATGACATCGTCTTTCACATTATGATACAATTTGAGTGAAATTTTGCTATCAAATTGTTGGGGCTCCCAACACTTTAGAGGGGCTTTAACCCGTGAACTGAGTACACCGTCGTTTTATGATTGTTGGATAGACTTCCTTCAAACTTTGTCAGTTCTGTACGAAGAAAAAAAAATATTAATGATTATATTTGGTTGTTTTTCTTTCTACTTTCTGTGCTAAACACATTATGTAACAGAAACACATGTGTTAACTCACATCCTAGGTTAGGAATTCAAGGACAATCGAGGAAACTGATGTTCTTTATTGATAACAACTTTCGGTTTCGTTGTGCAGTAAGGAATCTATTAGACTCTTTAGAGTCATTTGTAATAGTCATGTTATTTTAACCTCATTTTCATTTCTGTTTACCGTCTGTGTTCACGACAGGATTCTGTAACGAGGTGTGCTACGGAGACCTGGGATGCTTCGATACCACATTAAACTGCCACCGAGACTTCTTCCCGCCCCTCCCACCCGCCGACATCAACACCTATTACGTCATCCATACGCGTAAGACGGAGGGGAATCCCCAAGCCGTTGTGCGCTCCAATGCGACACAGGAGGCGATGGTGGATGTGGTTGGTGAGAGAAGAATATCCTTCATCATACACGGGTGGGGTGAAGGCATCTGGAAGCAGTGGATTCTGGATCTGAGGGATGCTCTGCTGGAGAAGGTGCGTTACTACAGAACAATCCACCTACCTGTAGAAAAGAAGTTATTATTATCTTGCAGTCTTTGCGACCAAATGACGCCAAATAAAGGAAGACCTCTCTTGTCATGGGTAGTGTTGCATTATAGCGAGTGTCAACTCATACATTGCCACGACATGACCTGAAATTAGATTACAGAATCGCAGAACCACAGGCGTTATAATGAAATCTCACAATTTCCCCTTGTTTAAGTTAAATATCTTTTGTGTTATACGTTAGTGACACAATTTTTCATTTTAATTATTTTAGATCACCTCTTGTTTTGAGGTCGTGCCATTTTTAAAACAAGCGAATGACATGCAAATGTTGATGCAAAGGTGATTTTATATGCTCGTCGAATTTTTAGAAAAGGTTGACCGATTGGAATTGTTTTGTGAAGATTACATTTTGTTTAAAGAGGCAGTTAGTAGTGCCAGACGTAGTCTACATGGAATACCATCTGTCTGGAGCCAGAAGGGCGTTAAATATACTTATACACAGAGTGTATGTCCTGCAGTTTCTGAAAAACTGTATTCCTGCCATATCTTAAATGAGACAAATGAATATGATCTGGGCCCGTCCTATAAACAGTAGCGATTAATCCCGAAACTTACGATTGATATCAACCACAGTTATGTACATAAGAGATAGGAGACTGTTAACTTGCGATTGATTAGAAAAGGAAACGCTCTTCTGATCATACGGTGAAAGTTCCAATGTTCAATGTTATGTTGTCTTCTACTTTGCTGCTACCTACCTACAGGAAGACTTGGCTGTTGTGCTGGTGGACTGGTCAGACGGTGCCGAGTCTCTCAACTACCTGAAAGCAGTACAGAACATGCGTGTGGTCGGCAGGGAAGTTGCCAAGTTTGTACAACTTCTGCACGAATACACAGAACTACCTTACGACAAGTTTCATCTTATCGGACACAGCCTGGGTGCCCATGCCGCCGGATTCGCCGGCGAGATGCAACCCGGTCTCGGCAGAATCTCAGGTAATAACATAATTATTAGCGACTCTTTTAGCGTATTATTTATTCAATTTGAGGTATGGTATGGGCGGTGTATCTTTTTGGAAGGGGTATCGGACCAAATGTGTCGACCGAAAAGGGCCGTCCTAAAAATTTTGAAAATTGCCGACAAATTATTCAAATTGATTTTAAAAACATGAAAAATACTTGCCGACACAGTAATGGATTTATGGACAAAAACTTTGAAGGCGGCGGGGAGGCGCCTTGGACGCTGTCATCTGTTTTCTCGTTCTCCATTATTCCACTGGAATGGGTCAATAGGGATGTGTCTAAAGCATTTTAAGGTAGCAAGAAATATATAATTTGTGTTTAAAATCACTAACTTATTTATTCAATGTAATAACTATTAAACTTTCTAGAGAAAGGAAAGACCGAATAAAGAACGATTCTAACAAACACAATTCTTCATCCTTCCCTTAGCTCTTGATGCTGCAGGTCCAAGTTTTGAAGGAACTGACAGAGACTGCAGATTGGACGAAACAGACGCCAACTACGTCGATGCCATCCACACAGATTCTAGCAAGCTCAGCGAAGGCGGAGTCGGCATTTCCCAAAGAGTAAGTTCCTTTGACAATTACGAATGAATTATTTTGTCTGGAGTTAATGGACAAGATGACCTTCAACTTTGGAAGGTGATTTATTATTTATTTATTTATTTTATTTATTTATTAGTCTTTTTTTAGTAGGGTGGCTCCATCAGTAGTTAAATACTGTTTTCCGTGGAGGCCCTACAACATAAATACAAAATTAACAAACATATTGAAAAACAAACAATCCAAATCGAAACAAAGTGAATTAAGTTACAACATTTTCGAACAAAAGAAAAGAAACAAACACAACACAATGGACCATATAAATCTTTATTTTCGTTTGTAACGACACAAAGTTTATTGTAATCTCCCGTTATTGTATGTTCCAAGACCATGTTGAATAGAGTGGAGGGGGGGGGGGGCAACTCTACCAATTAATTAGTGGACATTTTATGAAGTAACAGAGAAGTCAACCAGAGTTTTTCATTTACCGACAAGGCCTTGAAAGTTCCTAAACATGCCAGCATAAACTTGAATGGGAAGTGGTCCTGGATGTGAAAGTCCCACACCCCCCTCGAGCGATGTCCCTACTAGATATTGCTTCCAAAAAGACTCCATTGAGAAATGATTTGCTTACGAAAAACAGTAGTGGACATGATGTATTAATGCGTATATTAGAGACGATCGTTTAATCTACGACCATAATACTACAAGTCGAGCATAATTATGAATCACTAGATTACCATTCTGATAATCGGGTAGTCAAAATAAAACTTATTAAACCTATACACTTCTGCTCTGTATCGTTGTCAGGTTGGACACAGCGACTTCTATCCAAACGGTGGCTACGCGCAGCCCGGTTGTCGATGGTGGATGGTAGGTTGCAGTCATGCTCGCTCGCATCTCTACTTCATCGAGTCCGTACGTCTTCCCCAGTGCCGATACACCGCCATCCCCTGCAAGAGCGAAGAGGACTTTGTTGCGGGACGATGCCGGTCGTGCGGCGAGAACGGCTGCAAGCTGATGGGGTACTACACCGACGAAATGAATAACAACGGGTCTTTCTTCCTTAGCACTCGGGGCCACAGTCCATACTGCACCAAGATGAAGTTCTACTGGAGAAGGTTCTACATGCTGCGGCAAAGGCGATCCGCTGCTATGTCGGAGGAAAACAGGAGCATGAAACACAGCAACATGGTGCCCCTGACATGACATGATTGTTTCCGATATGTCGAAAGAACTTTGTCCCAACCTGTTTCATTTATTTGAAGGCGCTATGTCTTTGTCCTTTGTCCTTGAGTCGAACATACAACCACCGAAGATGGGACTTCATTAGCAGAGTCTTCTGTTGTTATATATTGGCGACATTGGTGATCTTAAGGATCTTTGTTCTTGTTCATATATAATTTGATTATATATAATGTGATGCGTCGTCTTCCTGAATCGAAGCTTTTTCTATACAAATCAAAACGTGAATTCAAACGTATATATTATTATATTTTACCGTGCCTTCTCAAAACACGTTCGAAAAAGAAGAAAAAAGTGCATTTTTATATTAAAAAAGTGATACCCCACCTACTGCTCCTGTATAACAACGAAATGTTAGTTTGTTTATTTTTATGACTAAATATGCATATTCATTGTATCATAGTATATTACAATTTCCTTGTGTTAAACATGTCCAATGTGCAAGATGTTATTGCATTTCATTAAAAAAAATCTATTCTTTCTATCTTAGAGTTTGTAGAATGACATAATTCTACAAATCCTGAGAAAAAAAGAGAGAAAGAATTAGTGTTTTGATTAATATTCAGTTTAGTTTTCATATTATGAAAATTGAACTTAGCATTAATCAAATGAAGAAATATGAATGGATTATTTCAATGAGCAATACCATGAACACGGTAGGAAGAGGACGGTATATACTATCACAAATATTTTAAATATAAATGCTCAGTCTAAACAATATAACACAATCTCTACCCAAAAATGAAAATGCTAGAAGCGACAGTTATTTCAAGCTGATGGCATCAGATGCTATAGAGCTTCTGTGACTCGTGTGCTGACCGGGCTAGTCCCTTGAATTGTCAGTGAGCTGAAAACCTGGATGGCACCGACCCCCACCGGGCCGAGCTGAGGATTGAAATGGGTGATACAAATGATTTTTAATGAGTTTCTGATAATATAACTTTATTATCAAATAAACATTTACTTTACTATAAAGATAACTGTTGCTGAGCTAGCGCCATGAGTCACTGGTCTGTGTGTGCGCTCTATAATTTTACACTATTATTATTATATTTCATGTCATGTTTTGCCTCTCATTTTGTGAAATCCTGTCTTCTTCAGGTATTGTCCAACATAATGCATTGACTCGTTTGAAATAAAAACAGGCAGGATAAGTGTATATTTTGTTTCATTTACTCTGTATAAATCTTATTCGTCAGTGCGCAAAAAGGATATTATATATAAATAAATTACAAGGTTGTATTCATACTATAAGTATTCAAAATTGCTAAATGACCGTATGACATTGAGGTTATATTACAAGCAGACTGTTTTTAACGATATAATGGATTATAATATTGTTGAAATTGGGGCCAAGGGTACTTTATTTGTCTGTGGTTTCGATATACAGCAGCCTTAATTATCTCTTCAAACTGGTGGTGATGTCTGTATAGAAGAACATATGTAATTATCTTAGTTACATGGTTAAGCAAGTTGCTTCCCCCATTTTCTACTCATTGAAAACTAATGGGCAATTAGCAGTATATTTTGCGACGTATACGATCATTATTTAAGTGTTCAGAATATGCGATTGTAAACATTATTGTGTACGTTCATAGTCTATATAGATGATTAAAGGCTGTGAGGGATTAGACCACCCAGGAAGATCACTGACAGGTGACTATCTCATCAACTCAGCTCTCAATTAACATAGAAAAAGAGGATCATGGGGGACCAATTGTCACCGATTAGGCATTGTTTTCTATATAGAGGGAGCAAGTAGCTACAAGTAGGACAGTGGGGCTTTCAGTGTTCAGAATATACGATTATAAAATATTATTGTGTACGTTCATAGTCAGTATGGGTGCTTGATCAACAAACAAACTACTTAAGAGCAGATTTAATGTATTTTTGAATGAAAATACTTGATTTATGTCTAGGGTCGTCTTATGCAGATGTTTATTTTAAAAATTACAATTATATTTTTTTCAAATTGATATCTGGCAAGTTATTAAGAAATATCTGCTTGGTTACAGCTCTAACTTATTGAGATGTATATATCGAATGTATGTGAGCTCATGGCGAATCTATAAAGCGTGCTAAAGAAGATATTTTATGCAACCTGTATACGGCTCCCTAGAGAAGGGCTTTTAAAAATAAAAAACACGCCATCGCCATAACGAAGGAAGTTGCAAGAGGTCTTTGGGCTGGTTCAAGAACCTAATCTTTGTAGTGATATGAAGATCACGTCTTAATGGTCTGCTTCGTGATCTAGTTATTGGTCTAGTTATTGGCATGAAGACTACATTATTGAGTTCTTGACCTGCAATCAAGGTATTCTTATGCAACGTTTTTGAATTTATTAGATTATGTGATCATCAATTGTTCGCTTTATTTATGTTATTTCGCTGTGTTATAACTTGAATCAAATTGGAAAATAATGTTTTTGTCAGAAAGAAAAGGAAAATTGCTATATTTGTATGAATATATTTTTTCTATTGTACATAAGGATATTTATGAAACTCCTTCCAATAAAAGACACCATGCTTATTGTGTACAACGTATTCGCGGAGTAAAGAGTTATTTATTATTTCGGTATATCATAGGCCTATATGTTCTTTCTCATTAAATCGAAAGAATTAAAAAATCCATATGTTGATCAACATGTGATGTTTCTTTAATGAAAAAATAACCGTGGCATTAAAGCCCCTCTAAAGTGTTTGGAACCCTACAAATTTGATGGCAAAATTTCACTTAAATTGTATAATAATGTGAAAGAGGATGTCATTTATAAGACACATTTCTGTAAGGATTTTAAAAACAAATACATGTATGTTTGAAGTCGAATATTGATGAAAGAATACAAATTTAGGTTTTCTGCGTACAACAGAAAACCCTATTATGTATGATTTTAATCAATATTTGTCTTAAAACACATCTTCTTCTTTTTTTTTGGGGGGGGGGCAGAGGGGGAATCTTTGCAGAAATGTATCTTAAATGACATCCTTTTCACATATTTAAGAGAAATTGTGCCATCAAATTCTTGGCAAATTTGAGCCGAGGCTCCCAACAAAGAGAGAAGGAGAGAGAGAGAGAGAGAGAGAGAGAGAGAGATGGAAAAAGAGATACAATGGAGAGGAGACATGGAGGAGGAAGAACAAAAAAGAGAAAGAGGGAAATAAATTAAGGAAGAGAATGCGAAAGTATACTTGTAAAGCGCTTAGAGACATTTGTATTAAGCGCTATATAAAAATTAAATATTATTATTATTGTTATCAAAGTGAGAGAGAGAGAGAGAGAGAGAGAGAGAGAGGGGGGGGGGGGAGGGGCAGAGATGAGGAAAATTACAAACATTTAACAAGCAACGGTTGAACAGATCCTTATAGATCTTGGATGTAGACCAGACTGCTTTTTTTGTCTCATTTATTCATAATTCCAATATCCATGAAGTAAAAATCGTACTATTTCAAAAATGAGGTGACTATAATTATATTCAACGAAATATTAAAATAACAAAATCGTGAATCATAAGGTCAATAAAGTGGAACAACATGTTACATGTATTGGATTGTTTTTGAAAACCAACGAAAATAATACAGACGATTTTCAAAGAAGAGGGGAAACTATTAGTACTGAAACATCGCCAAGTATTTGTGGTAAGTGGATGGAACATAAGAAACAATGAAGAATTACTGGAGGAAAATATGACAATACTGTGATGCGAACATTGTGTGATGGGCGGACACAGAAGAAGGAGGGGTTGGGTGAGTTATTCATTTTGTCCATGTTACGAGGGAGCCGTGGGGTAGGCGGGCGGAGGGGGGGGGGGGGTGAGCATCTCTTAGTATATAATTAAATTGTACCGAATTGAACTGAGCAATAAACCACATGAACCTTAATAAGTTTTCAAAAATATGAACAGGTAAGGAAATTAGGAGAGGCAGCATTTGCCACCACTACGCCTCCCCCTCTCTCTGCGTGGATATTCCTTTAGAAATTAAAAATGTTAAAAATATCTTTGATAGGAAACACAACCTTACAGTATTGAAATCGGTCATCAAAATTCAAAAAAATCCTCAATTCATTCACTGAATTGATCACTTCGTTGGATTCCTTCATTTGCTGCTATGTTAAATGTACTCAAATGTTTCCTCTCGTGCCAATTATGACTAATAGCAAAACTTCACCATAAACTAACCAGCACTTTGTGACATATTTTTGCAATTCTACAAAGTGTTCTTGGCATTAGTATAGCCATGTGCTTGAACAGTGAATAAAGAGTTATTTGCCAAGACACAAACCCACTTTTTAATTTAATTTTTTTTTTAAATTAATTTATTGATAAATATATGCTTTTGAATAAATCAAACAATCATACACAATCAATTGAAATAAAATCGTAGTATCTTAACATAGTTCAAATAAAACATGTTTCGTTTTCTTGAATAACAGTGTTTTCAAAAATGCATAGCTTTTTTATTTTACAGTTCCTTTCGATCTTTAATCAAACAAAGCCACTTTATTCCATTCTCTCCCTCCTTCCTAGTGTATATGAGCAAAAAGTCGAACTGTGCATGCGATGTTACTTCATGAATAAATTATATTCTGACAAGAGCAGTTCTAGAAGAACAAGCTATTGGGTGGGTGGGGGTTGGTGGCACTATTACCAGTATTACGGTGCGTTGCCACTAAACCCCTTTTCATTGTTGTGTTTGTCATGGTTGTTGTTATCATTCTCCCCACCCCTCCCATTTTACCTTTCGTCTTCCTCCTAGCCATTCCTCTCCCTTTTCGTCCAAAACTCTTTTTGAAATCTTTTTTTTTTAAATCGTATCCCTTGCCAATTCTTTTATTTCGAGTATTTATTGCTGCTCTTTCGGCATGTTCTGCTGAACGTTTTTCGTGTACCTACAAGAGTTTGTATGTGTGTGGAAGCTGCTTTCCACTCAAAAATCTTATGCATCTTTAAATAAACCCTTAACAATGTCAATATAATCTGTTCCACAATTAAACGAACATCAACAAATCAGAAATGACTGAGCACTAAATTTTGAACACTCATATTTTTAACTTCAAGCTAAAACCACTTACAATGCATGTTCGCATAATGACCGCAGACATAAGAGAAAAAGAGAAATACGAACATGGCACGAGGCCGAACGTTTGTTTCCGAAAGCAAGGTTCAAATTTCCCCTCCATATTAAGGGAATACATGGAACTTATCAAAGAAAGGTTAGTATGAAAGGACAAGTTTCAACCTTTTTCTCTGTGATCACTCTGCAAGGACCTGGGTCGCACATGTCAAATTGACAAGGTTTTTAAAAGTGTTTTGTTTTCGCGATTAATTTGTTTTGCACTGAACAGAATATCTAGAAGCAATATTTATCCGATGAAAATTAGTCTTGGAAAAGTATTAAATTATGGTAATGATAAACAGGTAGATAGGTTGATTTTTTGGTGGATGGATGGATAGATGGATGCAGTGGCGGTTGTAGAGGGGGAGGGGCATCAAGTCGCAAGCCCCCCCCCCCCTAAAAAAACTTTAAAAAAATCTTCAAGCCCCTATCCAATTTGTCTTGAGCCCCCAAAGGGCATTCCAATATATGTATTGGCCTGTATAAGACTAGTAGGCTATACAATTCCATGCGTACATATTATTTATTTCCCTAATCGCTTGATTAACTTGTTTACAGTCATTTTTAACTTTAAAGACAATAGTTATTAAGAAATAGTTTGAAAATGATAAGGAAAAAAAGAGAATTGGGAAAAGACTGAGTCATCAACTTATTAACTAGGTTAAAGCTAGATCATACAGTGAGTTATCAATGGTAGATTATGTTGCACGCAACAAAGAAGGCTTTGACACCAACACAAAAATATTAGAATAAAATCTTTACCACACAATTATGTATAATACATCAGCACACTCATTGAAATCATCACTAAATTTCTTTATATTTGTATTCCATTTCTTTAACTGCATTTGCAAGTTGTTCTTTAAGCACATGTCCAGCTATGTAGAACCAACATTCAATGGCGCATGCACTACATTAATTACTGTCTTTAGCATCACTATCTATTGAATTATGACATTTTAAGCGATCCCAGATTGCTCGTCCTTAACGTAAACAGATTGCATGCATTATCAAAATCAGACATCAACTTTCTTCAAACTCATCTCTCAGCCTTGAGACCTTGTACGATGATAAATGACCCAGGAGAATGTACTTTGACATGATGGAATGACAGATTATGACAAACATGACATAAACAATGGAAAGAAACCCTCGTGAGAAATCAAGAACTCGTGCACGATTCGGAGCGATCAAGGATGGGGGAACCGGGAAGGGGAGGGGAGGAGGAGCATAGAGCAGACACTATTCCGTTTTTTATCTTATATATATATATATATAACAACTTCTTTCCTCCACTATTTTCTAGTCCCAGGTCTTATTTTACTCTACATTGATCACCATTGGCGTATGTTAATCATGGACCTAAATCCAACCATGGATGGGGCAATGGCATGTGGATGAAAATAATGCAAGGGCTGGAGGGGAACGGAGTTTTGGAGGGATAGTGTAATCTATTTTTTCATGCCCATACACCTTCTCTCTCTCTCTCTCTCTCTCTCTCTCTCTCTCTCTCTCTATCTCTCTCTCTCTCTCTCTCTCTCTCTCTCTCTAATTGTATACTCGTCTATCGTGCACATTCAAGTTATTATATACATTAACTCATTATCCGATTATTCTAATTCACCCTCTAACCCTTCTTGTCAAAAGATTATACTTGTCGATAATTGAGACTAAGCTGATCATGATGATAGTGTTTTTTGTTTTTTTTAAGTATTGCCTATTGATATATGAAGAAAATTATTAGTTTTCGATTCGGGGAAGAGTTAGTTTGTACCAACATTCTTTTTTTTTTTAAAGAGATTATTTCATGCTAACCCAGGAAGGTATACAGCTATGGAAAATGAGGTCATACGTTGTCATATATAAGGTCCGCTAGACCGACGCGATGGGCCAACGAGAAAGACGACCCGCGAGACCGGCATGCCGAGGCCTCGGACTTTCTGACAATTTTCCCGAGGGATTATGGTAAGTGCGGAGTTGATCTCGATTGCTGTGAAAAAGTGGAGAGATTATATAAAAAGGAAGAAGAGGCAAGAGAGGAGAGAATGACATCGGATAAAGAAAATAATTAAGAATTGAAGAAGGACATTGCAAGGAATTCATGGAGAAAAAGAAAGATGAGGACAAATTTAACAAGTAGAGAAAGAAAACAGAGATGTTGCTCCGTGTGAACATGCTTTCATCACCTTGAGACATAGGTCACGTTTCCATAACAAACATATCGCATACATGTAGTTCTCTGGTGATTGATCATTCATTTGGGGATAAAATAAATAAATAAGATAAAATAAAATAATAAGATAAAATAATTTTGAACACATACTTGACCCATCTCTGTCAAATTCCCTGGATACCCCTCAGACATTACATTGATTTCAGAAAGTCCTTGTCTGCATAACAGAAGTAAATTATCAGTTTTACTACCCTTTTTTGTCATGTGCAAAGTTTCCTTGATTTTGATGACAGTGGACTTGAACTCATAATAAGATAAATATCGCACCTGTTTGACTATAAAACTTGTCTTTATACTTTCCAATCTAATCCTAAAGGTATTTGATGTAACTCCTTTTCATATGACTGCATGGTAGTACAACCTTCTTTTTTAATCGAGAAAATTGGACTTTGCGTTAACAATATTATTTACTTAAGATCCTAATTGGAATTCTAAAAATGTCAATACTATAAAGTGAAAACGTCGTAAATATAATATTATTTCCATTACCGATGACGACAAGTTCACTAAAAGAGATTAAGATAGGAAGGGTAGTGTTAGTGGCAGAATACGTAACCATTTCCCACTTATAGTCATTGAAGGATGTTAAATTCTATGCGGGAAAAGCTGTGAAGACATTGATAGGATTTCATTTCAGTTGAATACAATGACATAGTGATTTTAAAAATAAATATATATTACTTTTTACATTTCGTCAGGAGTAAGACATAAAACAGCTTATAATTTCAATAAATAAATAAAAGTAGAGTGTTTAATTCAATATTTTTCTTTCGATCAAAAAGTGTTAAAACCAGAGTTGGTGAATCTATTGGGATATTGATCAGAGTGATTTCTTCCTGGTCGCATCCATAAATCATTAAAACCTCCTAAGGGGCCGAGAAGAAAGTTAGTGACAAATGAGTATGATCTGTATTAACTTGCTGAGGATGGACACACCTTACGCATGTCGTGATAGTCAAGGATATCCTTGAAAAGTGATCATCGTTACGGCTCGCAGACGACCATACGAAGAAAAAACAGAAGAAATCATTGATCGCATACTTTAGGCATGCGCGTAAATCGCTAAAGGCGGGAAAATGACTGTCAGAATTAACCGGAAATTAAGACGTTCCTCTTTTGAGGACAAACATCGCCAATTGATGTGATTATCATGCTTAGATTATGGTGAAAGGATGGGCAGGGGTCAACAAGATTTGGCATGTCCAACTTGATTGGAGAGGACAGAAGGAGGGGACGAGTTCCGCCTTCGTTGACTAATCCGAACCCGGTTTGATCCACCTGTATAATGTCAGTCTTTCCCAGTGGCGTATCCAGCGTTGAGTGAAGATGTTGTACGCCACGCTAAGTTAAGCAGCGTTGAAGGAGAGAGAAAGAGAGAGAGAGAGAGAGAGAGAGAGAGAGAGAGCTAGAGACGGAGAGAGAGGAACAGAGAGATAGGAACATGAACACAGAGCTGGTATAACATAATACAAATTAAACATGTCTTTGAAAACAGTTATTTCATCCAAGTTAAACAGTAATTAATTTAAAAATGAACAAAACTTTTTCACTTCTCCTCAAGTTTAATCAAACTGATTCCTTGATTTTTCTTCCACATCTCCGCACACTTTCTCTCTGTTCTAAACACGCTCTCCAGTCTCTTCTCTCAATTATCATTTGAACATAAAGGAATGTCAGTCACTCTAGACAAATAATTGAAACAAATGAAAACAAGATATGAAAATCTACTATTTCTTATGTACAAATGAATACAAATAATGATAATAATAACAATAATAATAAAAATAATAATCATACATTTATAGAGCGCAAAAACTATCCAACATTAAGTACATATTCTACTGCGCTACAAGAGCTTCCGATAATATAAATATATTCGTATATACAAATCTATTATTATTACGAAGATAAATTCACCTTCTTTAACACAACTGAAAAAGGATAAAATCATCTTTTCCAACACCAACCAACAAGGATAAATTTATCAGTTAAATGAGGATAAATTTATCAGTTAAATGAGGATAAATTAATCTCTGTTAACACAATTAAATAAGGATAAATTCATCTTCATTAATCCAGTTAAATAAGGGTAAATTTATCTTCATGTTAACAGCTAAATAAGGGTAAATTAATCTTCGTTAACACAGTTAAATAAGGATAAATTCATATTCATTTAACATCGTTTCCAACACCAACCAACGAGGATAAATTTATCAGTTAAATGAGGATAAATTAATCTATGTTAACACAATTAAATAAGGATCAATTCATATTCATTAACACATTTAAAGAATAATTTGTCTATTATATATAATTGTAATACTGTATGATTTATATAAGTTATTTTAATTTTATTTAAAATCAAATCAAATAAAATAGAATATATGTATATACATGCAAATGATACTAATAACCCACCCACTCTAGCTTATTCCCAAGATAAGCATTATAATCCATACAACATATTGTACAGAATGTTAGGTTTTTATTATATCAATGACATAGACAATGTTTATTTTACACTCTAGCAGTTAAACAAATAGTTATATAGTTCTACATGTATGACAACACGAACATTACAGCAATGTCAACAGGAGCTTTTCTGTACATCAGTTGTGACCTCAGCCTATTTAAAATAACAACATTCCTAGTGATGTTATATTTTTCACTAACAATTTCTCCTATTCATTCCTACAGAATTCTGTTGAGAAACAAAAATTGCGCTCTGATAGATGTGGAATAATAATTAGCGAGTGTTTTTCATTCTACATATATCACAGTACGAAATTTGAAAACATTGCTCTTCGAATGCTCTCATATTCAGGACATGACGAGAAATAGTTGAGTTTGGACCGAACTAATTTCTTGTCATGTGTGATTGGTCCCATACACACATTTCTGTGTGCGGTGCATGGGATTTTCAACAAGGCTGGGTCAACATCTTTTTGTTTTGCCAATTCCCAGAAATTTTACAGTACGCAGCAAAATTCTCTTGTAATACATCATGAAACTTTTAACCTTTCCCATGCAGTAGATTCCAGACTGTTTTTGTCACAATGCCATTGCATTTCAAGTAATTGACATTTTATGATCTAAGATGGTCAGCAGAAGCAAATATTATAATACAGATTTCTGTACAACATATGCAAATATAACAAAAATATCAAATAAACAGAAAATCAAACTCCTTAAAAATCAACAGTTATCACCTTAACAATACTTACTTGTATTCATCAATAGCCTTTTTTCCGAATTAAAGGAACGGCTCTCTTTATTAAAGATAAAGTTGAGTTCTGGTCATGCGATTGCATTGTGAAAGAAAAGGTGTGGAATGGATCATAAAAAAAGTTGATCCTGTATGTATTGGTGTGTACTGCAACGTTCTGGACTCATCAAAATCATAATAAATTTGACCCAGTCTTGGTAAAGTAACAAGCACTGTACACAGAAAGATGTATATGGAACTACACAAATGGTGTCGGGGCTAGTACTACCTGGTTTTCTTATCTTTCTATACTCATTACTCAGCCAGTATACATTTTCTTCCAAAATTGCTTGGCACATGACATTTATTTGTAATCTTGAACATTCAGTGTAAGTATCGTTTGATTCTGTGAGAATTCATTTTTTTTAAACCAGAAATCAAGTTTATCTTTTGATTATGCCTATTCTCTTAAAACACACAGCTAATTCTTATGTACTATATCATGAACTTTTTAACCTTTCCCATGCAGCAGATTCCAGACAGTTTTTTTTCTCCTAACAATGCCATGGCAATTCAAGCACTTGACACTTTATGATCTAAGATGGTCAGCAGAAGCAAATATCATCATACAGATTTCTGTACAACATATGCAAGTATAACAAAATATTAAATATACAGAAAATCAAACTCTCACAAATCAACAATTTAGCAATACTTACTTGTTTTCATCAGTAGCCCTTTTTTCTGAATTAAAGGAACGGCTCTCTTTATTAATTTATCAATGTACCCTTCTGTCAAACCATCTCCTCTGATGTGGAGCACAATCAAGTAAGATTGTAAAAAGTTAGACATCCAATATTAATCATACATGTTTGAAAATGAGATTCAATTAAATGTCAATATCTTTGCATCTACTTACCCCACTACTACATCGTCGAACATATCTTTTTTCCGAGAAATTTTCTTAGTGGTGATGAAGAGATCTTTTTTTCATCCAGGGGTTGTGTACAAAAAATGTGTGCATGCACGATTAGATTTTTTAAAAGTCAAGAGCAAAAGGAGGGGAACTCGGAAAATGTGTCAGATCGTTGTTTATTGTGTGTATGATCGATTGCAACTTCACAAATTAAGAACTTACTACACATGATAAAAATAACTTCCTTGTTTTATCAGGTTTTGCTCAAACTTTCCACGATCTGTTTCTCGATTGTTTTTGCCATTACAGAATTTACCAAGATTTTGGATGGACTTCCCGTTTGATAGTTTAAAGGCCGTGTAGCTTGGCAAAAACTGTTTAACGCCATCTACGTCTTCTTTTGGACAGCTGCACATAAACGAAAGGACTTGATTAGTCAGCAACTAATTAATCTCTACATGATCAGCGTTCGCGAGACAGACCGTAGTTTTCCTCACGCTTCGGTTTCGCGTATGTTAATTGCACGCACGTGATTGCTGCGGTGTAGTCGTACTATACCCGATTGGCCCCCCGAGTCAGGACATGGGAAAGACAGTAGTCTCGTCAGTTTACACGCCCTTTATTACATGAAATCGTTCTGTAGTCATGACTGTAATCACGTTATCGTGACTGTAATCATGTTATCATGTAATCATGATGTTCATTATCAGACTCTTCGCTATCTCTGTATCTGTCTTCGAGAAGCTTTGCTGTCGAGGGAGGGTTTTGAGTCTCGTCCTCTTCTTGCCAAGTTTGTTCCACTGGAACTGAAACTGTACTCTGTGAAAAAAACAAAAGCAGCCATTATAAAGTTAAAATAGCATTTAAAGTCCAAGTCCACTCCAAAATCAATTTGCTTTTAATAGATGCAGAAAAACAAGAGGAACAGAGCAAAACAGATTTGAGTAAACTCGAATAACTAATAAGGCAGTTATGAATTTAAAACAAAGTATGGAACAATAGAGAACACTACAAAAATTGCCAATTTGGTTATCAGTTTGTGACGTCATTGCCTCACTATTTGACTATTGCTTTATACATTTTTATCCCATTAATTTCCATTGGTATCCCACAAAAACTTGATTTCCCCATGCCTTGCCCAGGTTATATGATTTGCATCATTTTGCGTACATGACATTTCACAAAACCTTTTATGAAATTTGAAGAATCGATACTATTTTCTGAATATTGTATA
This sequence comes from Strongylocentrotus purpuratus, assembly GCF_000002235.5. NCBI lineage: Eukaryota > Metazoa > Echinodermata > Echinoidea > Camarodonta > Strongylocentrotidae > Strongylocentrotus > Strongylocentrotus purpuratus. The sequence continues at coordinate 8,192,132 of NW_022145609.1, forward strand.
TTCATAAAATTGGAAATTTATATTATCAATATAAAGAAAACTGTAAGTGGATAGTGAGGCAATGACGTCACAGACTCATGAGTGAGTTGCCAATTTGTCTTGTGATTTTCCAAGTTTTTTCATGTCATTAAGAATTCATAACTTTCTTATTAAATATCCGATTCTGCTCAATCTTTTTTTGATTGGTTTGTCTAATTTTGTCAGCTTCTAATGAAATTAAGTTAATTTTGGTGCGGACTTACCCTTTAAAATGTAATGTTAAAGGGAATGTATCATGCCAAATAATGGTTAACGCCATCTACGTCTTATTTTGCAAATAATTTTGCAGGGATTCAAGGGTACCATAAAATATCAACGCCTTCTTCTCAAGACGGTTTTCTTATAGCAAAGTAGAAATTGCTCAAATGGAAGAGGAATGGATATTTAAACATTTGGTTATATGAAAAAATGAAATCAAATATGGAACGATATATGAAAAGGAGCGAGATTAGGCACCCTTGAACAAAGTTTGGAAACAAACATTTCACAATTAATAGTGAGAATTTAGAAAATAAGAAAAAAATCTGTAATGTGATTCAATTTAGTAAAATTAAATCCAAAATGTGCTTTGTGTCTGAAAGTTAAAGAGAATATATTTACTAACTTACTTTATGACTTTCACACGGAACCGTAGTTCAACGTATTTAAAACAAAACAATTTAATGAAGTTACCCCCATATTTTTTAAATCAAAGAGTAAACTTAGTATATTTAATTAAGAAAACCTCCAGAATACCGAATCATAAAGTTTTATCCTAAACATAACACCAGTCACAATTTTTTTATATGGATTTCGCCAAGTGACCTCAGTGACCAGTGAATTGCTGAAATTTACGGTTTGAAATTATTCCCTAATACCGTGATAATCAAATTTATGACTGAAAAATCATGATTATTTCCATAAATCGATTTCACTTTGAAATATTCAATTATTTCTGTGTATCCGTAACTATCTTTAATTCACTATCCAAGGGGCATGGAGAGTTATACACCCCCTACCCTTTTACCGAAGCCCCTGTATTCCTTGCCCTAGGCGATGTACGACGAATAATATGAAGCTTATATCCGAGTAATATCATAACAAACTATTCTCACAGATACTGAAGGATATTACATTTATAGATTTCATCTCTACTTACCGTCAACGTGACGGTACTGCAATTTAAACAAATGTTGCCCCTTAGGCCGGAGTACCCTCTCTCTAGATCAAAACCAAGAAAGATTGGCGAAATAGTGTTGCACATCGCAGCTCTCTCGGATGACTGCAGTCCCCAAAGTAAGCCAGAAGACAGTGGGTTGCATGCCACCACACTGCTGCTAGCCATTGGTGGCGTCGTGTTCGATTGCATGGGAACAGACTGAGCAAAGAAATATTGTAAGTTAAAGAGCGTATATTCGATTTGATATCGTGATTGGGAAGGTGGTAACAAATGTTTGCTAGCAAAAGAGAATTAAACAACAACACAACATTTTATCAATTGACATCAACAATCACTATGCAAGGGGCATGGGGAGTCACACCTCCACCCCTTTCCCTTTTTTACTGAGGCCTCTGTATTCCTTGCCCTTAGCGATGTACGATAAATAAAATGAAGCTTATCTCCGAGTAATATGATAATAAACTATTATCACAGATGCTATTTAATAAAGTATGTTACATTTAAAAATTTCATCTCTACTTACCAGCAACATACCGGTACTGCATTTCAAACAACCGTTGTCCCTTAGGCCGGAGTTCCCTGTCACTACACCATCCGTAATTCGAGAAATGACGTTGCTCGTCGCAGCTCTCTCGGATGACTGTAGTTCCCCGCGTAAGGAATAAGGCCGTGGGTTGAATGGCACCACACTGTTGCTCATTGCTGACATGGGAATAGACTGAGCAAAGAAATATTGTAATTATAAAATGAATGTTAAAGAGGATATATTCCATTTCATATCGTGATTGGGAAGATGATAACAAAGGTTTGCTAGTAAAAGAGAATAAAACAAGAACAATTTCTTTTTTCAATTGACTACAAATCAACGATCAAGCAATAATACTTGGTCAAATTAGTTACCACTGCAAACATATCAATAATTGTGTTTATACAAGGACAAGTCCAATATATTTTGTCCTATGTAACCAACCACATGTCTACATTTAGGATTTCAGTATCTGATGACTGCATCGAGGTAATAGCCCTAATATAGAGCTTGAAGCAGGCAAAAAGTTTACAATTCCATAATTCGATGTAATACTTTATGTATGGGACCTACCTCGAACTTGCTGATAAAGAGTCTAGGTGTATGGTTTACTTGTTACGCTACTTGTTACTGCTTTGATACCAATACGAACATGATGAAAATATCCTCACCGGCTGGATGACTCTATTTCCTTGATAGTCTAGTATTTGAGATTCATCTGTCACTTCTTGGGACTCAGGCTCAGGGATAGACACCTCAAACTCGTCTCTGTCTCTTTCATCAAGAATCCTATCACGATCGAATTCAGCATCATGATTGTCTAAGTCTCCAGTATTCACGCTCCTCTGCAAAGTCTCATTCTAAAGGAAATAAGGGGGAAATGATGCATTTACTGTGTGAATCGTACAAATAGTGCTAACTCCAGTCTCCCCTAAAGACATTCACATGATGGTAGATGTGGAGATTTTGTGGTCTAGTAGATAAGTTTCCAGACTGTGAACCTCAAGGTATGGAATTCAAATCTCTGCCACAGCACTAGCATCCTCTGGTAATACATAATCTACGTTTACCACATTCGACCCAGGTGTTGTAAGTGGGTACCTAGTAGGATTTATTCCTTGAATGCAATGAGCGCTACTGGAGCCTGAGCTAAAGCTTTTACGGTAATGGTATCCAACGTGCTTCGGAAGAATATAGAGACGTTGTATCACGATAATGTGATTTTATATGCTATATAGAACGGATTCAACGGAAAGATTTATTATTATCAATGTTTATTAAATCTCTTTTGACTATGAAGAATACGAATCCCTTCTGGCTCATCTTTTTATAAAACGATTATATGGTAGAAGCATTTTGTCAAATGAACAACCTATTGATAAAAACTTAATCAACTGACCATGTTTATCAACAAAGAATGGATAGCAACATTGGGATCCACATGTGTAATCTTGTAAGGGTCGACTACCAAAGCTACGGAGGCAGCCTTAATGGATTCCTTCGTTTCTTCTGGCGCGGAGCTTAGATCATCAAGAAGCACCAGTCCTACCAACGAAAACTGTTGCTCACCGCCCACCACCTAGAAACAAACCCGGAAAAAAAACCAAGACTAAAACAAGTAATAACTGTACTTTCACGTGAAAAAGATGGATATGATACTCGCTTGTCCCATGTGGCACAATTCTGCCAGTGCGAATAACATAACACTTTTATTTTTGTTAGGTGATAACAAGGTAATGTTATGTAGTGTTCATGCGATTGATAAGTGCCAAAGTGTTCAGAATATTTTCTTGGGAGGAGGAAACAAGGCTAGATTTAAATTTCTAATGATACAATGACGACTGCTGTTTGGTGGTGTGGCAAGCACATATACTTTCCGGGTTCTGATACAACTGAAAGAGAGTGACTGCTACTACAGACTCTTCCAGCAGGACCTCATGAAATTGTGATTTTATTAACTACATAAAACTTAATGATGAGTAAAAGGTCCGTTTCTGTTAAGAAAATCAAGAAAATTCTCGTAACACTTAATTGGATTTTATTCGAACTCAAGTTAAGAAAAATGTCATGACTTTTTCCAAACTATCAAATATCATTGCTGTTTTGAAATACTTGTTGAACTCTATTCCTTTTCCACGGAACTCTTTTTAGGGAAAAACACACAAACTAATAAACTGGAAGACACACACACACACACACAAAAAAAAAAATCGTTGATAAATTTTGGAAAAACTTACCACGTTTTGATTGTAGTCCTCTGGGGGAAAGTCAACATCACCAGTTCCACCCACGATGGATGTGCTCTCTGGTTGCGATGTGGGTAGATCTTCTACGCTGCTTTCTTTGGACTGACAAAGATTAATTATATATAATTATAGTACACTGCTGCGGAGTGCTGCCCATGATATTGGTATATTTTTGTTCATGAAATGATTGTGATAATATGAATTAATCTTGATAGATAGAGTTTGTATCTCCACAGAACCTCATTGATCAACCTTTATGAACATTTAGACTTATCGATAAAGTTCTGAGAATATATAAACTTTATCCATCAAAAATAAATCATATTGTCACAACCTTAAGGTTAGAAAATTCGTTCCAACTTCATGGCCAACAGCTAGTGTGTAAGAGGTTATTTAGATGTTTATCAAAAGCACAAGAATGTCAAAAGGGATGCCAACTAGAAATACGGAGTTCGTATTTGGTAAAAAAAAAATTGTTTGTTTTTTCCCAACGCCCCTTACAATGAATACAAATGACATCTTAGACTGAAACTCCAAACTGCCCAATTATGGGTAGTTGTCCTATAAGGAGATTGTTGACCTTGAGCGAGGCATTTTCTCTACATTGTTTCTATCCACCCAGGTGTTGGATACCAGGTGAATGTCACTTTACTTGGATTAGTCAGGGTGTGCTTTTAAACGAGTGACTGACTGGAATGGAGTGGAGAATGTACACTGTAATGTGTATATTCGTAATTGAATCCAGTGACCGTTATGTAAGCGCTTTGGACGATTACGTTGTAAATGGTAAGGCATACAAAAAACTGTAGTAGTAGTAGTAGTAGTAGCTGTCGCTTTGGAGTATAATTTGTAGGCGTTATTTTCGGCCAAGGGGCAGTTTTATGTAGGTAGTTTCCGGTCCACTTGGGCAATAGTCAAGGAATACATGTCTTGGAGTATTTTTTTAAATCGTTGTCCGTTTCCCCTCGGCATGCTTGGAGAGATGTAAATATTCACAATAAACTAATTATTATCTGATTGACTAATGCCATGGCGATATTAACGTTTCAATATTGTAAAGCAGTATTTTCACAACCATGTCAGAAATAAAAGTACTCAAATGACTATGAAATGCCATCAGATTTACCCCCATTCATTAGATAATTGAATGAACGAATGTATGAATGATGTAATGTTCTATTTACATTTTTCCAGTTACTAGTATCCTCCAAAACTTGTTCGACACATCCTGCAACATAAACATCGATGTCCTTCCCATGTAGAGGCGGTTCGTCTGGTTCTGCAAGTGTTTTCGGCTGTAATTATTGCAATTCAATTAAACGGTGGTTTTAATTTACAACGCTTTGCAGCCTAAAGGCTGAATTGCATATGTTTTAAAAAAAATCTGAGTATAATTCCACATTTCATTGCGCCATTAAAATTGCATACAAAAGTAAATGACAAATCATAATGACTCACAAGGCTTCAGAAAAGTGTTAACAAATCCATTGTTTGTTCATTATGTAAATGCAAAATATTGATATAGAAACTATGTAAATTAGATAATATAATACACTTACACTGTTTCTTTTCTTATACCATTGAAAGGCTTTCCCTATAGGAAACAGGAACAAAACAAAGGGGAAAAAGGAGTGTTGGTTACGAAATATGTTACAATGTTGGTCATGTAACTGTTTGTTTCATGTTCTGTTATTTGGTATGATACCAAAATATAATAATTACCAGAAAATTATAATCTGTCCTTAGTATAATTTGAACAGTAAGATCAAACTTATTCTTTAATGCTCATCATCAGATCAATATGATCAATGATCACTGGTATTGTATACACTACATTTTATACGTACATGTAGTCACCTCGTTCCACGTTGAATTATTTTTTCACAGGGGAAAGGAACGTTCAAAATGAAATATAAGCGCATATTAGGGCAACATATCAGATAACTGATACAGGTTTAAAGATTTTTAAAAAGCAAACATTTACATTCTTGCTCATCAAAATGTGTGAAATACTATCTTTAAAGTTAATACTAACCCTTTTTGCGTATATACCGTTCTAAGAGCAAGAGGATCAGGGCGATGAATAATACTACTATAGCTGCAATATATGCTCGGACATTTACAGATGCAGTAGTTGTTTCTACTGGGGATCCACCAGTCGACGTCACTTCTGAAAGTAGACAATATTCATACGCAATACTCATTTTGTTGTAAGTAAGGTCTTCTGAATGAAATAAATCACCATAAACCAGTCTAAAGAAACTGTAAGCAATGGCAATTCCAGGTGGGGCCCCACCCAGAAGGGATAGCGCTTCGCGCACACAAGGGCTTTGCCCCCCCCCCCCCCTCGCCCCTTCCTGTTGGAAAAATCGGATTCCACCGCTGGTTAGGAAGTTTTGTTTGCCCTTTGAATAATATCAGTCATCGTCATGATCGTTAATAGTTAATAATTGTAGCATTTGTTGATGATCGTATGGTCTAATGTATTAATGATAACTACGTGTAAAAATAACAGCAAGAAAATATTTATCCTAGCTCTATATTCGCTTTTCACGCAGGGAAGAAAAAGAAACACAAAGAGAGAGTGGCAAAGATAGATAGATAGAGAGAGAGAGAGAGAGAGAGAGAGAGAGAGAAACAGAGAGAGGAGAAAAGCGAGAGAGAGAGAGAGAGAGAGAGAGAGGGGGGGGGAGGGAGAATTACAACGTAGAAGGAAACTGCATTGTTTACATGGAGAAGAAGACGGTAAATGCATACATGTTGTGCCTTTGCTACGAAATGTATAAACTGTTGAAGAGCAGTATAAAATAACATTACATTGTAAATGTGCAATTAGATACAAAAGGTATTCTTTTAAAGTAAAAGTGCTTAAACATACAATTAGGTTTGTACATTTGCATGCATCTATATATACGACAGAGTAATACAATAATCACAACATACCACGCGCAAAGTAGACGCACACGGTTTTATCTTCCACGGCACCCTTCAGATTCACATCCCGTGCTTTGCAGGTGAGAGTGGTGTTTTCTCTAATCCTTGTCAAGTCAACAGATGAGGATAGGTAGACGATTCGATCCTCCTCCTCCCATTTGATAACTGGAGGATGGGGAAAACCTGATGCGGAACACTCCAAAGATGTAATGTTTGAACCATTGATGTAACAGCTACAACCATTCACCTCCTGCCCAGTGTCTTTGCAGTGGCTCACAGATACCTCTAAATAGATTAAAAGAAGAAAGAGAAGAAAACGAAGAAGGATGAGGAGGAGAAGGAGGAGGAGGAGGAGGAGGAGGAGAAGGAGGAGGAAGAGGAGGAGGAGGAGGAGGAGGAGTGGAGGAGGAGGAGGAAGAGGAGGAGGAGGAGGAGGAGGAGAAACGGGCGTAACATGGTGCAATCAATGACTGGAAAATGAACGGTGCATGTAATATTGAGTTGAATTCATCGTATGCTTCAATCATCTTCACAGACTTGATTAGCGATTGGTAATTGTCCTAGAACCAAATGACACACCGTGTGCATGGGGCACAAATATATATATATATTTTTTTGGGGGGTCCAGTTTTTGAGTAAATAATTAGCGCCGACTCAGCCGGTCGGTGAATAAGCGGGGGGGGGGGGGTGGGTAAGAGCACTTTTTATTTATTTATTTTTTTGGTCCAGTCTTTGAGGAAGAATTTAGCGCCGACTCAGCCGATCAGTGAATAAGGGGGGGGGGGGGGGGGGGGGGTGATGGAGAACAACTATTTTTTTTTTAAGGGGGGGGGGGTATTTTTTTGGGGGGGGGGTCGGGGGCGTTTTTTGTTTTTTGTTTACAAAAAGGTTCAATTTACCTTATTATCCTATTTTTTTTTACCGTTTTTTTTTTTTTGGGGGGGGGGGGGCTTGGGGGGGGGGCGGGCATGAGAAATCGCTACGTGGATCCGGGCCTGCATGGGGTATAATGTTGGAAAGGACATGGTGTTGACGTATACTGGTCTTTTCAGGAAGCTGTCGAACCATGATCCGAAGTCCTTGTTGCTTTTTACGTGAGCGCCTGAGAATTGATCACCATTAGGACTACATACCAAAACGCCAATATCTGAAAGGGACTTAATTGAATGTGATAGTAGCTAGCCTACGTTATATTTATCCTTTTTGTATTATTTGTAATGTCTTCATACCTATCACGTATAGCTGCATGATATCACTTGTTATAGTTCCATATGGCTTCCGAAAAGCCACTATACAGGAATAGTTGCCAGCATCGCTCTCCGTGACATCAGGTATGACGAGAGACGTTGTGTCAGTGACCGAGTACTTCCCACTAGTATGCACCCCATCGCTCGTTAGGGAATAGATTGCTGTCCCATCTTTCTTCCAGTAAAGAGACCGCAAACCAGAGCCCTGGTTGGCAATCGGACATTGGAGAGTTGCATTTTTCCCAAATGACGTCGTTATTACTTGATCTAAATGAACAAGAATATGCACATGACCCGTTGGACAGAAGAGCGACCATGACATAACAGTATATTATAACATAGAATAGTCGGGGTTAACAATGGTACATGGAACCTTTCTTCTGAGTAATCTAATCTAAAATCATAAGATAAATCATTATTAAACATGTTTCCAGCAGTATCAGATCCCTGTTAATGGTTACACCCGTTACTGGAATAAACCCATTGGCCCAAATACTAAACTCTGGTGTAACTTAGACTGGAGTTTACGTTCAACACAAATTTAGAATATAGGACTATTTTCTTCATGAATATTTCAGTTAAAGAGGGAAACACCCTTCTTTTTTCTAAATAGTTACAAAAGCGTAATAATAAACAAAAAACACAGCGATTCTGCATAATGTAGGGTTCATGACAATTATATGCGTTGAATTAGCAAACACGTAATTTATTCTGTTATTGTAATTTTACTAGACCCTTTCATTACCAGATGTTTGAAAGTGATAAGCAATAAAAAAAGAAGAAGATAGAACTGGTACTTAACAAGCAAAGGCAGAAACTAATAAATCCCAGAACAGGAACTGGTAAGCCATGATTGTGCACAGATCTAACGCTTATTCAGTCTTTTTTAAATAGATCGTAATACTATGGAATATTCTGTAGCATTAACGTTCGTGATGTAATAAAAACCATTTGCACGTTCACCCTAAATTGATGAACATTTTTAATTTTCTTTTTTCGTTGCTGTTGACACACTCGAACTCAAAAATAATTTACAGTTTTCAGTAAGAGTTTGGCAGATTACCTTGTGATCCATGCGAGCTAGAAACACTGGCCAAGACAGAGACGATGATCAATATATAAGAGTTACCCATCTTAGGAGACAAGCACCTGTAAAACAACTAGAAAGGGTTGAAGTGATTATGAACTTTGAAAATCCGAAACTCCTTCAAGAAAATTCCTTATATATATATATATATATATATATATATATATATATACATGTAGGCGTGACTAAAATGGTCTAGGAACGAGAGACGTAAATTCTCAAACCACAAAGATATTTACGGTTTTCTTTGAAGGTGTCACTGTGCGACACACTCTAAGAGTGATTAACAGTAAATTCTCCCATTTTTGAATTTTCTCAACCGTTTTTCCATGAAAATAAGACATAGGACAGGTTTCTAAAAATCTGTCAACACGTAAATGTCTGGAATGGTATTTAGAGCCAATTCATTGCTTTGTGAAGATTTAAAGTCACCTAAAATGTAATTAAATTGTAATAATATAGTTGGACAAATTAAGGAATCGATCAGATCAGTTTTCCCCAATTTGTATCGTTAATAATGTTCCGTTTTCACTCAAATTTTCAGATTATCTTTATTTGTACATCTTGCATTAAAGTTACTACCTTAGCACCATTTCCTCTCATCTGAACAATGTTATAAAGTCCCTTTAAAACTAGTACCAGTAATATAGTAGTATAGAAGAAATACGCACTGTATTAGGAGGTGGAGAAAAAGGTATGATAGAAACTGATAGATGAATAAACATGAGAATGATGAATTTAGATGTAATTAAATACGTAAATAAAACATGATATAGACTCTATATTCTATAGTAATGATAACGTTTAGAAATCTTATAGTGTAGTTCGTGACATATATTCGTTCAGCCCCGGAGTGCGATACATATTTTGAATAAATAAACCATTATTATCAGGGAAGTGTTACTACTCCGAAATGAAAATTCAATAATCCAAAATCAAAATAGCTGCGTAATCCCGTATCATAAAACGAGAACGCTCCACCACTACCACCGCCACCACCACCTACACCACCAACATCACAACCCCAACCACCACCATTATCCGCCATGCACCACCACGTACCTCCCCGCCTACCTAGTTATGCACATCACATTATGTGCCGCAGTCATTACAGTGACTTGTGAGTGACATTGGTTTCTGCCAAGTGCTGTTCTCACTCAAAACAAGAACGCATCAGTATAATAAACCCTTGTATATAACTGCCGGTCATATTACTTTGTGCAAGATAATATTATGTTACTCGATAACAAAACTTACCCCGTGAGAGATATCTTTGTTTGCAGATGTCAAATGTATGGATGATCCCATAATAATCAAGTGCACAGTAACAATAACCTTGAGAAAGTCTAACATAATATATAATAATAAACAGCTAGTCTAACATTTTGAGATAAAAGCAATAATCCATCTACATACGCACCCAATTATTACACTAAGGGGATTCCCCATTTCACTTGACTGAGTAGTCTGTTGACATAGACGTTGTATTGTATCCAATAACGACGGGTATTTTTCTATTGAAAATTGGTTCAACTTGGTCGTAACTCAAAAATGATTAGAGAGCGTATAGGTAAAAAATAATAAGAATACTAATAAATACAAAATCAGTAGAGAAGACTTGAAATCAAGCTAAACCCATACTTTTGAAAAGTAAATTAGGCATAATATAGTTGAACATTTCATCTTGCACAATTGGTTTATTTGCCTGAGCCCCTGGAAAAAACGAAACTGCTAAACAAACACATCTGTGCTAGTTAAATTATTTCGCAATGATCATAGAGAGTGAGGAAATACAATTATTTGTCTCGCAGCGGCGAATCACGATCAGCCATCCGGCGAATAAGCAAGGGGTGGAGTTGTGACTTTTATTTTGGCTCAACGGGGGGGGGGGGGGGGGGGGTGAGCACTCTCTTTTAACATCACCCCCCCCCCCCCCCTTGAGCCAAAACAAAAACCTTTTTTTTTTCTTCTTTTCTTTTTTGGCCGGGGGGGGGGCATTTTTGGTTTTAAAAAGGTAAAATCAACGTTACCATCTTTTTTTAACCTGTTTTTTTTTTTTTGCGAGGGGGCCATTTTGCCTTAACCTTTGCCCTCAATGCTGTGGGGGGGGGGGAGGGGTGAACAGTTTATACTGGTATAGTGTTCTTTCGTCATCAAAACACACTTAAGTCATTAAGTGATACTACTCCAAACTGAAAGTTTCAGTAATCCACAATCAAAATAGCTGCGTAACTCCGTATCATAAAACGAGAACGCTCCACCACTATACCGCCACCACCGCCACCACCGCCACCACCTACACCACCACTAACACCACAACCCCAACCACCACCACTATCCGCCATGCACCACCACGTACCTTCCCGCCTACCTAGTTATGCACATCACATTATGTGACGCAGTCATTGCAGTGACTTGTGAGTGAGATTAGATTCTGCCAAGTGCTGATCTCACACAGAACAAGAACACATCAGTATATTAAACCCATGTATATAACTGCCGGTCATATTATTTTGTGCAAGATAATATTATGTTACTCGATAACAAAACTTACCCCGTGAGAGATATCTTTGTTTGCAGATGTCAAATGTATGGATGATCCCATAATAATCAAGTGCACAGTAACAATAACCTTGAAAAACTCTAACATAATATATAACAATAAACAGTTCGTCTAACATTTTGAGATGAAAGCAATTATCCAACTACATACGCACACAATTATTACACTAAGGGGATTCCCCATTTCACTTGACTGAGTAGTCTGTTGACATAGACGTTGTATTGTATCAAATAACGACGGGTACTTTTCTATTGAAAATTGGTTCAACTTGGTCGTAACTCAAAAATGATTAGAGAGCGTATAGGTAAAAAATTATTAATAAGAATACTAATAAATGCAAAAGCAGTAGGGAAAACTTGAAATCAAGCTAAACCTATACTTTTGATAAGTAAATTAGGCCTACAAGGTTATAGTTGAAAATTTCATCTTGCGCAATCGTGTTTTTTGCTTGAGCCCCTGGAAAAATGACACTGCTAAACAAACACAACAAAATGATAAGTTAAATTATTTCGCAATGGTGTGAGGAAATACATTTAATTGTCTCGCAGCGGCGAATCACGATCAGCCATACGGCGAATAAGCAGTGGGGGGGGGGGGCGGGACTTTTTTGGCCAGGGGGGGGGGGAACTTTTTTTGTTTTAAAAAGGTAAAATTAACGTTACCATATTTTTTTTAACCTGTTTTCTTGCAAGGGGGCGGGCCCGTCGCCCCCTCCCCCCCCCCCCCCCCCCCCTCTCCGTGGATCAGCGCTTGGCAAAGACTATGTTCTTCATATTTTAGAGATAGACGTAGATAAGATTCTAGTTGTGTGACCCCAGGAATTCACCTTAACAAAAAGCTTTCGCAATACTCTTGCACATAGGGACTTTTAGATTTGCACGTCGACATAGTGGACTGCTACGTGTGACGTCCTTTCAAGGCACTGGCAGTCACAGTGCCTCAATTTAAGGACGTCGCACGTAGCAGTCCACTATGGCGACGTGCCAATTTAAAAGTCCCTAATATGCAAGCGGGCGCGCCTGTCGCTCAGACGTACACGTACGAATAGAGAACATTTCAGACCATAGCATGAGCAATTGCTACGCTATTACCTAGACGTACACGCAATACCTGTATATGGGTAAACATCATGACGTCCATTTTTTTTGTATATGCCTAGCATCACTGGCGTACTGATGGGCGGGGGGGGGGGGGGGGCTTGTGGGCAGTTGTCCACCCAAAATTCAAACGTGGTTTATTTGTAATTCGATACCAGTGATACACAAATGTTGCTGAAATGACATGATTTTCCGGTTTTTTTCTCTCACGCTTGCCCATTATGCCAGAGGCGGCACTCCCTGTGGGGGGGGGGGGGGCACTGTGCCCCCACTTTTCCAGGTACTCCACAAAAGCCCATTTCTACATAGATCAAGTGCCCCTTTTCTCTTCTAATAACTGTCCTTTTCCTCTTTTTCTTTAATTTCTGGTGAGTACGTCTTTCCAGGTGCGAGAAATTCCCCTTTTCACCTCTAATATTTTTGCTCTTTTTATTTTGACTCGTGCCCCTTTCCTTTTTTAATTAGTGTACTTTTTCCTCCTTAATAAGAACCTCCTTCCCTTTCTCTTAAATGCCACTTTTCACCTCTGATAAGTGCCTCTTTTGTTTTGACACGTGCCCCTTTTCCTTTCTAATAAGTACCATATTTCCTTAGGATAAGTGCCCCTTTTCTTGTTTATATGAGCCCCTCCCCCTAATCAAAATGCCCCTTTTAACATCTGATAAAACTATTAAAATCTGATAGGTGCCCTCTTCCTTCAACAGATTCCACATTTCCATTCTCACAAGTGCCTGTTGAGTGTCCCTTTTCAGGTGCAAGAAGTGCCATTTTCACCTCTGATAATTGCCCTTTTTACTTTGGCACGAGCACCTTTTCTTTTCTAATAACTGTCCTTTTCCCTTTTGATAAGTGCAAGCTTTTCCTTTCTCCAAAACATGCACCCCTAATTCAAGGTGACTTAGAGCCCCGTTTTCTTTAATTTTCCCTGGAGCTCGCTTGCTACGCTCGCTCCCATTTATAGATGTTATAAGTATATCATTTATGTCTATACTGGTATGATGTTCTTTCGTCATCAAAATACACCATATTTAAATGGCAAGTTCACTCCAAAAATAAATTATTTAAAAGAAGCAGATAAAACAGACAAACCAATCAAAAACAGTTTGAGCAAAATCGGATAACTAATAACTGAAGAAAGTTAATTATTTTATGACATGAACAACTTTGAAGATCACAAGACAAATTGGCAACTCACTCATGAATGTGTGGCGTCATTGCCTCGTAATCCACTAATTGTTTTCTTTATATTGATATTACAAATTTCCCATTTCCCCCTTAGAATCTTATTTCTTCATACCAGCATCCAAGTTATATTGATAGTAATAGTTTTTGTGTGTATGCACTAGTATAGAGTAATTTTATTTGGTTAAATCATGAATAATGTGAACTTTGATAAACTATTTATATAAAAATCAAAAATTATGAATATACAATATACCTGGGCGAAGGCATCGTGAAATCCAGATTTAGGGGATAAAAAGAGAAACTAGTTAATGGGATAAACTATATAAAGAAATTGATAAATGGTGAGGCAATAACGTCACTAACTGAGAACCAAGTTGGCAATTTGTGTAGTGATTTCCATAGTTCCATACTTTTTCATACGTTTTAAAAAAAAAAATCATCACTTCTTTAGTAGTTATCAGATTTTCCTCAAATCTTTTTTGCTCTGTATCTCTTGTTTTTCTGCATCTTTAAAAGCAAATTATTTTTTGGAGTGGACGTGCACTTGAGGTCATTAAAAGATATAGAAATTTTCACTACCGGAATTGTGGTGATTTCTCGAAAATCTAAACTTTGACGATCTTTGGGGTGCTACACACAACGCCACCACCGCCACCACTACCACCACCAACACTATGCACTACCACCACCACAACCCCAACCACCATGCACCACCACCACCACCACGTACCTCCCCGCCTTCCTATGCCGATCACATTATGTGCCGTAATTTGTGCAAGATAAAACTAATATGGATGGTTACTCAATATACAAAACTTACCCCGCGAGTGATACTTCTGTTTGCAGATGTCAGATGTATGGATGGTCAAGTTAAGTACGATCAGTTTGAAGTGCGTACTAGCAATAACGTTAAAAAGTCTAGCATAATCAATAACAAACCAGTCTAAACGTATCGAGCTGAAAGCAATAACAAACAATCACAAAGAACAGGGATTCCCCACTGAACTGCAATATTCCAGTTCAATCAGTGGAATTCCCCAACTTGAATGAGTATAGGCCTAGTCTGTGAGCACAGACGTTTCACTGTATGAAATAATGAAGGATACTATTGGTTATACACACGCGCGGATCAAGGGGGGAGGGACGAGCGGGCCTTGTCCCCCCCCCCCCCCCCCCGCAAAAGAGAGAGAGAGAGAGAGAGAGAGAAGAGAGAGAGAGAGAGAGAGAGAAAGAGAGAGAAAGTAAAAAAATGGGCAAGGGAAAGAGGAGAGAAAGGGAAAGAAAGAGGAGAAACAAGAAGAGAAAAGGGGAAAAAGAAGGAGATCGGGGGAGGGCCGAAAGGGCCCTGCCCCCCCCCCCCCATCCAAAAAATTAGAGAGAAGGAAGGAAAAGGAAATAAAAAGGAAAAGAGGAGATAAAGGGAACGAAAAAAAGAGGAAGAAGAAAAGAAAAGAGGGGGATAGCAGTTGCAATTTTCCCGCCAACAAGTTATGGATCGTGGGGGGGGGGGGTAAAGGCCTTTGCCTCCCCCCCCCCCCCCCCCACGCCAAACAAAAGAGAGAAGGAAGGGAAAGGGAAAGAGGAGAGCTAAAAGGGAACTAAAAAGAGGAAGAAGAAAAGAAAGGGGTGAACAGAAGAAGGAGATCAGTTGCGATTTATCCCGCCAACAACGTGTGGATCAGGGGGGGGGGCGAAAGGCCCTTGCCTCCCCCAAGCAAACCTTAAAAAGAGAGAAGGGAAAGGGAAAGGGGAGAGAAAGAAAGAAAAAAATAGTGACCTAGCTGCCAGTGGCACAAAATAATGAGGTATCAAAATATGCTCCATCTGACTGTGATTAAATGCCTAAAACCCTTAAGCTTCTGGGGGCGCAACTCACGCCAATTAGTCAGGAGCGGATCTACAGGGGGATAGGGTTAGGGGGTCTAACCCCCTCCTTGGGCTGCCAAGTAAAAATGTGATATGCATAGAAAAAACGCCATCATATGTCCAGACCCACTAAGTATTAGTAGATGCCAGGAAAGCATCACTTACGGGGGTTCAGAAAAGCAACAAAACAAAAAATCGCCTAGACGCTTCGCGGCTCATGGACGATGCTCGCATCGTCATTGGGTCAAACCCCCCACTTGGTAAAAAGCTAGATCCGCCCTGTTAGTGTCCTGCCAGTATCACAAATAAGGTATCAATATTATGTTCATCTGATCGTAATTAAATGCCTTAAACCCCTGAGATTCAGGGGGCTCCGCCCCCTCGACCCTACCAGGAGCCCTATAAGACGGCCCCTGAATGTTTATCTGACCGTGATAACATGCCTCAACTCCCTGAGTTTCAGGGGGCTCGGCGAACTGGACCCCACACCAATCAGTGACCTGCCAGTGTCCCTGAACTTCAGGGGGCTCCGCCCCCTGGACCTCAAACCAATAAGTGTCCTGCCATTGTCACAAATAAGCTATCAAAATATGCTCATCTGACCGTAATAAATGCCCATACACTCTACCTGATCGTAAATACTTACCTGCATGAGGGGCCTGCATGTATTAAACAGTGGGTTGATACGCATTTTTTTTTTTGTCTGCCCCCCCCCAAAAAAAAAGAAAAAGAAAAAAGAAAAAAGAGTTTTCGCTCATGACGCCACTGCTGGTCATCATTACGTACCAATATTTTGGCTTGCATAATTTCAAATTTGCCCCCCCCCCCCCCCTAAGAAATCCTGGATCCGCGCCTGATTATATATTTTTAATTAGGATCTACCAAACTTGGGTAAATATTTTGGTAAAAGCACTGTAAAATATAGCAGAGGAGTAGAAGCAGCGGGAGATACAACGATTATCACGTTTTTTATATTTTTCTGAGGGTGGTGGGAGTAAGTTAAAGGGTATAGTTGTCGACAAAGAAAAAAATAATACAGAACCCATTTCCATGACGCTCATCTAATCAGCATATGGGCACATATATACTTGCCTGCATAATCTTTCCAGTTTTAAACTCAATGAAAGTGAACAACCCCCAAAATAGGGTGAGGGGAAGGGGGGGGGCAGTTTATTCTGGTAAACGTGCTCTTTCGTCATCAAAATACACTAAGAAGATATAGAAATTGTCGCTACCCGAATAGTGGTGGTTTCCCGAAATATTTAAACTTTGATGATCCTCGGGGACCGCCAACACCACCACCACCACCACCACCACCACCACCACCACCACCACCACCACCACCACCACCACGTACCTCCACACCTACCTACATGTATGCCCATCACATTATGTGTCGTAGTCATTACAATGATTGAGATTGGTTTCTGCCAAGAGCTTTACCCACTAAACCAGAACACGTAACTATTTGGTATAAGTGCCGGATGGTTACTCGATATATAAAAAATTACCCCGTGAGTGATATATTCGTTTGCAGATGTCAGATGTATGGATTATCCCATAATATGTATAATCAAGTGCACAGTAGCTATAACGTAGCAAAGGTTAACCATATTAACCAGTCTAGACATTTCGAGCTGAAAGCAATAATCTCTCTGTTACGCACACAATTACAAAGAACGGGGATTCCCCCATTCCACTTGAATATCAACCTACATGTTCACGTACACCTTGTAGGGGGTTCTAAACATCATGACAGCCACAGGTTTTTGTTACAAGGTTCTGTGAAAGCCTAGATACATTGCATTATTTTTAATAATTACTGAAGCACGGGAATAATCTAAATTTTGAAATTCCTAGTACAGAGGGATTGGTTGAATTATAATACAGACTTTCATATTGTCTTGATACGCCAATGTAGGATTTTATAGAAATTTTCTTTTTAAGTTCTACCCTTTATCTAGAGTACAAGAGGAATTTATTAAGACGCTCGATTCGCTGTTAAAAAGTAGCTGGCTAATGATTTTGAGCTTGAAAATCAAACACATTTCACATTTTCTTGAATTGCTCATTTTAATTCTTCTCCATCGATCTCTTTTTTTTTTTCCTTCACCTTTGCGACTTTACATTAAAATTATTAAATGAATTAGACTAGTCACTAGTGTACAGATCTGCAGTTCTTTTCATTAGGCTTATTCTATTGAATTGTTTTCGATTCGTTTCGGATGTGGCTGTATAGGACTTTGTCAATGGCAGCCAATGGGGAGATACTATTTGAGTGAACGCCCTTCTGTTTTATACAGTCATGGTTGTATCCGTTGCGTCCTTGTGAAAAATGAAATGTTTATGCTCTCAGTCATTTAAAAAGTATCTTGTTCAATTGTTCGTCTAAAAACTCGAACATCCCTATTGTCATAGTTTAAGGCTGTTAGACCTTCCGTGATAAGCTTTGAATGAGCCAACCCTTTTCCTTAGCTAGTCACATGGGGGAAGGGGCTCTTTAGGGAGGGCGGGGTTGTTTGAACTATAAAAGAAAAATGACATTTAGCGTAATGTGAAATTAGGTCGTCCCAGGTATGTGGTACCTTAGAGAGTTTCACTTATCAAGACCGGGTCCTGCTTTTAGTCTGTCAAGGGACAATCGATCTATTTCACCTGCTCATCATTAAAGTGTCCTTGGGTTGTTGAAGTTAATGTTTCACATGCCTTTCCTGTGAATCACAGCGATGCAGACGATTTGTGTCTAAGGGTATTGTTCATAGGGGATCCGGTAGGGGATATGGGCGGGGGATTGTCGGAGGGACGAATTATCAGGTGGCCGAATTGTCAAGTGGCTGTTAACCAGACATCTAAGTCCAATTTGATAACACAATGAATTGCATCAAATTTAATTGGTTCAAGTACTATCAAGAACCCCCCAGAGGACAGCTTTCAAAAGTTGCTTTTCATTATGATCCTATTATTTGCAAATGCTCTTCTTTGGATAATAAGCCCCTTGGTATTTAGATTCTGCTATAAATTGATGAGACAATTGAGGATGTCTATAAATGCCCTCCGCCAATCATCTCCTCTTTGTAAATCACTATACAACCACTCACGCTACCTGTGATTTTCTTTATTCTATCTCCTACTTGTTATTCTCTTTCATATAATGTCCTCATCTACTTTCATCTCTCTCTCTCTCTCTCTCTCTCACTTTGTGTGTTCCTTTTTTTTTTAATAACTCGTTTTGTGTTTTTACATTTTTTTTGGAGATCTTCATTGTCTCATGCAATCCTGTTTTTTCCTCTTTTTTTTTTTTAGGGGGGGGGGGGGGCGGGTCGGAACAGGAATTACCAACCTACACACACACACACACGCACACACACACACACACACACACACACACACTTATTATAAGCCATTTTCAAGCTTATGACTTTTGAGAACATCTAAATTAATGAATTTCTGATAAGAAATTGAAGGACATTCAATTTGTTGTATATTGTAAAACTATGCTTTGCCGTTGTAACTTAAGCTACAGTCCCATATACGTCCCGGACCGTCCCGGACCATCCCGGACCCCATCCGGGGTGATCCGGGATTCGGTCCGTGTTGACACCGTGTTGGCACCGGGGTGGTCCTGGATGGTCCTGGATGGTCCTGGATGGTCCTGGATGGTCCTGGGCGGTCCGGGAGTCGACCCCGGATGTTTTTGACGGTCAAAACTGCCGGGGTGGTCCGGGACGGTCCGGGTCAATAGTTTGATCCGGGGTGATCCGTGTAGCCACCGTGCTGGGTCCGGGGTCATCCGTAGTGGCGCCGGGGCGGTCCGTGTTGATCCGTGGTAGTCCGGGAGTGAGTTATTGACCGCCCAGGACCATCCAGGACCATCCAGGACCACCCCGGTGCCAACACGGTGTCAACACGGACCGAATCCCGGATCACCCCGGATGGAGTCCGGGATGGTCCAGGACGGTCCGGGACGTATATGGGACTGTAGCTTAAAAGCATCACACTTTTTTGAACAAAACATCCCGGACCATCCCGGATCACCCCAGACCATGGTCCGGGATGGTCCGGAGTGGTCCGTGCTCGTCCGTGCTGGTCCGGCTTTATATGGGACTGGGGCTTTAGGTTCCATCCTTGCCCATTCAAATGCTTGTAACACACCTATGCAACAACTCTACCATTCAATTCAATTAAATTCACAGGATAGGGAAAATGAAAATAAAAAGATTGTAAAAAGTGCATGACAAGTATGTACTTTCATAAATATCTTTATTCATTATTAGTCACTGTTCATACAGTACATGTACATTCCCATTTTTTTTAGTTATAGCACTATGCTGTACAGGTAAATTTTGTAATCGTTATTTTTTTTTATCTTGGGTGATATGTTAATTCTTATTGCTTCAACCATCGCAAAGACCATTACCCTATCCCTTGCTATCAAGTCTAAAATAGTCATTATACCTCCTGTGTAATAGAGTTTAATGGAATATTAAACAAAAATGCCATTTATTGTATCCCTTTTGATATTGGACATGTCAACACTACAATACAAGGGCTTTTAACCTGATACAATCTTTACATAAAATTAATATGGGACATACTTTTGGAATTTCACTCCTACACCCCCCCCCCCCCCCTTTCTCTCTCTCTCTCTCTCTATCCTTTTTTCCATTCTCTTTAACTTGTCTGCCCACATGATATTTAGATGTAATAACTAGAAGTAAATTATTAACACATAATTTGATTTAACACCACCTAAATAAAGTAATGAACTTAATAATGCATTCATTGTAATTCAGCATCAAAACTTTAAAGACAGTACATATACTGGTCACAGTCACAGATCTGACATGTGGTATTTTTTAGTTGCATGTTAATATGCACATTTTCGAGGAGCACTGACAACATTGAAACCTTATCTATGAAAGCTTCAAAAGAACAAACGTTCCAATTAGTGATTCAAGACTAATGGGGCTCCTCATAAAATCTTACCTACTTCATGACCAGGTCTAAGACAAAGACAAAATGAAAATAAATACAAAGGAATACAACACAATCCCCTCTTACAATGTAACCACATAGAAGACATTCTATATGTCAATCTTTTTCCACCTGTTTTCTCTCAATTTCCTCCTCAAAGGTCAGCCAGGCCTACAATAGAGCAAGTTCCACCATCCAGTGGTGAACAAAAATCAATTGCTACAGATTACAATCATTTTCATTTCAATATATCGCGTCCCACCGCGGCACTAATGTCCTTTGGCAAGATATTGATCTACATTTGCCACTCTCCACCCAGGTGTTAAATGGGTACCCGGTAGAATCCGAAAACCAATGTGGTATGCTTAGTAATTTGAACCAAGTACATGTAGCTCTAGTTGGAATGCTCCCCAGGGAGTGGAGAAATTGCATTCATTGTGTGCAGGCAAGCAAGAAACCGATGACCGGGCTAATAATGTAAAGCCCTTAGAAACTCTGACATTCCTGACGTACGTACTAAGTACTATATAAGCAAAATTATTATTATTATTATTATTATTATATATGCTAGTCAGTGGGGATGCACTGTAACTGACTGTGAGTGCGGCCAGGGCTTACATACCATGGACCATCTACCGAGCTGTGTCATGCTGCGGGATACATGGCAGAGGACAACAAGGTGGCTCTTACTTTTGCTAGATACTTAACTTGTGACTTTCTGTGGAGGGGTCATGGTACGGTGGTTCATCCACTTGACTCTCAATCTAAGGGTTGAGGGTTCAAATCTCAAACCAGCACTCATGTCCATTGACAAGACATTAATCCACATCTGCCAATCTCTCTCCAGGTGTAATGGGTTCCTGAAAATTGCTGGTGTAATTATAATTGCAGGTCCTTTAGGAAAAACAGCATTGAAGGTGATCGAGTCTTTCTTGGGCAACATAATTATCATTATCATTATCAACTCAAAATGATGATAATATATGCCTGATATCATTTCAAAGGTAGCAGATTCTCATCAGCCTGCAAACAACATTGCAAATATAAAAGGGAATTGTAGAAACACAATTAGAACTGAGATACTGGTATGTACAATTGCATCGTGCAGCTCTGTTTCTATGTCACCTGTTCCTAGAGTCCACTCATGCTTCAACCTAAAGCACGTAGCATCTTAAGTTGAACTTATCTCTAAGTTGGACTCTACAATTATGGAAAACTGTTAGCATCCATGACAAATATTTTGTAAAAATTATTTTAAAAGGCATAAAATGTTGATTCAAATCATTCATATTTTCTATTATCAGGGAGATTTCATGTTCTTGATGTGAAATTTATAAAAATTCTAAAATATTTGAATTTTGCTTTTGAATATATTTCATTTCAAGGCTACAAATGGCTCTCCATAATTTTGAAGTCCAAATTTTGAGTAAGTTCAACTTAGGATCTTTGTGAAACACCCCCAGCTCTCCCGCAAGCATGACACAAGAATCGTACATTCAGGATGTTGATGACACGAGATGCAAACTGAAATCTCCCACAGAGATGGTAGAGAAAAACATTACATCGTGTGTGTGTAATTGGGTTCTTACAGACGTGTGTGTAATTGGGTTCTTACAGACGTGTATGTAATTGGGATCTTACAGACGTGTATCAATCAGATATTAATATTTACGTCTGGGGACTGACATTAAACGTCACCATCCAAAAGACGTGACTCAGTTTCAAACCGGGGTCCGTCTGAGCCGGTTTGTAGGCGAAGACAGAGAGCTGACCAAGTGAACGTGTCGCTAGACCAACCCACATTCTCCTAACAGTTTTTAAACTCTAGACTTATCTAGAGTAGGAGTGTTCCTTCACTTTCTGATGTTCCAAAGGTCAAAGGTCTTGATCATCTGGGTGGTATAACTCGCTAAGAAGTCTGTAGACGTACGATGGGGCATTACCTCCACTGCAATCAAAGAAAACAAAGATTGGTAGAAAGTTTATGCTAGTGTACCTTGGCAAGGCATTTATCTACATTTGCCACTCTCCACCCAGGTGCTAAATGGATACCCAGTAGAATGTGCATGTTAAAGTGGTTGGATTGACATATACCACTGTAGATGAGCTATTTAATCAATTGACTTGGGTAATAGCATCACTTCGAAATGTAGTATTAACCCTTACTGTACTGGGCGATTTTGAGCACCTCACTGACTGGGGGAGGGAGGGGGGGGGGGGCCTCTCAGGCCCCCTCCCCCATGATCTCGGCCATCAAATGTTTGATGAACATGAAAATGTGCATGTTTGTAGATATTTACGTAATGAACAAGATGGTATAATTAGTTTTTTTCCTAATATGCAAATTTTTGTTGTTATAGCCTAATTAATTTTGCAAAATGCTAATTTTATGCATTTAACAGAAAACTCTACATATTTGTCTGTAGACTTGTGAAGAATCTTGAAAATATATTGAATAAATGTTTTTCCTTCATCTCAAAATGTATTTCTGAGAAAAAAAGGTTGAAATTCATCATTTTATTTTCTTATGTATTTTATTGTTTTTTATTTCTCATTATATCTATTGTTTTATTTCTAATGTATTCTTTTGTTCTGGAATACATCAAGTTACTTTGAGAAACATATAAAAGCAATTTGATATCAATTCATATCTCCCACTTAGGAAGAAATACATCTAAACCTGTATTCACATTTCTGCTTGTACATGAATATATGCAATTATAGCACTTTTTGATGACATGCGCATACACCTTAGAGGTACATCAAATTTCGATGAAAATGGTATCAAAATGTGCGTAAGACTTGAGGGGAAAAAAGTCATGAAACAACAATTCAAAATTCCAAGCGGTTGCGGTGCAATTTCAGAAAATGTCAAGGGGGGGCCCTCCCAGGCCTCCCTCTAGTACAGTAAGGGTTAAGCACTATACAAATGTTATAATTTTTATCATAAAACCATATCAGACTCATATGATTCTAAAAGTATTTCACTTTTGAAAATGATTTAAATTTGAAATAGTATGGATACATAAAAGGGTCAAATTAACATTGAGTTTCAATTATCAACAAATAGAAAGGCTACATGTGACATAATCATACAACCCCCTGAGGTAACAAACAGTTCAAGGTAATCAAAAAAATATAAGAACAAAATCCCAATTCGATAACATTGTATGATTTATACACTGCATTGACAGAAAAATTACTGAGAAAGACATTCAATTCAATTCAGTTTATTTGGCATCATTAAAAATCATAAATACAGAATACATAATAAGCCAGGACCTCTAAGAAGCAACTTGTGCTTGTAAATGAGACCTCTATGAAAGTTAACACGATATCAAATTAAATTGCAAAAGAAATAAAAACTTACCAGGTAAAATATATATATTTACATTTAGACAAAGGAAAAAGAGGAGTAACTTGTCCTTTTATTTTAGGAAAACAAGGAAGTATTTTCCTAGGCTATCAGTACAGGAACCACAAAAGAATACAAAGGTATTGATCATTAAAAAAAAAAAAAAAATTGTTTATATTTTGTAGGTATTATTAAAGGTATTACAAAGTTTTGAGAAATTTCGAAAAATGGGTGGATAGTGATTCTTTACGATTTTGATATATTTGGATGCCCCTGTGGATGTATTTAAAACACTAGAATCTTTAGCCCCTAAAACACTTCTGCTTTCGAGAAAAATTGAATATAAAGATTTACCGGTGCTCCCGGTAAATTTTGATAAATTTCAAATAGCTCCTACGGCCGTACAATGGTAGCTGTGACCATGAAAATCTCAGAATATGTAGTTGTGGTATATAATTTCCGAACGGGAATAGCTAATCGGTCGATTTAAGACAATAAACATTGTTTTATAGCTTAATTAATATCTTGACCTTGAGAGGGAGCTATACAACATAAAGCATTTATTATTTAAAATTTCATAACTTCAGAGTCGATTTTGACCGCGACAACGATCAGTGAATATTGTAGGATCGCATATGCTCCCAATATGTTCATTTGAACCAAATTCACGACCCCATACTAAAACTTTGTATTACCTTTAACTTTTGCTCAGTACCTTTGTCATGATAATCCCATAAACTTCAAGGATGTCTCTACCAATATACTTACATGTTTGATATGAAGAGGGTAACTAGCTCAGGAGGTACGTAGTCAAAGACAGGGTTATAGATATGGACCTTGGAAAGTAGCTCCCCATCAGAGTAATCCAGAATCTCTTTAGGTGACTCAAATTTGTTGAAAGCATCCTAAAAATAGACCCCAAAAAAGAGATTAAAATACAGAGAAAGACTACGGCTTGTGAACAGAGAGATGTCCTTACAAAACAGACACAGTGAGGCAAAGAATAGAAAATAAAAACCAAGGAGAACAGCCAAAGCAAACAAAAAAATACAATGTAGAGGTGTTGTGGTCGAGAGGTTACGTCACCGGACTGTCGATCACAAGGTCCGCGGTTCGAGTCCCACCACCGCACTAATGTCCTTTGGCAAGACATCGATCTACATTTGCCACACTCCACCCAGGTGAAGTAAATGGGTACCTGGTACGAATTTATTCCTTGAAATGCTAGAGCGTCGTATGGCAGCCGTGCTAAAGCCAGGGTAATAATCGGGAGCGCCAAGAGGGTCAAATCTGACTGACATGAGCGCTATACAAGAACCCACTATTATTATTATTATAGACAATATTTGGTATACTATCAAAAAGAGAAAGAAATACACGTACAAGTTCATGGTTTCAAAGGATTAAAGACCGACAAATAGGAACCGAAATAAAGGGCAACAACAAAACAAGGAAATATTTCCCTAGGCTCTCATCAAAGAAAATACAAAAGAATACCAAGGTGCAGATCATAACAAAAATTCTATTTATATGTGTAGGTCTTTAACTTTTTCTCTGTACCTTTGTCATGATAATCCCATAAACTTCAAGGATGTCTCCACCAATATTTACATCATAAAAAAAGGTGAATCAATTTATCAAAAATAAATATCTTTTCTCTGTGTTTCCTTGAAATGTTTGCCCAAAATCAATGATGCAGAAGAAAGAACCTTCATTGTATACTAATTTTGCATTTACCCATGCCCTCTTAAAAATAGTTAATTTATTGTAATTATGAATGGGTAGAGCTGCCAACCTTGTGTGACCAAAAAAAGGAACCATGATGGCAAAAAAAAAGGAATTTTAAGCAAAAAATGGATTTCATTAAAACGAAACTTACAACCATGCGCGACACACTTCCAATGCAGAAATGTCCATTCCTCATGCTGTTTTTTCCATACAAGCAGGTATTTTTTTGGTGTGATTTTGGTATTATCGGCATTTCATTCTTTTTGAAAATATGTTTCTCTTCAAGTATCTTTTCAAGTATGTTTTAAACTTAGTTTTCTATTGAATTTGTGATCAAATCAACATTTAGGGCGGTTGTTTGACGTGCGGTATGCAAAAAAAAAAAAAAATATTAAGAAAAAATATACTACCATAATTAAATTTGGAGGAAAGAACGGAGTAATTTCGGCAAAAACGGAATGGTTGGTAGCTCTGAATGGGTACTACAATATAGGCAATCTAATGACAAAAATTGTTGTTTTGAAGCTTGTTCATTAGTGATATGCAATTGCACTCGGTTAAGTCACAATGAGCTGGATAATGAACTTGATAAGTCTCATTCATTATCTGATTGCGACTTGACCTGCGTGCAGTGCATATTTACTAATGCACTCACCAACATAAATTATTTGTACACTAATTTTCTCATGGCATTTATTCTACAACCACATTAGAAATATAAATTCATAAGATTACAGAGTTCTGGGTCACATCATAATCTATAGACTATGGGGGGAAATTCATCAAAATATTAGTGAATCACTTCCCTTTTGCATCTTTATTTGAGTAGCATTGAAAGAAATATTGTGAGTGTACTTGCTTACCTGATCAATACTGCAAAGGTACTCAGGTGACAGCTTGAACATTGGTGTGCATACTATCAACTGCCAAAAATAGGAAATTAAAAATAAGCATTTGATAATCAAACAATCACATTAATTGTAACTTATGTTGCACATCAATGCAATCAGATGTAATGAAAACTATTTCTTAAAGTCTCTAAATGATGATGATACTACTACTACTTCTTCTAAAAAATAATAATGATGATAATAATGATATTAACAATAGATACAAAAATAAGTTAATTATAATAAGCTGAATAAAGAGAGACAGAGACAAACAGACACATATACATAAACATGCATGAATGTTCAAGTGTCTAGGCAGAGAGAGAAAGAGAGAGAGAGGGAGAAAGAGAGAGAGATAGAGACAGAAAGAGAGAAGGAGAGAGAGAGATAGAAGGAGAGAGAAACTTACAGGTACTGAGTGATGCTTGGCTGCTAGTGCTAATGCATGAGTACCACCGATTGCCTTCAATCTGAAATGACAACAAAATAGGAAAGGAAACATCACAAAATTGGCATTCATATCACAAGAAAATATACATAACATTGTCTGTTCTGATTCATAGCAATTCCCTTTGAATACCTTATACAATAACAGATTTTCTTTTTCATACTGTCTTTCTTTTGATCATCTATTTAATACCAGTCTTTAGTGGTCAATAAAGTCTGTAGAGGTTACTGAATTTATAATGTTTCGTTTAAGGATAATAATAGTATACTATGCTTTACACTAGTTTGTTAGTTCTATGGTATTGCATATATTGTCATCTATATATAAGGAAAGGTTTAAGTTGTTCTCAACCAGCCGCAGCAGCACACCATCTACATGTACAGCTAGGACGCTCTATCAGTGGCTAATTTTTGACCAACGAAGGCCCACTGACCGTCCTCATAACTTCAAGACAAGGTCAACTGTCCTCATGGCTGTCATACAAAGTCTTCACAATACTAACTAGCACATACGCACTTGTACATGTCTGGGCATACACTAAAGTAAGGGATCTGTGCAAACAAGTGCAAAGGCTCACCTTGTACAGTACAACTGTTTAAGATTTCATAGCCAAATTCAAACGGTATATATGTTAGGCAATTAGTGCTTCTGTGGCAAACAGCTTTTGACCAACTGTCTTATATCAATTTTCAAGTGACACATTTTATTAAATAAAGGCTCATTCAGATATGTAATGGTAAACTCCCCCCCCCCCCCCCCCCCAAATGCTTTTTAAAAACATGTACATCAACGGCAACTGCAGGCAACTAAGGTCCTGTGCGTATTCACTGAGCTCCGTGTTATAGATTCAATGTGTAGTACACTTTATGTCATTAAAAAAACGCCATGGTTTGCCTCTCCATATCTAAACAAGGTCAAGACTAGTTTCTATAAACAAATTGTTATACAATATATTCCATTGGAATAAAGAAATTAAGAGTACCAGCTGCAGAGAAATAAAAATCAGTTAGCCTACCCTCCATTTGCCATGACCGTATGCGTTCCAATGATGACCTTGTTAACACGTGACATCATAGCAAAGACAGCCGAGTCGGTGATGACCGTGGTCTCGATGTCATGCCTGGCTAGAGTAGTGGCTAAATCGTGTCCCTGTAAGGTAAATTAAGGGAAAATCTTCATCACATGTGTAAGCAAACATACCAAATGTAGTATATTACTGTCCATAGTCCCATAAAGTGGTTTTGATGCGAGTGCAAAAGAATTTGTGCAGAAAAATAGTGTCCATTATTGAAAGTCAAATCACATCTCCAGTTCTATTCTCTTCTATTCTTTAAAATCAAAGATGTCATCTTATCCCCTGTAAGTTGGACAATGAAGAATTTGTCTTCATATTTGATGTGTTTATAGTATTTGATTTTAATTGACATATTCTTTTTAAAATAAACTGACCATCAGTGTTAGACACAATATAACAAAACAGAAAGAAACAGAGTGAAATGGGCTGACGAATTTACACAAAAAGTAATCAAAAGGAAGTCAAAGAGAGAGAAAAACAGACAGATGTTAAATTCTTGCTCAGGTATTCACCGCAAAAATGCACAGGTTTGAGGAAAATGTGATCTCTGCAGTGATACACTAATTTCACCTCACCATGCCACCGTCAATAAATCAAAAGTCAAAGAAAAATCAACCCCTTAATAAAAATATTGAGAAAATATTGAAAATTCAGGATTTTTGCCAAAATGTATCTTACCTTATATAAAGGTGAACACTCTGCGACGATAACATGAAATTTTCTTTTCCTGGCTGCATTCTATGGAAACAAACAGCGGAAAGAAAGATGAACTTTTGTGAAACAGCACAGCATTTGGTATTGATGTTCTGCACAGTATTTGGATATACCATTAAATGTGAAGACAACAATACTAAAATAAAAATCAGGGGTTATACAGAGTCAATGTGTATTTAAAAAAAAGGATTCCAAATTTGGTAGCTCATGATCAAATAGTCATAATGTAACATTGAGATCTATTTCATCTTTAAGACTAAAGAGTAATTTGTTTTCTTGTTAATGATACCCTATTCATAATTTTCTTCCAAGGATAACCAAGCACCAGGGTTTTTAAAAAGTGCTGTCACAATTTCCTTGTACCAAGCTTGGGCTGATGCGACGAATGCAGAATAAAGCCACGTATGCATGAATTACGTTGGTCTTAAATACCTTTAAAGGTGAAATTTACACCATTACTGCGACAAATAATTCAACTGTATTTTAAAAGAAGCATCTATACATTTGGAACCCCCGTGCAAAGTGGAGTCAATTAGTGAAGCGTGGGTTCACAGAGATGACACGGTTGTTGTTCAATACATTAATAATTAATAATTATAGGCATTTCTATAGCGCCATCTATCTAGAAATTCTATTCTGAGGCGCATTAATTATTACCCCGACTTTATCCTAACTGCCATTACAGTGCTCCAGCGTTTCAAGGAATTAATTCCTGCCAGGTACCCATTAGTAAAGGCTCATTCAGATATGACACAGTAACCCCTCCCCACACACACGCACCCACACAAAATGGTGACTGCTTCCAACAAGGGTCCTACGCATATTCACTTAGCTCTGTGTTATAAGATACAGAAATGTGAAACATAATACACTTTACGTCATTATAAAATTACTGCCGCAGTTTTGTCACTTCATAATCTGAACAAGGCTTAACATACTTACAAGAAGAAATGCCTCCAATGTTCTTGACTTTCCTAGCGTCATGATGACCTCGTTAGAGTGGATGTGTTCTAATGACTGGCTTGCAATGGCTTCTGCACTGCCCTCTAGCTCTGATAACAGCTCATTTATACTCTCTATCGATCTACCCTGCATTTGAGAGAGAGAGAGAGAGAGGGAGAGAATGACAGAAAGGATATATATATTAACTAGCTCTGATAGCAGCTCATTTATACTCTCTATCACTCTACCCTGCATTTGAGAGAGAGAGAGAGAGAGAGGGAGAGAATGACAGAAAGGATATATATATTAACTAGCTCTGATAGCAGCTCATTTATACTCTCTATCACTCTACCCTGCATTTGAGAGAGAGAGAGAGAGAGAGGGAGAGAATGACAGAAAGGATATATATATTAACTAGCTCTGATAGCAGCTCATTTATACTCTCTATCACTCTACCCTACATGTGAGAGAGAGAGAGAGATAGAGAATGACAGTAAGGATATATGTATATTAACTAACTCTGACTCTAGCTCTGATAGCTTTCAAAGAGAAGAAACCATGTTAAAGGGCTGTAGCATGGCAATTACCGGTTAACGCCATCTTTCTCTTCTGTTAGACAACTGCACGTAAACGAATGGACTTGATTAACGGTCAGCACGCACTCGCGAAACAGACCAAAATTCTGCTCACGCTTTGGTTTCGCGTATGTTGCAAGCACGTGAATACTGTGGTCGCGTCGTCCGTAGTCGTATTATACCCGATTGGCCCAGAGTTAGGCCACAGGAAAGACACAGGTAAGACACCCCCCCCCCCCCCAACCATGTACAACAGCTCACTGAAACCTTTCTTTGGCACCAAGTCTTTGAACAATCGTTATAGATGGACTTTGAGTGACTGGCACAACTACTTTTTTTGGCAGGGTTGCCCCATAAGAAAATGGTACCACTCCAACCAATTCTATTTTTCTCATAATTCTGAGAATATTTGAAGGTTTAGGATGCAGAATTCATTACCTAACCTGATCAAAACTTATACAAAACATAGGATATCCATTGATCACTTGGACATCAAATATACTATGTACTTACCTTCAAATTCATACATGGTTTACTGAAATCCTCCACCTGGCCTTCAGCAAGCAGCTTTTTCTGTTGAGAGAATAAAATGCTGATTTTGGTAACTATTCAAATGAGCATTGTTTTGAAGTTGACCTGAACTAAGAATATCTAAATATCTTCAGGGCATATTGTACCGGTATGTTGTCATAAGTAGCAGACATGCTTATTTTCTGATTCTTCTCGTCCATTTTATAGACCTTGCAGCAGATTAGTCTAGTGCTAAACAACTTTTTCAACAAAGTCTACTTTTAAGTGAGAGCACTATGGATCACATGCACTGCACCCATTGCTATAGTTTGTCCTCTTCCCACCAAATATACATTTTATTCCAAGCGAACACTGTTTAAATGTTTGCATTCAAGAGATCAAATACAATCGCATCATGTTTTTCCTTGTGACATTACAGTTCCTATACTAGATATATAACATCCTTCTACTTACATGAAGGGACTCTTGTGGATCGCCGGATGAATCAACACCCTGGCCCTTGATAATACTGCAGAAAAATACATAAACAAAGTAGTTTATGATTCCATTATCTTCTTCATATTTCCAGGGAATAATTTTCCTCAAATTTTTTGATTAGCAATTTCAGGCGATGGATAAATATTTCAAATGAAATTCTGTACATTTCTATGGAAGAAAACTGCTACACAAAAGATATTTTGTATAGCAGTCATGCAAAAATGCATAGCAAATTGCGATGCGATACCAGGAAAATTATTCCCTGATTTCCTATACTAAACACAGTAAAAGTCAATTTTTTCATAGGATTCCTTTGGCAATAAAACCTTCCAAAGTTAAGGTTGCTATAATTTGTTCTGTGAAGAAGAATAAAAAAACCATTAAATTCATGTGCATGACACTAAATGTCGATAACTGGGAAAGTTTTGAATACAAAATCAGATTTAATCGTGACATAACATATTTGGGATTCATGTGAGTTTCTTGCTGCAAAAATGCAGTCATTAACAATTTGCAAGGGTTCCTGGATGTAGGTTACTTGATGGATTAATATTAGTTTCTATTCATATTGTATACCTGTTTGATAAAACATATAATTCACACTTAAAAGCAATGAATACAGACATAGTCAAGCTTTTCGTCTTGTACTCATCAATCAAAGTAAATCGCGAGAATGAACAAAATCAGACAATACAAATGGAAGCAGCAGGAAACAAAGCGCAAAAGAAAAGAACGGTTGTGATTGGTTCCAGGGCCTCGTCTTATAAAGAGTTGTGATTGATCCAAATCAATAACAAGGCCTATTATCAATCGCAATTTTGTAGTCTCCTATTCCTTATGTACAACATTGCGATTGATATCAACTATCTATAAGATGGCGCCCAGGAATCAGAAAAATATAGTAGTAAAGCCAGCCGTATAAAACTTTAGTATGTCTGTATTCACTGCTATTCTTCATTTTTGTAGTAGCAATCATCTCTTTACTTAGAAGTACATCAGTGATATGCACTGCACTCAGATCAGTCACAATAATGAACAGATTATGAACTTGACAAGCCTTATTCGCATTTCCTTTCCCCCAGTTTTGCAGACATGGGGGGGGGGGGGGGGGGTGGAAAGCTGTTTATAGTGTCTGTGAAAATATTTTTTAAAAGTTATTTTAAAAGGCATAAAATGTTGATTCAAAATCATTCATATTTTCTATTATCAAGATGATTTTGCGTTCTTGATGTGGAATTCCTGAAAAGTCTAACATACCCAAATTTTTGCTTTTGAATATATTTCATTTTTGAGGCTACAAATGGCTCTCCATAATGTTTAAGTCCATCTTAGAGATAAGTTCCCCCCCTGGATTACTTGTACTCAGACCCACCTTGCATACTCTTCCCTGATGATCTTGAGGACCCTCCTGACCATGTTACCGACCGAGGACTCTGCCGGCTGAGCCGTCATAATCCTCTTGCCCTCCTGCCTGATCAGTCCCATCAGCTCCCCGGCATGGGCCCAGCGGCTACCTGATATGATCTTTCTGATCAGGGACAGGGTGCTGTGAGCTACATCGTAGGACCCCTTCACACTCCTGCATAGGTCCAGGATAGAAAGATTACTCATTAAAGCCCCACTGCACTACTTACAGCTACTTGTGCCCTCTATATAGCAAACAATGCCTAATCGGCGACCGTTTGTCCCCCATGATCCTCTTTTTCTTATGTTAAGTGAGAGCTGATTTGATGAGATAACCAACTGACAGTGACCTTGCACGGTGGTCTAATCCCTCCTCTAAACTAGTATGGATGGGCTTTAAAGTAAAATATCAACTTAATAGCAAACTACTCGAAACAAAAGAAAGAAAAGAAACTTGAACAAAATTGGGCAAAAAAAAGGAAAAAAGTTTTATCAATTGTAACGTTGTAATCGCGATCTGTAATGTCTCTGTGATGTAGTGCCAGATTTTATTCCAATACACAAAATGACTAAAATGTCAATATTTTCAGAATGTATTTCTTTGGTGGATTTTTCTCTCTATAAAGGACTTCTAAAATATGTTATCCATAGTTAAGCATTGGTGATTGAAATTAAGTCATGTTCTTGTCAAGATATATTTTGTACTGGTACTTTAATTAGGAGTCTTGTATAGGTGCCATTGAACCAATCTGAACATCTTTCTTCTATTGTCAAGGTTTGGCTCCATAGGGAAGAAGAGGTTTTGTGGTCCTGTGGATAAGCCTCCAGACTGTAAACCACAAGCAACGGGTTCAAATCACTGTCACACTACTAATATCCTTTGGCAAGACATTCATCTTTTTTTGCAACAGTCCACCCAGGTCTGGTAAATGGGTACACATACTACCCAGCAGGAATTAATTCCTTAAAAATGCTCGTGATGAGAATAATGGAGCACCAGGAGTGGCATGTGCAAGACATGGGTGCTACACGAGACTCCACTATTTTAATTATCATTATTTTTATCCTGTGTGTATGATTATCTTACCCTTGTTTCAGATCAGCAATGAAGGCATCGATCTGCTCGGTTAGGTTGGCCGGTAGCTGGGCCTTACTGTCTCCAGGCATGATGGACAGCTCCGTCAACCAGTGCTGTTTTTAAATTCAGGTAACACTCCCTGCAGTAAAAATGAAATTGAATTAGTGAAGATGAATAATATTCCAAATAAAAAAAAAGGGGGAAAAAGCTGCTAAAAGCAACACAGATGCTAACCCATTGCCCATTGAATGCTAGCCAAATTTGGCTGGCATGTGTAGAGAAATTTATGTTGTACCAATATCAAATCATATTGAATAAGTTCAGACTTAAAATGTACCAAGCACCAAACTGCATGTTTTGCTCTTGATGCAAAAGGGTTTCATGTCGGACGATGACGCCAATCTGCATTCAAAATAAGATGATGATGATGATTTTGCAATTGATGCTTATGGCCGGGGACTACGGTGGACCGGTCGAAAACCACTCCCAGCCGAATATCCACAACTGTAGACTACTCTCTTTCAAAAATAATTTCGAATTTTCTCCCATTTGTTTTGTACATGTGCATGATGTTTGTGAAAAATGTGTACTTAAATCGGTTAGAAGGTCGATACTGTTTACGATTATACATTAACGTAGAAGTTCGAACACCCCCCCCCCCCCCCCCCCCCACTGTATTGTATGGAATGAGAAGTTAATGGGTCCTGATAGAAGGGTGAGCCCGCGATTAGGCATGGACGTAAATCTGATACAGGAAGTATTGGGATTTTACAATAGCAAATCTCCTTTATATCATATGTTGTTTGGAATATCTAGAGAATATTGGCATCGGAATAAGGAATCACAGAGGTAAGCAAACATTAGTGGGCGAATTTTGTATACTAACACTGTAAAAAGACCTGTCAAGTCTTTTTTTAATTCCCGCCATTTTGAAGTGGCTCCACGTCACTTCATTCAACCATGATGGGCTCTGCTCCGGAGCAGAGTTACGAAACATACAAACTTGAATATTTAGTACTTACCAATTACAGATTACTGTATTGATCACAATTATCCTACAAACTGCAAAGAATGTATACATATGTTTAGACACACTGGCCCTTATTCTGAAGTCAGGTTTAGTTAAACCCAGGTTTAAGTTAAACCCGACTTCAGAAACGCAAAATTAAACCTAGGTTTAAATCTGAGAGTTAGGCGAGGCTTAGACTAGACTTAAACCTAGGTTTAAAGTTAGACCTGACTTCAGAATACGGGCCACTGTCACTAAAATATAAGGATTTGTTTTCAAAATTTGTTGACGTACGATTTTCTTGATGACTTGATTTTTGGGTGGATTTGTTTAGTTTACATTTAAATTTGAAATTTAGTCTGGTATATCATGTTTACTTTTCACCATGTAATGATGTTTTCATGTATATGTATGTCTTTATAAGTATCTTAATGTTATGCAGGGCCACCAAGTATAACAGTATTTCAACTACTGATGTGGCTACCCTGTTGAAATAAAACGAAATAAATTAATAATAAAATAAATAAATTGTTTTATGACTATCAATTAAGGGAAAAAACATGGGAGCGAAAAGACGAAGAAAAGAACGAAGAGAAGTGGAAACCCTTAAAATACACAGCATATCTGATTCAAATAAAGTAAACCATACTTTTGGAACCCTGCCAAAACCATCTGACTTGAAATGCTCCATAGTTCCAATAGAATACAAATTAAAAAATTAAAAATCTGTAAAAAAGTGAATCTTCTCGTGATAGCTAAAGCCATGCGTTCAAAGGTGGGCAACAATCCAGTGAAATTTGTCGAGCATGTTAGAAATGGAATCCTGATCAGGTGTAAAATGACTAAACAAATGAGAAATGTGAACAAAATCCCAGTGAAGGTGGAAAAGATGAGAACTTGGATGAAACGAGTACTCTATGGAGTACCTATCAAAATGACAGAACAAGAAATTCAAAACAAACTGACTAAACAGAAAGTTGTGGATATTAAAAGTATGATGAATAGAAGAAATGGCAAAAAGGAAAATGGTTCTCAAGAAAGAGTGGACAAAATGAAAGGACAAATTCCAACTAGAAAAAGTAGAAATATCATCCTATCATTTGACTGCAGCAATCTTCCCTCTGAATAACCATGTGTTACAAACTATTTTATTTACGGTTAGACATTTTATTCCATCCACACTCAGGTGTTTTAAATGCCAAAGTTTCGGCCACGGAATAAACAAAACATGCTTATCAAGCGCTTACCACCAAAGTCTCTAATAGCAGTGTAAATCCAAACCCAAATGTGTTCGCTGTGGGGAGATGCATTTCTTTGACCAATATTCCCACAGGCCACAAAGAAACACCAAAATGTGCTAATTCTCGCTACCCTAAATAGGTACGAAAATCTCGAAATTCGCGAGACGAGGTAATTTTCACTCTCTCGGGTCGTCACAACAACTTCCGGTATAGAGTCCCATCCCGCTGGCGCTAGCGCCTGTGTTCGCTGTGCAGAGTTTTCACGCACGCTAAAATCGATGCCAATCAGTGTAATTTGTACAGATTATAATATATGCATTAAATTTAGTTTGTTTTTATTCAATTTGAATATACAATAAAAAGCAAAAAATAGTTTACAGGAAAGATTTTATTTTTATTCATGTTTTTTTTCTGTTAATCTAAAAGTAAAAAAAAATAATTGTCTTAAAATTGTGCATGTAGCGACCAGCGTCACAATCACGAGCAGACGATACACTAAACAGTGTAGAGACAACACTCAGTTCATGTATTTCTCGTCGACCACAAAGTGGATAAAAAAACAGTTTCGGAACTTAAAAAAATCTTAACGGACAGAGGAATACCATGCAATGGAAAGCTTCGGGCAGAATTAGTGACTTTAGCACAAAAGGCCGTTAAACTCTACCGTGAAAGAGAGGGTTGTGATCACGAACTTTCCGTCCATCTTGTCAATAGCTGTGGTGGGACGTTCTTCTCCAACGAGACCAAAATTATTCCAGAAAAAGTATTTGGGATAGCCTTTGGCATAACCATCTGGATCAATCTGCTCCTTATCGAAATGTCTCGAACAAAGCCGCGATTTTTTGGTCAAATTCACTTTGTCCTTGCGGCGAATCAAGCGCAGCCATGTCGCTCGTGTTCCAGCTTCGGTGGGAAATTTCACCCAAGTCACGGCCTTCATCCACCCCCATTTTTCAGGGTTCTTACGCTTGGAATCATGAGCCCAGCACTGTGCAGCCTCACAAAAGAAAACCATCGTCACTGATGTCAAAAGACGCAAAAAACAACGAATGAAATGTTCAAATAAACGTTGAAATATTTGCGAAAAAAAAAACAAGACGAGCAGACGACATATTCGGTGCATACACGTTGTGTGGCGACGGCGTTTTACTTTTGCGCTATCGCGCCTAGTAAAATAGCGCCTGCACAGGAAGCTGTAATGTCGAAAAGCTATCCCATAATGCAATGCGCATTTTCAGGATTTTCCCCGGATCTCGGCAGAATCGCTATTTGGGGTAGCGAGAATTGTGGAGGCAAACATTCTGCGTATTTTGGATGTTAAGAAGCCAAAAGACAGAGAATCAGAATTGAAAATAGAACAATAAGTGAGCTATGCTGAAGCTGCAAGCATGCAAATGTTAGGATGATCAAGATAAAAAAAACAACACAAACCAAATCCAAAATGCTCTAGATCTACCTATAGAGTACCGAAGACATTATATTTTTATACAAATGTATTTTTAGAATTCCCAAATTTGAACATTTTCTGAAAGAGCATCAAAAAAATTGTCCAAATGAAATGTTGAAAAACAGGCATTGATTATGCTAAGAACTATCTGAGATATAGCCATCCGAATAAATAGATTTCAATAGGAAGTCACTATCATTTTGCTCTGGTTTGTAATTAAATATTATGATATTCAGTAGTCTACTGAATGAACGCCATAAAACAATTACCAACATTAACAACGACTCTACGCACAGATAAGCACGTGGGACCGTTGTAAAGTTAACACTTCGTAAGTATACGACAATTATCTTTATTTCGTTAATGTTAACAAGAAATACACATTCTCTTTATTATCAGACACTTTCTCTCGTTCTCTCTCATATCAATATGTATTCATTAATATAATTTAAATGTAAAACAATAAATAATGAACATACGGTTCACAGGTCTCTGCATGCTGCACTTACACAGTGGCTAGGCTTCCAAATATATCGTCTGAAGTGCGTCGGCACAAAAAGTCCAATCAAAAAGGAAAAATAAAATGTTGCATAATCTCGTTTAAATGACGTATTGTTGCAAGTTTATGTTATTTGACTTTCTTCAAATAATGATATCAGTAACAACATTTGAAGTAACACCAAGAGGTAGATCTATATCAAACTAACCATGAAATCCTAATAACAACAGATAATATTCGTTTTAATGCATCTAATGCATCTAATGTATATTAATTATGCATTCAATATATTTGTTTAATATCGTTTATTATCTGTATAAAATTATATACACTTGAAATATTGTATCAACTTTTCAAGCCATGTTATGTTCATGAAAATGTATGATGAAAAAATAAGAAAAAAGATGCAGAAACCAATAAATCAAATCAAATCAAACAAAATTATAAATGCATTGTAAGATTGTAAGATTTTATTGACTCTATCGACCCCCTCTCGGGGTATGAGAGTACAAACATATTTACAATATAGTATCAATATAACAATAGTATAACAATGATAAACAGGTGATAACATGAAAATTGATAAACATGATAAGATAGTATAAACAAAGACAAACATGTGATAATATGAACAATGATAAACATGTGATAATATGAACAATAATAAACATGTGATAATATGAACAATGATAAACATGTGATAATATGAACAAATAAACATATTTACAAATCAAGGCGAACTGGGCAATTCACCCTCCTACCGCTACGAGTGTGCCTAACAACATTGCTTACATGTATTTGTGAGCTATCATGTGCAGTATTACCATCTACCCTTGAATCTTTTGAAAAATATGACATAATGATTCTAACAAATTTTGCTAATTTCTTTAGCTGGCAAGCGTGAGCTGTATTAAAAAACTTATCCATGTGCAACGCACTTGGTCTTAAGCTACTACCACACAAGTTATTTGGTATATACATTTTTCTTTCATTTTGAAAGAATGGACATACAAAAATATAATGAAATTCATCACCAATATCTGTTGGTGTACAGAGTGGGCATTGCAAATCATCTACTACATTTGCATCAAATCTACCTTTATTAACTGGTAATCTATGTGTTCTGCATCTAAATTTACTTAAAGTTATTGCTTCCTTCTGACATAATATCTGCAGGTATTTTTCATAAACCAACTCATTCTTAAACATCCTAGTTCGTGCAAATACGATTTGACCAGGTAGCTGCGCTCCATTCCTGAATAGACATGTCAGAAAGCCTGGTTTTCATAGTATTCATAATCCAGGCAGCACTATATCCTTCTCCTTGAGCTCGCCAGACGTTCCCAAGTCCTGCATAGTCAAAACTGTCTGCAAGAAACTCGACCCATTGTGACTTTATATTAACTAAATTTTGTCCTTCACTTTGCAACTGCAACAGAAACTTAAAAAGAATTAATGAATACTTTGATTGCTTCCCTTTAACTAATCTAACCCAATATCCAATCATCCTACACTTAATTTTATCGAGTATTTTACCACGTCCAGTTTCACCATAAACCATGCAGTCAGGTGTGCACTTATTTATAAACAATATCGTTCTTAAAAATTTTCTTTGGAAAACTTCAAGTTGATCTATACACTCATAGCCCCAGACCTCAGCACCATATAATAGAATTGGCAAAACTAAGTGATCAAATAAATGACATTGTGTATCAACAGATAAATGCAACCTTTTTGCGTTTACTAACATACTATACATTGCCTTTCGAGCTTGTGTAACCTGTTTAGCAATTGCTTTTTTAAAGTTACCATTATAATTAAACGTCACTCCTAAATATACAAAGTCATAAACAACTTCCAGTACACCACCATCATAATCAAATTCTGGAATTCTTCTAACTTTCCCACGTGAAAAAACAACAATTTTTGTTTTGCTGGCATTAACAGTTAAGTGCCAAGTATCACAATAATCTTTCACTGCGTTTAGGGCTTTTTGCAACTCTTTAGGAGTTTCTGCTAGAATAATTGTGTCATCAGCATATAACAAAGAAAATAACTCCTTATATATTTCAATACCATCAAAAGGCAATTTATTTTTAATAATAGTATTCAAAAATTCCAAGCCCTTGTACGAGTTTCCTATAGATTGTTGGAAATCGTTCAAATAAATAGCAAACAAGAGAGGTGAGAGGTTTTCACCTTGACGCACTCCAATATTGCATGTAAATAAACTGGACATATCTCCCTCGTTAGCAACACATGATTTAGCACACCTGTACATGTTCCTTATAACATTAAAAATCTTGCCTTTTACTCCCATTCTAAACATTTTAACCCACAATGCTGCACGGTCAACCAAATCAAAGGCTTTCTTATAGTCAATGAATGCACAATAAAGGCGTTTAGAATTCTTTAAATAAACATCAATAATAGACTTTTAAACATATACATTATCTGTGATTGAATAGTTGGACCGGAAGCCAGCTTGCTCTTCCCCTAACAAACTGTCATCCTCAACAAACTGAGTGATCCTATAGTTCAAAATTGATGTAAACAGCTTACCTA
The DNA here is from genome assembly GCF_000002235.5 of Strongylocentrotus purpuratus. Taxonomy (NCBI): domain Eukaryota; kingdom Metazoa; phylum Echinodermata; class Echinoidea; order Camarodonta; family Strongylocentrotidae; genus Strongylocentrotus; species Strongylocentrotus purpuratus. The sequence goes on from NW_022145609.1 coordinate 8,233,033, forward strand.
AGCAACTCAATAAAGTAATGCCTCTATAATTATCAGGGTTTGTATTCTCTCCCTTATTCTTAAATATAGGAATAATTATCCCAATACACCATTCTGTCGGAACAATACCAGAATCCAATACAACATTAAAGAACTTAACTACAACCTGAAGAATCTCCAGGGGGCAACTTTTAAGGAACTCATTTCTAATAGAGTCCCTTCCACAAGCTTTAGTATTTTTAAGCTTCTTAATCATCATGTCAACTTCCTTCAAAGTAATCGGAACATCGAGACAAACATTTTCCTGAGATAACTCTTGCATAACAATTGGGGGTTCTGGCTCATCAACCTCCTTATAACTTAGACGACTAAAATGATTTAAAAAATCCTTTAATGAAACATTTCCAATATCTTTCTCCTTACGTTCATTCTTACCATTCAGTAGCTGCCAATATTCCTTAGGATTTTTTGTCCGCAATGAACGTAATGATTTATTCAAGTCCTGAAAATATAACCTCTTTTTACAACGTAACAAATTCCTATAAGATTTCCCTGCATCATCATAATTACTTGAATCAACAGGAACATCAGAGTTCCTCATCAATTTTACTTTCCTCTTCCATCTATTTTTAACATTCAAATATTCCTTCCGAGCATCTCTACATTCAGTATCAAACCATGGCTGTTGACTTTGCTTACTCTGACTGTTACCTGATTTACTTCCATCTTTTTTATGATGCTTTAATTTACACACTCCAACTTCCTTTGCCGTACTCAAAAACATATCGCACAAATGTGAATAAAAAATATCCATACCTTCTTGATTAACATCAGTTTCAAGTTGATCTACAAATTTATGCATTACCTCGCTATAATCTTTAGTATGCTGCTTAAAGTCTGACATACTATTACTATTCCATTGAAAGGCGAGATAATTTGACTTGTCTGGCCCTGTGCGTGCTTCCCTACTTTCATTTCTCAATGAATCACTGTTCAAAATATCTTCAGATTGCAAGGTCAGCATAATAGGGCAATGTACATCAGACAAACATCTATCAAAAATATCAACATCAAAATCTTTTACTAATGGAAATAATCGTTTTGACATAATAGCATAATCAACAGTGCTACGGCCACCATTCTTATTAAAACAGGTATACTTTCCAAATAGTGTGATCACTACCTGCTCTACCATTCACAATTCTTATATCAAAACTTTGGCACATCTCAATAACTTTCTTGCCATTATTATTAACAACTGTATCATTATTAGAACGAGAATTAAAAATATCTGTATCATACATGTCCAAGTCACCATCACAAGCTCCTAGGCTGGACTGGTCCACAAAATCATCTACATCCAAAAAATCATCAAGCATCCCTGTTCTGGCATTAAAGTCCCCTAATAAACAAAATGGTGCATTGTGTTTACTTTTAATATCAACGATGTCATTACATAAATCATCGAACACTTCATGAGAATAATGAATGGATCCCTCACATGGGAGATAAATAGCACCAAGAATAAACGGAAAGCCTAGAAGCTCACTCCCGACCTTCACCTTTGCATTAAAGGCAACAATATATTTGAAGTAATGTAGTAAAAGCAAGCTTGTGAGATATGGCCCCACAGGAATATCATATACATGACTGTGCTATATAAACAAAGGGTGATCCTGGACAATAAAAGCAAGCGCTTTCTTTGTAAATTACTCAATACTTCCAACTTATTACTAATAGAAACAACCCTTTTTCTTCATTCATATTCACACGAAAATAATGTACAAATCCCATATGGCTTATTTCAGATTTCAGAAATATTAATAGCAGTGTCAGAAAGACAGAAACTCAGAAACCCAATTGTCCAAAATAAGCAAGTGTCTGCTAGCTACATTTAGTAATAAGTTCATTATGAAAGTAAATGATTTGTATAATGGATTATTGGAAATAAACGTTACTTAAAGGTACTATGTCCTATTTGCAGGCCAAAAGAATGAAAAAGTTAAATTCCAACTGCATTTGAAAGATAATACTAATTTAGAACTTCCCTAGAAAAGGTGGGGCTTGAAAATGTCTTCAAGTGGGAAAATAACGATTATCAGTTGTCAAATCGACTTTAGGGCTATAGAGCCCAAAAGTAATAGTCTTGATTTTCAGACAATTGTACCGAATGGTCATACGTTTTATGCTGCGCAAAGATTTAATCAGTTTAATCTTGGCCATCACAAGAAGTGGGTTATTGATGTAGACAAATGCTCATGTACCCTTTACAACTCTTTTCATGTATGTTATTACCGAAGAAAATAAGCCAGTCAGTCACTCAATAGTGTCTGACAGTGAAGTCTAGCAAGTAAACGGGTTTCCTTGCATAATTTGAATATGAGGACACTGCTAACGTTTAAATTTCACAGATAGGACATACATGACAATAATTCCTGCAAAGTTCTACAGCATTTGAGGTTGGCTGCAAAAGGGACATAGTACCTTTAAAATCTCATATTTTCATTAGACCATAATTATGATTGCAGGGTCTGAATGCCGACTGAGCGCATGCAGGCACATTTTGTAATAGGTAAAATATAATTGTTCAAATCACAATATATTTACTTAAAATCTCACTATTTTCATTGAAACCATATTACGACGATTGCAGGGTCTGAATGTCGACTGAGCGCAGGCACATTTTGTATTGGGTAAAATTGTTCAAATCACAATGAATTTATTCAAACGCATCGATCATTTCATTTTTCTGAAACAAAATGTTAGTGCACCTCACCTCACTGCCCCCCCCCCCTGAGTCATGTGTGATCCATTCATTATGATCTATTAGCTTTTAAATAATGTGTGTGTTTAACAATTATTATCGATTCATTTCCTACCTTTTGAAATCTATGGGCCTTATGAACTAATTACGTAGTAGCCATCCACTCATTTCAGTTCGGACAATTAGGTTCACTGTCGCTTCAGGCTGTCTGTAATCGGCCGTGCGTGAGTTATTAGTGATGACGTTTCTTTGTTTGTTTGTTTGTTTGTTTGTCTTTTGGTATTCATACACTTATACAAAAAATGATGAAGAAGAGAAGTTTAATAATTAAATCGAACAGTTTTTGTTAGGGTAACGAATTTTCGACGTACCTTACGTCTTTGTCAAAGGATACGCATGTCACACATTATTATACGCACACACCACACACACCCACGCGCTCGCAACCACGCACATCCCTACACAAAATATATAACTATATTACAACCAGTCAATGGTATCAATATAATTTGAAAAATAATTAAAAATATAAAGCCATCAAGAATAAACGCATTATTCGTAAGATGTTAACAATTAAGTTTAAAATTAAGTTTAAAAGCTCTTTTTTCCAGAGTATGTCCTTTCACTACCCCTTATCAAACTTAAAAGAACACTTTCAAGGATCTCGGGTTGATTGTATAGGTGTCAGCCAGGTAACGCAGTCAAATCGAAAGAAACGAAGGTGAGTTACAAACAAATAATACTAATAACAACAAATTAGTTTAATAGCTCCTTTTACAAAAAGTTCAAGCTTAAACAGTACGAGCCACCAGCGCATTCTGGTTACCTGTAAGTATGAAGTATTTTGAAGTTCAGCCAGAGATTAACAGTAAAATCAGATAACGTAGACCTGGGATAATTTTCAAGGGTTTGATTCCAATCATACGACTGATCAGCGCATCATGTGGATGATCTTGATGGTCGACGACGGTGATGATTATTTTATTTATTTCATTTATTTATTCATTTCTCGTTATTCAGGGTAGTCTGTTCAGTATACAAAAATAAAAACCTGGTCTTCCACAGAGCCCTGATTATAAAAACAGCACATGAAAAATACATGAATTACAATTAGAACTGTACAATATCAAATTATAACATTTAACACAATGTATGCATGGTTTAGAGAATGATACAAATCAACTATGAAAATAAGTTAAACAAAAACATGGGATTACACACACACACATAAAAGTTAATTAATGAAAATTGTAAGCGTTGTATGGTAATGGAGTCAAGTAACATGACAAAAACTGAATCATAATAGATAATAATGATAAAATCAACTATGAAAATAAGTTAAACAAAAACATGGGAATACATTAACTGACTATAATATTGCACAGAAGAACAGCAGTTAATTAATGATAATTATAAGCGTTGTATGATGATGGAGTCAAGTTACATTATAAAAACTGAATCATAATAGATAATGATAAAAATCAACTATGCAGAATGAGAACCGTATCGTGAGAGAATTTCTTTATGGTTATGGACTTGATGGTAATGATGATTTTGATGTTGATAATTATTATGATAGTGATGATGGTGATTATGGTGATGATGATGATGATGGTGATGATGATGATGATGATAATGGTGGTGATAATGGTGATAATGATGATGAGACAATATGATGCGGATGGCTTGTCCACTTCCACCCGATAGTCGAGCAACCATCAATCTTACATTCTTATATCTTGTATAAATTATAGAATACTTTAATGACGAAAAAACATATTTACCCGATAAAACTGATATTCATTCTTCACATTCTTTGCTCGGTTGCAAAATTTTAGAAATATTTTGGTTTCAGGGACTGAAATACCCCAAAATATCTTCATACTCAATGAGGAGAAAAACATGTATATCGTTATATATTTGGCAGCAAGATGCCCAAATTTTCTATTCTTATATCTGAAATGCATTTCATTCTTATTTAATTCCATTATAAAACAAAAAAATCACAACGAGGCTTTTCTTCAATCAAGATGTTATAGGAAAGGCTGACATAATTTTGGCAAAAACGTTTTCACAATGCCAGGGCCCCCCACCTTCCGCCATATCGCGATGCCTGCCCCCTAACTACACCCCATCCACAGCGAAGATATCCTTGCTTTCTCACAGCCTTAATTTTATTCTGATCTATAATTTTTTTTTGGTACCATGCGAATGTAAGCCAGCAGTTGTTATCGACACGACCGCCTGTCAGTGCATGACTGACATTATATATAAATAAAAAAGACCTCGTCAATTTGTAGACAAACATGATGATGGTGTATGGTTGTCATGACGCAGAACCATACAATACGAATATTTTTCCCATTCCCGCCTGCAGCGGATATTAATTTGCACTGCATAATTGCTGATGGGCGCCTATAGTCTCCGATTCCGTTGGGGACAAATCCCGCCAAATCAGAAAATGCCATTTAGCAAATTATCCAAATGGACCTATCGATCTATAAGCCATTATAACTTTGATATATTCACAAATCATATGAATTTGTACTCAAGCTAGATAGTGCTCAGTGGGGGTAGTGGTTATCTATCATCTGGACCTGCGAAATATTTACCAAAGTGTCTGCCATAACAGTTTATTCACTTTAAAAAAAAAAAATGTATTAATTAATAAAAACTGAACGGCAGCTTAGGCTGAAGGGGGTAGTTTACAACTAGAAGCAACACAACATAAACAAAGACATGTTGAAAATAATATGATAAAAAATAAAAACATACAAACAAATAAATAAAAGAATGTTTCTTTTCGCTTTCTTTACCACATTCTACCATTCCTTTTATGTTTGTGTTTCATGATTATGTTTTCTTCCATATTTTTCTCATCGCTTAACCCTTATCCTTCTGGAACATTGCGGTTCTTGTATTAACTCCAAGATAATACCAACAAAACTAATTAAGTGGCGATGAGCCTGTCAAATAACTGATCTATAGAGTCTAGGACTGTCACATGGAAAGTGTAACTCATTTCCCCTTAATCGTTATACGCATAAAATAGAGCCTATAGGGATAAATTCAATGCTATTGCGATCTATAGAGTCTAGGACTGTCACATGGAAAGTGTAACTCATTTCCCCTTAATCGTTATACGCATAAAATAGAGCCTATAGGGATAAATTCAATGCTATTGCGATCTATAGAGTCTAGGACTGTCACATGGAAAGTGTAACTCATTTCCCCTTAATCGTTATACGCATAAAATAGAGCCTATAGGGATAAATTCAATGCTATTGCGATCTATAGAGTCTAGGACTGTCACATGGAAAGTGTAACTCATTTCCCATTAATCGTTATATGCATAAAATAGAGCCTATAGGGATAAATTCAATGCTATTGCGATCTATAGAGTCTAGGACTGTCACATGGAAAGTGTAACTCATTTCCCCTTAATCGTTATACGCATAAAATAGAGCCTATAGGGATAAATTCAATGCTATTGCGATCTATAGAGTCTAGGACTGTCACATGGAAAGTGTAACTCATTTCCCCTTAATCGTTATACGCATAAAATAGAGCCTATAGGGATAAATTCAATGCTATTGCGATCTATAGAGTCTAGGACTGTCACATGGAAAGTGTAACTCATTTCCCCTTAATCGTTATACGCATAAAATAGAGCCTATAGGGATAAATTCAATGCTATTGCGATCTATAGAGTCTAGGACTGTCACATGGAAAGTGTAACTCATTTCCCCTTAATCGTTATACGCATAAAATAGAGCCTATAGGGATAAATTCAATGCTATTGCGATCTATAGAGTCTAGGACTGTCACATGGAAAGTGTAACTCATTTCCCCTTAATCGTTATACGCATAAAATAGAGCCTATAGGGATAAATTCAATGCTATTGCGATCTATAGAGTCTAGGACTGTCACATGGAAAGTGTAACTCATTTCCCCTTAATCGTTATACGCATAAAATAGAGCCTATAGGGATAAATTCTATGCTATTGCGATCAATCAAAAAGTTTGTCACTCAAAGCACGATAATGTAGGGCACAACCACCTATTTGTGTAGCACAATTAACTAGCATTTATTACAAATTAAAGTGTTCAAGCAACTTGAAAAAAATTAGATTTTCATCTCGCCTGATAATTCTGATAAACCAACACTAGGAGTAGCTAAGCATCAATTCAAACAAGGCGTCAACCGCGAATGCCATACATTACCAATTAGCAAAGTTACTCACCCATCCGTCAAATGATGTTAGAGCTTTAAGCATGACATCGATGAATGGAGCTAACATATCTTTTTAATTGGAAATGCACTTTGGAAAAAAAAAACCGAGGCTAGATATGCGAAATAACTCGTGTAATATTGACTGGTTTTGCCCATGAAAATCAAGAGTTGATAATGAATCTTTTCAGAGCTTATGTCCCTCAAATTATGTCATAGATACGTTTAGCTGTTGATATTGAAAGTGCCTTTTTTGAAAATACATCAGATTGAGAAGCTAAGGCAAATGCATTTTTAAAAGGACCGAGCAAGCACTGACGGTTGATTTAATGCATCGTAACACTGTAAAGACGCTTTCACTCCGCTACCCTATTAAAAGTTGATCGCTTCATCTTTTAGAGTGTGGTATATTAGAGTGTGGTATAGTCGTTTCCTAAAACACACGACACTTTAAGTCAATTTTAACAACAGCTTTGCTATTTTTCTTTTGTTATATACTACACAGAAGTTAAAGTATCGAACTTCTTCACGATATTATGGAGATTGATGGAAACCTCAGTTTTCCGGATGGAACATTGAATACTTCTGAAAATTTGTCGGGAAGCATGGTGCATGACATTCAGGATCCCCAGTTCACTGTGGTGTTCTTTATCTTACTGCTTCTGTCTGGTCTAACTGTCTTCGCAAACGCACTTATCCTTGCAGCCTTCTACGTTGAGAAGTCACTACGAACTTACACAAACTGGTACATTTTAAACATCACCATTGCTGACCTCGTCGTGGGACTCGCCTGCATGCCGTTTCGTGCGACGGTTCATCTCTACGACGGATGGCACTTCGGTGAAGTGTCGAGTATATTGTTTGTGGGATTTCAGAACTCCATTCTCAGTGTTTCTGTATGTGGTGTGGTAGTCATTTGCATGGATCGTTACATAGCCACGTTCTATCCCATTAAGCATTTCCAAAGAAGAAGCATCAAAAAGGCAACATTGGTAAACATCTTGACATGGATCTTATCATTTGGAATATGGATGATGGTAACGTGTGCTTGGACGCTAATCCACTCAAATTACATTATATCAGTTTCGGGGTTCTTAAGACCAAAGTACACTCAAACTAAAGCGGCAAGCGTACTTGTGTTCGTCCTAAGATTTGTTTTACCATTTCTATTCATAACTGGGTTTTACTTGCGCATTTACTTCCGGGTGAAATCTGTCTTTAGTAAGCGTATTAATTCTCATTTGAAGAAAGAACATTTGGAAGGACATGGAAGAATTACACATGTGCGGAAAAACAAAAGACGTTCTAATATTCAAGAAAATGATATGAATGCATTTGATGACCCTCCACAAGACAAATGTGACCGAAATACCATGTTCGTTAATACTGAAGAAGCAGTTGCGATATCAAGCGTTTCATTAAGCGTTACAAAATCATCTGAAAGGGCAAAGGTAAACCATCGCCTTCGGAACAATAATCCAGGTTCAGTAGAGACTCAATCGAAGAGCAAAAGCGAAGACCACTCAGTGGAGGCAATTGAAAACAGGGTAGGAATATTCAGAAATACCATGTCTAAGAGATTTAAGAGAAAATCTACTACAGAGAGCCGAAAAGCAATGCGGACTTTAACCTTCATCACGCTTGCATTCGTTGCGACCTGGTTGCCAAATGCCGGAGTGGTCATGGTCTATTCTATTTCTACTGATTTCTACGATGCTATCAGCGGTGACGTGAATCTACGGGAGGTAACTCGTTGGATTTCTTACAGCAACAGCTTGGTCAACCCTTTGGCATATGCGATTGCCCAGCCCCTCATCCGAGAAACCGTCGTGAAGATTCTACGTTGCAAAACATGCAGATGTAAAGAATAAGCTCACAAAGCGCCGGCGTCGACAATGTTATGAACCTCAAAGACAACTTCCGCTGTTTAGCTATAACTTAAAGGCCCACTGCACTACTTGTAGCTACTTGCGCCCTCTATATAACAAACAATGCCTAATCGGTGACCATTGGTCCCCCATGAGCCTCTTTTTCTTATGTTAACTGAGAGCCGAGTTGATGGGATAACCACCTGTCCAGTGACCTTGCAGGGCAGTCTAATCCCTCCTGTAAACTATGGCAGATAAGCTTTAAAATAGGGTGACCATGATAGTGTTACAGTGTAGGGGAGGAATATTGTAGACGAGTTCGGGTTCAATATTAAGCCCTTTTATAAGTAATATATTCAATCAAATAAGTACCGTCTGGATGTATTACCCTCTTAACTATCAATAGACTAAACAAATGAACAGCTTATATCTCTATATTCATAATTATGTGAGACATTGGATAATATTTATCCTTCGATTATTTCGTTCAGTAATGTTGACCTCAGAACTTTATTCAAGTGTTGTTAATAGTTAACCCTTTTTAAAGCTGAAAAGTGTACATATCGATAACATGACAGAAAAAGCATATATCGTGTGCCCCGTAATTGTTGTATCATTATTTAAGAATGAATTATAATGTTGTTCTATTTACTGTTGTACTATTTTAGTTAAGATCTTGTCACAATTTTGATTGAGGATAGTTCAATAATAAATAATTAATTAAGCTTTTACATAATACAATATAAAGCGCATAGAGACATACTTTGTATAATGCGCTATAGAAATATAAGTTATTATTATTTTTCCTGTTTTGTGTTATATATGTAAACATTAATTGTATTATCATTTCATCTATCATATACATGTAGATTCATTTTGTACTGAGCATGTAAACAAAACAAAAAGTAGTAGTAGCAGTAGTAGCAGTAGTGGTAGTATACAGTCAACTCTGCTTTCGTGACTACCTGTCTACAAAGGTGTATCATTGAAACATATACTATAGGCACCTGTCTATAAAGACCACAATCATTTCTTGTCTCTTTTGGGTAGTCGTTATAGAAAGGTTTCACTGTAAGAGTAGTAGTAATCCCTTAGTTTCTTCAAGGCGCCTACAAAGCAGGCGCCTACGCAGAGGGGGGGGGGGGGTTGGGGGTTGAACCCCCCTTTGGTATTTTTATGTGTGTAAACCCCCCTAAAATCCCCTAACCCCCCCCCCCTTTTTTTTTAAATTATTAAAAAAAAAAATTAAAAAAAAGTATGCCCATGACTGACCTAAAAAAGGTGACCTTACCCCCCCCCCCCCCCAACGAAGAAAAATGTCAAATTTTCAAATTTCGCGATTTTTTTGGACTCCAAAAAAAAAAAAGTGTCCGCTATAATAATCAAAGTTACCCATCCGTCAAAAGACGTTAGAGGTTTTAACTTGACACTAGGGCGCTTTAGCAGACACGACGGAAGGTAAAGATGAGGGGTGACGGAACGAAACCATCAATCTGCGCATGCGCGAACCAACACTTTCTCTGTCTTATTGATTTTCACGACAGATTTCGGCCATACTAGTGCGTTCGTTCCCTAAAAACGACGGAAGAGCTGTTATGCCTTACAATAGGCAATTTTCCGTAATGTAACCAGGGCCGTAGCCAGGGTTTGATGTTGGGGGGAAGGGGGGGGGGGGACACTGACATGTAATTGATCGACCTCCTGGGGAGGGGTCTAAAACAGTTCAACTGATCTTGGAAATGTTAGGGGGCACGTGCCCCCCCCCCCCGTAGCTACGTGCCTGAATTATGTAACCAAATGAATAAGCCTTTGTGAAGCGCCTCAATACAAATTATTTCATTCACCTGATAAGAATAATAGTATTTCAATAGACAGAGTTTCGAACTGCATACATTAATTGATCTTGGGTGAGTTAATTCTTCCGTTGTTTTTGCTTTCGTCGTGTTTGCTAAAGCCCCCTGCTGATGAATGGAGACAACGTATCTTTTAAATTGGAAATGCACTTTGGGAAAAAAAAGTTAGCTAGATAAGCGAAAAATCTCATGTTATATTTACCGTAATTGATAATAAATTTTTTACGCTTGAGCTTATACTCCAATCCCTGCGGTGCGTGTATGGATTAAACTTCAAACACGTTTAACCATTAATAATGGACGTTCCCTTAATTGAAGTGCATCACATTAAATAACCATAAAAGGGCCGAGCAAGCACTGACCGTGCCTGAGTGTGAGGTTGATTCAATGCATTTGACATAGCAGTATTGCGAAAAAGCTTTCACTCCGCGATCCTATCAAAATGTTAATCGCTTCATCTTTTAGAGTGTGGTATAAATTCATAAACATTCGCTATCTTTGATTTGTTTTCTAGAACACCTGAAATTTTAAGTGAATTTAACAACAGTTGTGCTAACTTTCTTTTTTTATAAACTGAACAGTCAAAGTATCGAACTTCTTCACGATATTATGGAGATTGATGGAAACCTCAGTTTGTCTGGATGTAACATTGAATTCTTCTGACATGTTGTCGGGAAGCATGGTGCATGACATTCAGGATCCCCAGCTCACCTTACTGCTTCTGTCAGGTCTAATTGTCTTCGCAAACGCACTTATCCTGGTAGCCTTCTACGTCGAGAAGTCACTACGAACTTAAACAAACTGGTAAATTTTAAACATCATTTTAAACTTAAGCGGCAAGTGTACTTGTGTTCGTCCTAAGATTTGTTTTACCATTTTTTTTACTCATAACTGGGTTTTACTTGCGCATTTACTTCCGGGTGAAATCTGTCTTTAGTAAGCGTATCACTTCTCATTTGAAGAAAGATCATTTGGAAGGAAAGGAAAGAATTACACGTGGGCGGAAAAATAATAAATGTTCTAATATTCAAGAAAATGATAGGGATGCATTTGATGAACCTCCACAAGACAAATATGACGGAACAGTGACCTTAGCTTAACTCTCCTCGTAGCCCTACACTCAAAGGACAGAAATCCATGCCCTTGTACACAATATTGTACTGGTGATTTGTGCAGGTCTCGTTTTGCATTTGAAATAATATTCTGGTAATGCTTCTGAAGGATGATTCAGGGTTTTCCTTGCCATAATGGAGATAATCGACAACTTCTCTCTTACCAATGGAACATGCGTAACCTCTGACAAAATGTCGGACTATAATACTCAAAACAGACACGAACCAAAAAGCAGTGTGACATTCGTCCTTTTATCGCTGGTGTCTGCTTTGACTGTCTTTTCAAATGCGCTTATCCTAGCAGCATTCTACGTTGAGAAGAAACTACGGACTTATACCAATTCCTATATCTTGAACATAACAATTGCAGACTTCGTCGTTGGCCTAGTCTGTATGCCTCTCCGCGCGACTGTCAATCTCTATGATGGTTGGAACTTTGGCCAGGTGCTTGGTATCTTGTTTATAGGATTTCAGAACTCTATTCTCAGTGTATCTGTGTGCGGTGTAGTCGTCATTTGCATCGATCGTTACATAGCCACGTTCTATCCTATCAAACATTTCCAAAGGAAGAGTATCCGCAAGGCTACCATTGTGAACATCTTTACGTGGATCCTATCCTTTGGAATATGGATCTCGATAACTTGTGTCTGGGATTTCATAGCCCCAAGTGGCGAACTATCAGATTCGGGCTTGCCAAGAACGAATTATTCTCGAATCAAAACGGCAGGCGTATTCGTATTCATCCTGAGATTTGCTATACCATTTCTCCTCATTACTGGGCTATACCTACGAATTTATTTTCGCCTGAAGGCTGTCTACAGAAGGCGTTTGGCCTTTACTTTGAAGAAAGACAATTTGACGAGCAAGGGGAAAACAGAAGCCAACGAACAAAATATCAACAATTCTGCAAGTAACATAAATGATGGGAATACACTACCCCAATGCGAATCCAGTCTAAGCGATGTTACGTTGGATGACATGAGAGATACAGCAATTGTTGTATCAAATATTTCATTGCATGTGTCGAAAGATTCTGCTCCACCAAACAGTAAGTCCAAGAAAGACGCTACATTTCTTGCTGAAAGTATGGCAGGGTCAGTTCAAAATCATCCCAGAAGCGATAACGGAGACCTTGTTTTAGAAATAAATGAAAGTCAGTCAGCATCCAGATACAACGTCTCCAAGAAGCCCCAGAAGGAATCAACAAAGGAAGGTCGAAAAGCAATGAAGACTTTGACTTTCATAATCCTCGCTTTCGTTGTTACCTGGTTGCCGAATGCTCTTGCCGTCACGATATATTCTACTTCTACTTGGCTCTATGACATTATTAACGGTGTTGTAAATCTGATAGAAGTACCTCGATGGATATCATACAGCAACAGCTTGATCAACCCATTGGCTTATGCCATGGCTCAACCTCTCATTCGAGAGACCGTTGTAAAGATTCTATTTTGCAGAAAATGTAAATGATTCAAAATATCTAGGCTTCTGAGTAAATAACGAATGGATTAACAGAAACGCGGATTCTTAGTTTATGGTAATACCTTTAAAGATAAAGTTGAGTCTGGTCATGCGATTGCAATGTGAAAGAAAAGATGTGGAATGGATCAGAAAAAGTTGATCATGTAGCATGTAAGTATTGGTGTGTACTGCAAGGTTCTGGAGTCATCAAAATCATAACAAATTTGGCCCAGTTTTTATAGTAAAGTAACAAGAACTGTACACAGAAAGATGTATATGGGACTACCCAATTGGTGTCGGGGCTACTTACCTTATTTTTATTTCCTTATCTTTTATGCTCATTAATCAGCCAGTATACATTTTCTACCAAAATTGTTTGCCAAATGACATTTATTTGTAATCTTGAACATTCAGTGTATAATTAGTTTCGTCTGATTCTGTGAGAATTAAATTTCTTTTTTTTTACCAGAACTCAATTTTATCTTTAATTAATTTGGTCGCAGTGAAATAATAATCGAAATCGCCCACTCCCCAACCTCCCACCCCCTTTATGCCTGAAACTTCACCTCGTTTTAAATCTATTCATCTGTTGTTGTTGTCTGTGTCGTCGTCCGTTTGCTGTTGAATGAGGGTGGAGCATGATTAGCAAATATATGATAGGAATCAACCCCCCCCCCCCCCAACGCCGCCCTTTGAACAGTTGTATGCCTTTAAACCTCTTACGCGTTCTGCGTAAGTGGCAATTTTCACATTCATTGATTGATGATAGTAGTCACTACTACTGCTAATAATAATATAGAGTATTTGTAATGCGCCAACTCCACATGACTAATGTGTTTGAGGCGCATGGTAGAACCTTTCTTGGTTGTCAAGAATTGTAATACCGTTGTTCGTGACCCGAGCTTTGTCTCGTACTCATGAACACTCTGTACATATTTGTATTTGGATATAAGAAATAAGAAATCAATTTATGTCATTCGAAATACGACTCGAGAGGCTCTCATGTTCTCTCGATAATGCTTTTAGACGACATAGAGATGTTTGAAGGAACAATGAGGGTAGTGTATTCAAACAGCTGAAACATGTGTGATCACGGTCTACCCAGAGAGAGCGGTTTCGTTTTATTTCAGAAAATGATGTGATGTGGAATGGACTACATTCTGCACGCGCTAATAGATTATGAATCTTATTCGAGAAACAAGATATTTGATACTGCGTCGTTTCTTACAGTTGTTTAGTGCTTCTTGATTTCTTGGATTATAAGCTCTTTCGACGTGTGACTGATAACATTGTTATTATTGTGTTATTATGGAGGCACGTGGCAACTTAACTTTAACCGACATGGCAGATGGTGTATTGCAAAATTCATATAACTTTTCGTTTGATGAAATGCAAGATATTCGTGATCCTAAATTCAGCGTATCTTTTCTACTTGTACTGATTCTTTGTTGCCTCACGGTCTTCACAAATGCACTTATCCTGGCAGCTTTCCACGTTGAGAAGAAACTACGAACTTACATCAATTGCTATATCTTGAACATCACCATCGCGGACTTTGTTGTAGGACTGATCGTCATGCCTCTCCGCTCGACGATTTTTCTCTACGACTCATGGGCCTTCGGTCGGATACCAAGCATTTTGTTTATAGGATTTCAGAACTCTATACTGAGCGTATCTGTCTGTGGTGTAGTCGTCATTTGCATCGATCGTTACATTGCCACCTTTTATCCCATCAAACATTTCCAGAAAAAGAGTATCTGCAAGGCTACCACTGTAAATATTGGTACGTGGGTCTTATCATTTGGCGTGTGGATGATGATATCTTCTGTTTGGGACTTTATGGAGCCTAACAACCTCAAATTTGCATCCGGCTTATGGAGAGCGAACTACACTTTGAATGATGGTGTTGTTCTAATGGTGTCCGTACTCAGATTACCCTTACCACTTATCATTATAGCCGGCTTTTACGTTCGTATTTACTTCCGGGTCAGAAAAATCGGCCGGAAACACGTCTCTGCTGGTCTAAAGAAATTGCGGTTCCGTAGACATTGTGGACGTCCTGTTTGTCAAGGTCAGGATGTGGCTTCAAGAGATGTAGTGACTTCAGGTAGAACCAAAGAAGAAAGTGTTTTGTTTGATCAGCTAAAAGAAAGCATTACCGTACCAAGTATTTCCTTCAAAATAATAAGTCATGATGAACAAACTAGAAAAGAAAGAGGCAGTGTGAAGTCAGATCGTGATCGTCCAGATGGCCATAATCCGCCATTACCAAACATGATGACCCGAAATTACCACGGGAGACATGGTGGTTCTTCAAAGGAGAGTCAAAAAGCACTGCGGACCTTGACTTTTATCATTCTCGCCTTTGTATTCACGTGGTTACCCAACATTGTGAATCTCATAAAGTACATCAGTTCTGTTGACAACTTCATCAATCTTAATGATAAATACCGTGAAATAACTCGCTGGATATCATACAGTAACAGCTTGATTAATCCATTGGCATATGCCATGGCCCATGCAACCTCTCATTCAGCAGACCATCCTGAAGATACTTCGGTACCGGAAATGAACATAAATCAGTGCAGTAATATGTATCGATCTTTAGATGTAGCCTCTAAAGTTCGCATTATTATGTTCTACAGTTGTCACATTCATGATTAGGACTACTGACCTACCCGACCCTCCTGATAGAAAGAAACTGATGCACATTCGATCCAACTCATGATATTACGGACATTTAGATTTACACGACGAGAACGTGGACTTCTACGTGTGACATCCTTAAAAGGACGTCACATTGCCTTAAAAGGATGTCACACGTATAGGTCCTCGTTCTCGTCGTGTAAATCTAAAATTCCCTATTGCTAATGAGCAATGATATAACATTAATTTTTTCTTACGGACGATCGATTTATTTATTTATGATGAAGTGAAGACAAACTCATTTGGGTAAAAGTAATCAATTTTTCATATGGTAAGGCCTCATAAAAATGAAAAACATGGATTAATGTCATAAAATCATCTAACAAGTAGCTACTTTATTTAGACAATGATATTGACAAAGCATGTCTCATCGATCGCTTTTACGGTTATCTCTATTGTCATTTTTATTATTACTAAATGTAATGAAAATTGAGTGCATGAGGCTGTTGTGTGTTCGTTTTACTATCTATGCATGTATACATGTGGGATGGAAAGGACGGATATTTTTTTTTATGTGTGTGTGAGTTTGTGTGTGCACACAAACAAACGGAACTAAGTATGGTGAGTAAAAATTGTAGCTCACTCATTTAGTCGAGAGAATATATGAAGAGTTTAAGTCCAAAAGGAGCTAAATCCAATTTTGATGAAAATTGAGTTATTGATATCAGAACATTGTTTACTTCAGTACCCATCTTTCAACAAAAGTATTTACCTAACTTTAGGGAGCAATTATTTAAAAAATGCACCTTTCAATATTACTTTTATGTAGACGCCTGTACAAAATCTGGTAAACAAATGCGTTTTTTCTCTCAAGTTACAAAAATGGATTGAGCTTCTTTTGGAATTAAACTCTTTATATCTAATAAATGCATCATTTTACACATTTGGCGAATACACCAACTTTTTCTTTCTGAAATTTTACACACATGATACTTAAAACGAGTATGTGACCCGATTATTTTCTCGATGAGCCTTTTTACTCATTAAAGTACATGTAAGTTAATATTGGATGAGTATTCTCCAACTTTAGTGACCGAATGAGTAAAAATATTCACAAGTGTGTATAGTGGCCTTTTACTCCATGTCACAGACTCTTTATTCGATGGATGAGTAAAAAAGAAAAAAAAACTCAGTCTCTTCGAAGCCGTACTCGTCTTAGGAGCTATATTCTTCTTAATTTTGAAGCAGTTAGTAATAATATTACTTAAGGGGATTCCTTGAATTTTATTCAGACTTTTTCTAAAACATATATATTCTAGATCTAGTGCTGAAATTTGAAGCTCTTCTTGTGCAAGACCGAAGTGTATGGAGAGCATGGCGAAGTCCTGCAATCGCGAGGCCCATAATCAAAGCTATACGGGGCTCTCGATCTCTCATCTTAACTACTTCGTAAAATCCCTAGCTAGCATAGAACATACTGTACATGTATGTGCAGATGTGTCATTTTTTGTGTGTGTATAATGGGGAGCCCTGTGTCTGCGCACCTATTTATTCACAACATTTGGTGAAATAACTCATTAATTTTACTCATTTGCCATATAATCACATGTGATGAGCCTAATAACCTGACTGACTGAGTAATTGAAGCATTACTCACTAGTTGAGATGGAGCGATTTACTCACAACATTAGGTCAAATAACTAACTAATTTAAAATACACATCTGCCATGTCACTATAATGTCAAATTAACAAAACCCATTCCTGTGCGTTAACAATCTCAATTTAATGGATTACTGCATTCAGTTAAGTGTGTCACTATACTGTCAAAGTTTATATCCCTATTTGAGTAAGATTACCCAAATATTTTTTGTAGTGTGTGTTTTCTGTAATTATCTATCTTCAAGGTTTAAAACTGTGTCATCTTTAAAGAGTGTTATTTTTAATGTCTCATCGATCGCTTTGACGCCGGTTATCATTATTGCCATTATTGTATTACTACTATTATTAATAATGCAATGGGAATTGAGTGCATGAGGCTTTTGTGTGTTCGTTTGACCATCTATGCATGTGTACATTTGGGATGGAAAAGATGGATATTTTTTTATTTTGTGTGTGTGTTTGTGTGTGTGTTTTCTGTAATTCTCTATCTTCAGGGTTTAAAACTATGTCGTATTTAAAGAGTGTTATGTTTAATGTACAAAGCATTGTTAGATTTAGAAAATGTATTCAAAAAAAGAATCACTATATATATTGTTGTTCTTGTGCACTAGACCATTTTGGATGAAAAAGTAAATGTACGAATTCAGTTTTGATTTGTAACTAATGTATCTTCAGAGTGATGTAATTTGTATTTACTTTGTTTTGATCTGTACTGAAATAAAACATTTCATAAAACAAATTAAACTGAGTTTTTTTTTCAGGGACATCCTAACAGCCCCTATATTTATAGGTGGAAAGAAGAGACACGAGGGTGACTATGTAAATGGACAAGGAAGACTTGTTGCATTACAAGACGAGGATAGGAGTGAGAAGGGAGAAATAAAGAAAAAGAAAATAAGTAGGGGAAATATTGGCAGAGATAGAGACAGTCTGGGAAGAAGACGGAAAGAAAGATATACCAAAAGGTTACATGAAGTCATGAACGACGAACCACATGAATCTTCACAAGACAAGATCAAACGAGAAGGCATGGAGCTGACTATCAGAGATACAAATATATGATATACTTATTTAAAAAAATGATGAAGAAGAGAAGTTTCATAATGAAATCGAACAGTTTTTATTAGGTTAGGAATTTCCGACGTACTTAACTTCTTCATCAACTGATTACATACATATCATAAACACACATCAACCGGACACTCCCGCGTGAACCCACGCACCCCTCCACACAAAGTAGTGCCATCGATCAATGGTATCAACATAGTTCGTATTTTAGTCATTGGACAAACCGTAATAAGACGGTTATTATTCTATTTCATTGTAAACTAGATATTCAAGATATTGATGCAATTGCAGATGAAAATGGTAGGTTTATTGTAATGGAGTGCATTATACAAGGGCTAAGGCTTACAATAGCCAATGTGTATTTCCCAGAAGGCTCGAAGGAATTAGAACAAATTAACTTGTTACTCGAGTTTGAAAAAAGCCCTTACAGCTGTTATTGGACAAAATATTCAGCTTATAATAGGAGGTGCGTTCAACACGATCAGCAATTTTGACCTGGATTACATGGGAACTGGTAAACGAAAGGTTCCCTCAACATTTTGTAGACACTTTGAAAAAATTGTGGATAGATTAAATTTGATATTTGGAGAGTGACAAATGGAATGAAAAAGCAATTTACTTCTTGACAAGTCAATCCTTTCAAGCAAAGTGGACTTGATTATTTGGTTGTCTCCGAAAAATTAGATGATATAATATCAAAATGCAATATAATATCATGAACCCACGCACCCCTCCACACAAATTAGTACAATCGATCAATGGTATCAACAAAATTTGTATTTTAGTCATGGGACAAACCATAGTAAGGGGGTTCTTATTCGATTTGATTCTAAACTAGATATTCAAATCAGTAATGCAATTGCAGATGCTAATGGTAGGTTTATTATAATGGAGTTCACTATACAAAGGTTAAGGCTTACAATAGCCAATGTATAGTATATTTCCCAGTACGCTCGAAGGAATTTGAACAAATTAATTTGTTACTCTAGTTTGAAAAAGCCCTTGCAGCGGTTAATGGACAAAATATTCAGCTAATAATAGGAGGTGCTTTCAACACGATCAGCAATTTTGCCCTGGATTACATGGGAACTGGTAAACGAAATGATCCCTCAAAATGATGTAGACACTTTGACAATTTTGTGGATAGATTAAATTTGATTGATATTTGGAGAGTGAGAAATGGGATGAAAGAGCAACTTACTTATTGACATATCAATCCTTTTATGCAAAGTCGACTTGATTATTGGTTCGTTTGTATCCGAAAAATTAGATGAAATGATGTCAAAATGCAATATATATAATATCACCAATGGCTCCTGATCATCCAGCTGTACAACTAAACTACTTTAACTTACCTCCGAATGATATCAAATTCAAAGGATCTTATTGGAAATTTAATAATAGTTCATGTAAAGATGAAAAGTTCACTGTGTTAATGAAAACCGCAATCATTGAACTGAAAGAGGAGTATAAAACAGAAATAGAAAGTAAAAGAGTTTCATGTGATTAAAACAAATGAAAATGAACCATTTTATAAGCAGCTATTCGAAAGAAAAAGCAAGGCTGAAGAAGGAAAATATTGGGAATCTAGAAATATAAATATTCTCCCTTTAAGATGATCTTTTAAAAACGATCGAGAATGAGAAGATTGAATCTTTAGAACTGAAACGTAGAGAATTAAAAGGATGGCCAAACAGACATGATATAAAAATGGTATATCAAAACTAAATATATAATGAAAAGCACAGAATAAATTTACATTTGTTTCTCTGGTCTTATAAAATAACTAAATGTACACAAAAGAGTGTATGAATCACATAGTAAAGGACCTGTTTTACATATTTGTATTTGATCGTCAGACAATAAATTAGCGTCGTTCGCGAGTGTGGTACAACCAGTGGCAGATCAAGGGGGCCCGGGGGGCCCGCCCCCCCCCCCCTGGCAAAAAAAAAGAAGGAAAAAGAAAGAAGGAAAAAAAAGGGGGAAAAGGGGGTAAAGAAGGGGAAAAAAAGGGGGAAATAAAGAAGGAAAAAAAAAGGAAATAAAAAGGGAAAGATATCAAAGGTATCGAAATGCGCTCATCTAACCGTAATTAAATGCCTAAAACACCTTGACTTCCGGTGGCTCTGCCCCCTGGACCCCACCTAGGGCCCTAAGGCGGACAGCTGGATGCTAATCTGACGGTAATTTAAAACATCTGAGCTTCCTGGGACTCGGCCCCCTGGACCTCACGCCAATTAGTGTCCTGCCAGTGCCAGAAATAAGGTATAAAAATATGCTCATCTGTCCGTAATTTATTGCCCAAAACCCCTGAGGTTCCGGGGGCTCCGCCCTGGACCCCACGCCAATTCGTGACCTGCCAGTGTCACAAATAAGGTATAAAATATGCTCATCTGACGATAACTTAATGTATAAAACCCCTGAGCTTCTTGGGGCTCCGCCCCCTGGACCCAACACCAATTTGTGTCCTGCCAGTGTCACAAATAAAGTATGAAAATATGCTCATCTGACCATTATTTATTGTCCAAAACCCCTGAGCTTCCGGGGAATCCGCCCCCTGGAACCCACGCCAATTCGTGACCTGCCAGTGTCAAAAATAAAGTATAAAAATATGCTCATCTGACGATAATTTATGTATAAAACCCCTGCGCTTCTGAAAAACAGGTAGAAACACGTTAACTTTTTTTGGAGATGGACCCCCCCCCCCTCCACTGGTGCTCAAGGGGGAGGGGTGCAATTTTTCAAATTTTCGAGGGCTAAACAAAAACAAATAGTGCGCAATTTGGAACGAACATATAAAATGGTCGAAAATGACACGAGAACAATCCTCCCTGGACAGAAAGCTGAGGGAAGTTTAATATAAACTGTAATACAATTTAATGTATACAAATAGGCATCTATACACTTTCAAACATGCAGTGAGCAATCTTTGCTCCTTTTGCAATAGACACGAAGAGACTTTAAGTCATAATATGAACATCTGGGTTTTTTTACCTTGAGAAGGTAGCAAATATTTGGAAGAATTGCAGTGTTTAAAAAATCTACACTGGCAATAAATTCATATCACTAACCATTATCAATATGTAAAGAATGCTTTCAAGGATCTCGGATTAATTTTATAGGTGTCAGGGTAACGCGGTCAAATCGAAAGAAACGAAGGCGATTTGCACAACAACAAAAAAGTAATAATAAAAACGAGTGGTTCCATAACTCCTCTTACAAAAAGTTCAGACTGAAAAAGGACGAGCCGCTCGCGCAAAGTATGAAGTTTTTGGAAGTTCAGCCAGCGATTAACACAGTTTAATCTAACAGTGAAATCAGATACCATAGACCTGAGAAAATGTCAAAGCTTTGATAACAATAATAATACGACTGATCAGCGCACTGTGTGGATGATCTTGATGGTTGACGATGGTGATGGTTATGATGACGATAATGATGACTATGATGATGATAATTATCATTATTATGATGATAATGATGGTGAATTGGTATTGATTACAATGTTGATGATGATGACGATGACCTTGATAATGAAGATTATGGTGATGATGATGATGATGATGTTGACGAACATATGAGGCGGGTAGTTGTTCCACCCCCACCCGATAGTCGAGCAACCATCTATCTTACATTGTTATATCTTGTATAGAATACTTTGATGACCAATTAACATTTTAACGCAATAAAAGTGTCATTTATTCCTCACATGCTTTGCTCGGTTGCAAATCTTTTGAAATATGTTGGTTTCATGCAGGGGCGTACGCAGGATTTTTTCAAGGGGGGGGGGGGGGGGGTTTAAATATTTAGCTCCCGAAAATTTGAAAATCGCGCCGGCCGAAAAGTCGCTTAGTGGGGGGGGGGGGGGGGGGTAAGGTCACCTTTTTTAGGTTAGCCGTGGGTATAATTTTTTTTTTTTTTTTTTTTTTTAAATAATAAAAAAAAACAAAAAACAACAACAACAAAGGGGGGGGGGGGTTTTAGGTTTTATAGGGGGGTTTACACACATAAAAATACCAAAGGAGGGGGGGGTTTGAACCCCCAAACCCCCCCCCCCCCCTGCGTACGCCCCTGGTTTCATGGACCGAAATGCCCGAAATATATTCATACTCGTGCAGTGAGTGATAGAACATCCTTACATTTGGCAATAAGAGATGCCCGAATTCCTCATCCTTATATCTGTAATGTAATTCATTCCAATTTCATTCTTTTTTTTTTCGTTAAATATACATTTTACGAGGCTTTTCTTTGATCAACATGCAATACGAAAGACTGACATAATTTTGGCAAAAACATTGTCATAATGCCAGGCCTTCCTCCTTCCGACACCCTATCGTGATGCCGGTCCCAAACATAAACAAATTCTCTGGACGGCCATGTATTATGGCTCAAGGCATGGGCACACAGATGTTTTTTTTTATGTTTGGGACCGGGATAAAATGCAATAAATTATTGAAAATTTATTGCATTTTCTTTTTCTTTCTTTATTTATGGAAACTGCCCCCTACCCTAGCCCCCGCTGCGTACAGTCATGGTTCAGTGACAAGGCAATGGCCTTGTAACTGCGAGGCCCCAGGATCAAAACCGTGTCGATGTGCTTTATAAGGACCCTTTTGTGGGGCATTAATCCTCAATGCTGTCATTTATGTCCCCTAGTTGATAAGCTAGAAGCATACACATGCTTTAGCAGTCACGCAAAACACACATTGGCAAATTATTATTCAATAAAATCGAGAATGTATACTATTATCTAGATCTATTAGGAATAAATTATTTTCTAAAATAATTCCATAAATTGGGTTAAAACAAAAATATTCCAACTGTATAAGCGACAGTGTATGTACTCATGTACATGAAAAAAAATCATTGCAAACGTTTTTTTTCTCCAAAGGTTCCGGGCTCTTTGAAGCAATCCTATGGTAAGTATTTGTGTAAATTCTGCCGTAGCTGGTGAGTAATATTTGTCGATTCCCCCCCCCCCCCCGTTTTTCCCCCGTTTTTTGTATAGTTTTTTTGATTTTTTTTGGTTTTGTTGTTGTTGTTGTTTTTTTTTTTTGGGGGGGGGGGGGAGGGGATATTTTCCACATTCCCCAATCAGTCTATGATTGGCCTTTGAATCTCCCGCCTCCCAAATTAATCCTAGGAGTAGCTGAACATCCATGAAAACAAGGCGTTAACTGCCAATGTCATACATTACCAATAATCAAAGTTGCTCACCCATCCGTCAAATGATATTTAGAGGTTTAAACTTGACACTACAGCCCTGTAGCAAACACGATAGTGCTTTACCAAACACGACGGTAGAATTCACTCAACCGAGATCGTCCTGTACTTTGCTCCCGTCTTCATTTATGACTTGTATATAGAGCACTAGAGCGCTGTCACAAATACGACGGAATGATATGGATGCATTATTTTGATGAACCTCCACAAGACAAATGTGACGGAACAGTGACCTTAGCTTAACTCCCCTCGTCGCCCCACACCCAAAGGACAGAGAATCATGCCATTGTACACAGTATTGTACTGGTGATTTGTGCATGTCTCGTTTTGCATTTGACTTAATATTCTGGTAATTGGCTGCTGAAGGATGAATCAGGGTTTGCCTTGCCATAATGGAGATACTCGACAACTGCTCTCTTACCAATGGAACATTCGTAACCTCTGACAATTTGTCGGACTGCAATACTCAAAACATACACGAACCAAAAATCAGTGTGACATTCGTACTTTTAATGCTGTTGTCTGCTTTGACTGTCTTTACAAATGCGCTTATCCTAGCAGCCTTCTACGGTGAGAAGAAACTGCGGACTTATACCAATTCCTATATCTTGAACATAACCATTGCAGACTTCGTCGTTGGCCTAGTCTGTATGCCTCTCCGCGCGACTGTCAATCTCTATGATGGTTGGAACTTTGGTCAAGTACTTGGTATCTTGTTTATAGGATTTCAGAACTCTATTCTCAGTGTATCTGTGTGCGGTGTAGTCGTCATTTGCATCGATCGTTACATAGCCACGTTCTATCCTATCAAACATTTCCAAAGGAAAAGTATCCGTAAGGCTACCATTGTGAACATCTCTACGTGGATCCTATCCTTTGGAATATGGATCTCGATAACATGTGTCTGGGATTTCATAGCCCCAAGTGGCGAACTATCAGATTCGGGCTTGCCAAGAACGAATTATTCTCGAATCAAAACGGCAGGCGTATTCGTATTCATCCTGAGATTTGCTGTACCATTTCTTCTCATTACTGGGCTTTACCTACGAATTTATTTTCGCGTGAAGGCTGTCTACAGAAGGCGTTCGGCCTTTAATTTGAAGAAAGAGCATTTGACGAGCAAGGGGAAAACAGAAGCCAACGACCAAAATATCAACAATTCTGCAAGTAAAATAAATGATGAGGAAGCACCATCCCTAACCGAATCCAGTCTAAGCGGTGTTACGTTGGATGACATGAGAGATACAACAATTGTTGGCTCAAATATTTCATTGCAGGTGTCGAAAGATTCTGCTCTACCAACCAGTAAGTCCAAGAAAGACGCTACATTTCTTGCTGACAGTATGGCAGGGTCAGTACAAAATCATCCCAGAAGCGATAACGAAGACCGTGTTTTAGAAATAAATGAAAGTCAGTCAGCATCCAGATACAACGTCTCTAAGAAGCCCCAGAAGGAATCAACAAAGGAAGGTCGAAAAGCAATGAAGACTTTAACTTTCATAATCCTCGCTTTCGTTGTTACCTGGTTGCCGAATGCTCTTGCCGTCACGATATATTCTACTTCTACTTGGCTCTATGACATTATTAACAGTGTTGTAAATTTGATAGAAGTACCTCGATGGATATCATACAGCAACAGCTTGATCAACCCATTGGCTTATGCCATGGCTCAACCTCTCATTCGAGACACCGTTGTAAAGATTCTATTTTGCAAAAAATGTAAATGATTTAAAATATAGGCTTCTGAGTAAATAAAGAATGGATTAACAAAAACGGATTCTTAATTCATGGTAATACCTTTAAAGATAAAGTTGAGTTTGGGTCATGCGATTGCATTGCGAAAGAAAAGATGTGGAATGGGTCAGAAAAAGTTGATCATGTAGCATATAAGTCTTGGTGTGTACTGCAAGGTTCTGGAGTCATCAAAATCATAACAAATTTGGCCCAGTCTTTATAGTAAAGTAACAAGAACTGTACACAGAAAGATGTATATGGGACTACACAATTGGTGTTGGGGCTACTTACCTTTATTTCCTTATATTTTATGCTCATTACTCAGCCAGTATACATAAATGACATTTATTTGTAATCTTGAATATTAAGTCTATAATTAGTTTCGTCTGATTCTGTGAGAATTAAATTTCTTTTTTTTAACCAGAACTCAATTTTATCTTTAATAAATTTGGTCTTAGTGAAATAATAGTCCAAATCGCCCACTCCCCAACCTACCACCCCCTTTCTGCCTGAAACTTCACCTCTTTTTAAATCTATTCTTCTGTTGTTGTTTTTGTCTTTGTCGTCCGTTTGCTGTTGTATGAGGATGGATCATGATTAGCAAATATATAAAAAGGAAGCAACCCCCCCCCTTAACGCCGCCCTTTAAACTGTTGTATGCCTTTAAACCTCTTACGCTTTCTGCAGTGGTAATTTTCACATTCATTGACCAAACATATTGGTCACTACTAACGATGGTAGAACCTTTCTTGGTTGTAAATAATTTTAATACCGCTGTTTGTTCGTGTCTCCTTAGATCAGGATTAATGTATCTTGATCTTCGGAGTAGTTCCTAGAACCGGCCGTGTCAGACACGTTGCCCCAGGTTGCGAGATAGGACTCTTGTAGCGTGCACCCACTTTATTACACAATTATACAATGACAATTAACGTTACATTTATTTTAAAGAATGAAGCGATTAATATTACTCTCATGTTACGGGCAAAAAAATATTATATATATATATATATATATATATTATGAATCAATTGATTTGTTCGATCCAGGTTGATGGCACAAACACGACACTATTGGACAGAGATCCTAATAATTACAGAACTTGGTGTTGTTGCTCTGTTCACCAGCAGTTTAAGGATATGGATCCCGCGGCACATTACTCACTAACTCCAGGAAGCTCCGACACCGGCGCCAGGAGTTCTATCAAGCCAAGCCAAGCTGTTCGTGACCCGAGCTGTGTCTCATGCTCAAGAACACCCATTGCATGTATATGCCTAGCGTGACTGTAGGCCTACACATTTGTATTGATTGATTGATTGAAAAGGTTTTATTATAATTGCACTTCGCAGCCAGATGGCTGAATTATGAACAATTTACATTGCCAATAATACATACAAATGTCGTTTGACATTCTCACAAAGTATAATATACAGTATATAACACAATTCATAACCAACATGACTAAGGCAATAACAGGCAAATTAAGTCAGGTTTAAAATATATTTTGTAAGGTGACACATGCAAGAGTGGGTCAAGGATGAGCAAGCAGGCCCTTTGCTCTTTAACACACGCTCTCATTCCTATACACGCTGAACGACTTTATATTATTATTCTTATTTGTTCATCGTCTCTACGATGCTCGTTTAATCAAAAACAGCTTTTATTGTTAGGCTTCCTGAAAAGAATTCTAATTGTTGTTAAGGAATTTTTGGTTTCACTCTGTAGATTATGATGAAGTGTTTGATCTGTTTTTCAATAACAAGATCAAACACATGATGAAAATCTACTGGGTGCATGCCAATAAGTTCTTTACAACAATAAACAAAAATGAGGTGCTATTCGGTGTGGCGTCACATGGTAGATTCAATTATGATCATCGGTACTGGGTCTAATATATTAAAAAGAACTGAATTTGAAACCTGGCAACGGGCTACCCCCCCCCCTCTTTTTGCCATTGCCCTTCCTTTCCCTCGCTTACTTCCTTTTTGCCACAGAGTATGTACAATTAATGTTCATGCGCAGGCGCGTACGCAGAGTGGAGGGGGGGGGGGGTTAACCCTCCCCTCAATTTCATTCTTTGTTTTTGCTCAAGGGGGGGGGGCGTGTGCTGAGTAGAAAAAAAAGGAATGCTCCTTAACCCCCCCCCCCCCTCTTTGGTGAGCGAAATATTGGTCGACGCAATAATGGATTATTTGTCGGGGAGAGACGGGGGTGAACAGTCTCACGTTTAAAGAGATAGTCGAGTTCTGTTTTCAGACCGAAAATGCCTTCAGAGTGCATGGTTATTGTTCTTATTCTTATCGATGACATTTCTAGTTCCCTTTTAGAACCTAAAATTGCTATGAAGGTAATTTTAGACCCCAAAATGTGTGAAATTTAGCCAATACGGTCATACCAATTCAGCTTTACTTTCCCCAAAATACGGTGACCGTTAATTAATTATTTAATTAAAAATATAAATGGATGGGCCGGCTGGTTGTACGTAATATAACCAACACGGCGTAAAAATGCCATTATGATGACTATGAACATGATGATTATGACGATTAATATAAGTAGTATTATTATAACTATTATCATATCATTATTATCATCCGTATTATCAGCATAATCAATAATGGCAGTAGTATAGTATAGTACATGTATAAGTAGTAGTAGAGGTATCAATCTGATCCTTATTATCCTGATTATCTTTTGCAATACGTCTAGAGGATAAACTCATGACAATTGACAATTTGTCAAGTATCATTGCCTTTAAGCTTACCATTATATGCATCTGGATCGAATTTTGCTTAGGTATTTGATACTGGATGATTTAAATGGTAAAAAGTTTCCTATTCATTCTAGTCTTATTCAGTTGCATTATGTTTTTTTTAATTTAAGTTCTGTTTCTGATTGTTTTGAAGACGATATCTTTTTTTTCGATCATAGTTCTATGTAGCTTGATATCGCATGGTAATTTTGAGAGAAAAGCTTTCCAAGCGACGATTTGTGAATTGTAGTGACAATCGTTCGCCTTTGCTGCTCTCCAATAATACTATGACAAGCAATATTAATACATTTTTCAAGGACGCATGATAATTTCGTTTAACAGTTGATTCATTTGTTCGGATTATTTGGGGCGCAGAGATAGAAGTGAACGATCTAACGCTTCAGGTGCGGATCCAGGGGGACGAGCAGGCCTTGCCCATCCCCCCCCCCCTCCCTGCAAAAAAAGAGAGAGAGAGAGAGAGAGAAAGAGAGAGAAGAAAAAGAAGGGAAAGAGGAGAAAAAGGGAAAGAAAAAAGAGGAAGAAGAAAATAAAAAGAGGGAAAAGAAGAAGATGGAAGGGGACCAAAAGGGCCTAGCCTCCGAGCTGTTACCCCCCCCCCCCCCCCCCCCCTCCCATCAAAAAATAAGAGAGAAGAAAGGAAAGGGAAAGAAAAAGGAAAAGAGATAAAGGGAAGGAAAAAGAGGAAGAAGAAAAGATTTATGTTTGCAGGAGTTCATTACATTACTGTAACAGAAAACTGACACAGGTACGACCATTCAGTTCATTGTTTCAGAAATCATGGACAATGTTACCAGTTCACTTTAAATCAATTCATTGATTTCATAATCAACCCATTTCATTGCGATTACTGAATTATACACACAATTAATATTATGAGTGGAGTTTTTGATTTTTATGATATTCAAAATGTTTACAATTAAACAGTATAAAAGAGAGATTGAGGTATTAAAATATAATATAATATAATTGATTCTAGTTTATTAGGCATGCTCTTCAACAAAAGTTCTTCAAGTTTCTTCACACGTATATCATCCAAGCGATAGTGGTTGAAGCAGCGAAGATTATTGATCTAGACTGCTTGAAAGCAAAAGGAGTTAAGAGAAAGAAAAATCATTATAAAAAAGTCCAAGTCAAAATCAATAGAAAATCATTATCAGAATGTCAATTGTGAAAGGGAAACTTTACAGTGCATTATGTTTCGGTGAAATTATTTTGTGTAGTTTTGGTACCAATTTTTACAGAGGCTCTTAAATTAGATACTTCAATTGGTATAACCTTGGTATTGGCAGTTTTTGTTAAGGATTTAAAAAATAATAGACGCTTAAACTAAGAGACCTACACATTAAAACAATTAATTAGGAATATCTCAAATTTCAACTATTGGGAAACGATCAAGAAGGGAAGAAGATACCTTTTGACTTGTTAACAAGCATAGCTCATCATCAGAATCGCCATCGAAGTCATCTGAACTACTTTGATGTCACCATGCCAAGTCACATCTGCAGCTCTGACTGTATTCAGTGAATTGCTTTAACAATTCCATACCACTCCCACTTTGAGGTCACCTTGCCAAGTCACATCTGCAGCTCTGTGTTCAGTAAAATTATCAAGGACCCATCTAACCAGCATGTCGATCCCTGTATCCAATCTTATTTTGTAGAATAAAATAAATAATTACAGTACAAGTTTCGTGTTTTTTTTTGCAAGCAGAGGTAAAGAAATAAATCTAATATTATCTTGTGTACATCAAATTAATTACTAGGCATAACTGACCCCAAACACACGTTTTTAATTGCCCCGACCAAGAAACTACCACCACAATGCACAATGCAGTGAGTGTGCTTGGTACTTGTCATACAAGATGATCAAGACTTGACTCTATACGCTCTACTTACAACAAATATTCCAATTTTTATTCAAAGAAGTTTTAGCTGAGATATTATATGTTAATGGTTATGTATAGCCTTCGCCAAAATTAGAACACGTTCCTTTCCAGCTTTGTACTATGTCTGCTAAGTGCATTACATATTCCATATCTTTATTTCCCGGTTAATATATAATTGTTTATGTAGCCATCATATATATAATAGCAGCGTATTTCAAAGATTGTTATCGATTGCAAGTTTGGTAGTGAGCGCAAATCAATGGATGGCATTATACAGACCGGTCATGATTTATCTTAAATCTCTTTTATACTGCTTATGTGTGATTTTCTTGCACAGACCATGATAACTATTCTCACCTGGATTTGTATCTGGCCTGCGGCATTGTTGAAAAGTAGATGTACCAGTCCTAGTGCTTCCTTCATATAAGCGGAAATTGTATCTACTGCATCTGAAACTAAGTGAAAGCAAAAACATCATCATAATCATTACCACCGAAGTGTAGATTATTCCTGTAGATTCTCCTGTTATGTCGTCTGCAATGTTGTGACATGTACATCATCTGGTATTCCTTAAAACACGGAGTAAAGTTGGGCAACATTTGCTAGTATCAAGAACGATTGGTAAAAAGAATTATTTTATAAGTTAACCAGGAGGGTCTACATCCCATGTCATCTCAGCTCAGTATGATGATATTTTTCATAACTCCCCTTGCCCTTGGCCATGGTGGCCTTGGGCTTGGAGCCCTGGGGCCCGTTCCTCGAAACCAACGACAAGA
This sequence comes from Strongylocentrotus purpuratus, assembly GCF_000002235.5. Taxonomy (NCBI): domain Eukaryota; kingdom Metazoa; phylum Echinodermata; class Echinoidea; order Camarodonta; family Strongylocentrotidae; genus Strongylocentrotus; species Strongylocentrotus purpuratus. The sequence continues at coordinate 8,264,064 of NW_022145609.1, forward strand.
CAGTCATAACTTTATTAATAATCAATACTATCGGCGAGATGAGGATCCCTGAAATAGCTTTAGTCGCAATTCCACCGGATTAAAAGTAATTTTAGGAAAACTAAAATTATTTAAATGAATTCGGATTAAAAAAATATTTTTAAAAATGGTACCAGAAAATAAGAGATGTAATATACTTCAAAATTGGAGTAAATCATTCCATAGAATTACTTGTAAAATTTAATTACGAGTCGACTCTTTCATTTCATGACCGGTGAATCAATGAATCCGGGAATCCGGGATATTTTCATTCGATAGTTTATAAACAAAAATTCAAAAAACAGCCTTATGTTATTCTTAGTAAAAAAAATACAACGTTTTGAAAGCTTTGTCCAATGTTTAAGGCGTCAGTACAATATTCAAATGACGAAATTTTAACATTCTAAAGTTAAAACACATGTTTTAAATTATTAATTTGACACATTTGAAGATAGAATTTATCTCGAAAGCAATATGGGTCTGAAAACTAAAGAATACACTTCAAACTATGGCTTGCCCGCCATGGCAGATTACCCATCCCTTCGAGGATTTTACAATATGGAAATAAATGCGTATAACCAGTTTATAAAAGTGGGTAAAGCATAAAAATATAAACATGGCATATTTTCAAAAGGTTTTTCTAATATGAAGAAATGATAACTTCCTTTTTTAGTTAATGTATAGAAAGATCGTAGCTGGAGGATTTCTTGTCCCTCTTTGTAGCCATAGTCTACCCAATAAATGACATGTGATGGCGCTGCCCGTCGATTAAAAAGTTATGACAGAGCTATGACGGTGTCGGAGGCGTCGTAACTACACTTAGACTTAGTCAGGATTTTGTCGTTGATCTTGGCAAAGAGGGCTTCGTGAAACACGTAGTGGACACGTAGCTCACTAACGCTGATTTAGTCAAGAAGTGAGACTTATGACGGTTTAGAGGAACGGGCCCCAGAAGCTGCTTACACCCCAAGCAAACCTTTAAAAGTAAAGTCACAGTGACTCAGTTTTGTATAGATCCTGATCTACTCACCTCTAGATTAATGACTAGGGCCTGACATAAATTGATAATTATGAAATGATGATCTAGAGTTATAGACTCTAAATAAAATGTATAATTGGCTAAACTACTAATACTAAAAGTACAAGTAAAACTAAAACAAAAGTAGGGTCTAAACTCTAAATTAACTTTCGTTACAAGTAAAACTTTGTTCTTATTCTTAACTTAAGCAGATATAAAAGAACCTTATAAAACCAATATGCGAAATGGGATAAGAAAGACCCTCCACTTAAGGTATTTAGTATAGATGTATGTTTGTTCAGACATCATATTTGGTGGTTTTAGTTTTGCATCATGCATCATGCATCACATTCTTCACTCCTTTATTCACCGACATGAAAATGAGTATATGGGGCGATGTGTGGAACGGCTGCGCTCATGGACATATTTGTGGCTTACATAGAATCAGAATGACTCCAAACAGTGTATCTCATTACTTTACCTTGAAAAAACTATAACAGACTCACCTTTTCATATGGTATGTGACCGTTCCAAATTGCGAAATTTTCACTCCCGTCACTTCGTGAAACAAATAAAAGACAACAAAAAGAAGACGAGAATTTCACGAAGTGACGGCCGGGAGTAAGCGAAGCGCGTACTTAGCCGCCACTTCGTGAAAACAGGAAATCCTTTTACTAGGTATTTTCTTGTTTACGTCATCGTCATAGTGACATAATGAGATATTATTGTGGTTCGAAATTGTGTGAGGTTCAAGATGTTTTCCTCATTACCATCACTTCGTGAAAAAAGGGACGAAATAATCACATTTTGGTTTCAGACGATGGCAAACTATCACTTCCTCTGTGATCTGAATGTATACATTCTGAATGATCTTAGAGTCTAGTACTGTCACATGGAAAGTGTAACTCATTTCCCCTTAATCGTTATACGCATAATATAGAGCCTATAGGGATAAATTCAATGCTATTGCGATCTATAGAGTCTAGGACTGTCACATGGAAAGTGTAACTCATTTCCCCTTAATCGTTATACGCATAATTTGTTTGTTTGTTTTATTGTATTCATTCAGTACAAAATATATAACAAACAAACATACAGCTTCATTGATTTACATATATCAAAATATAAAGAAAATTGTACATCTCTCAAAAAATACCTAAGATAGTTTAATACACAGTACATAATGTTTATATTTAATTATACTGAACGAATATTATAAATCAAAAAGAGTTACGTACAGACAGACAGAGCCTATAGGGATACATTCTATGCTATTGCGATCAATCAAAATGTTTGTCACTCAAAGCACGATAATGCAGGGCACAACCACCTATTTGTGTAGCACAATTAACTAGCATTTATTACAAATTAAAGTGTTCAAGCAACTTGAAAAAGAAATCAACCACATGCAGAAAAGGGCTGCATTTTAAAGATGCATTTTATGAAATCTTGTGAACCTATATACAAATTTTTATTCAAAATGTTCCGGCCTCTTTGAAGCAATCCTATGGTAAATATGGTGTAAATGCTGCTCTAACTGGTGAGTAATCTTTATCGATTAGATTTTCATCTCGCCTGATAATTCTGATAAACCAACCCTAGGAGTAGCTGAACATCAATTCAAACAAGGCGTCAACCGCCAATGTCATACATTACCAATTAGCAAAGTTACTTACCCATCCGTCAAAATGATGTGAGAGGTTTCAACATGACATTAATGAATGGAGCCAACATGTCTTTATAATCGGAAATGCATTTTGTAAAAAACGTAGCTAGATAAGCGAAATATCTCACGTAATTTTGATTGAAAGTTAATAATGAATCTTTTCAGAGCTTATGTCCCTTAAATTATGTCATAGATAAGTTTAGCTGTTGATATTGGAAGTGCCTTTTATAAAAATACATCAGATTGAGAAGCTAGGGCAAATGCATTTTTAAAAGGACCGAGCAAGCACTGACGGTTGTAAAAACGCCGCACTTCGCGATCCTATTAAATGTTGATCGCTTCATCTTCTAGAGTGTGGTATATTCATATATACAGTGTGGTATAGTCGCTTTCTGAATTACACGACCTATCAAGTTAATTTTAACAACAGCTTTGTTATCTTTCTTTTGTTACATACTGCACAGAAGTTAAAGTTTTTGAACTCCTTCACTTTATTATGGAGATTGATGGAAACCTCAGTTTTCCGGATGAAACATTGAATACTCCTGACAATTTGTCGGGAAGCATGGTGCATGACATTCAGGATCCTCATTTCACTGTGGTGTTCTTTATCTCACTGCTTCTGTCTGGTCTAACTGTCTTCTATGGTGGCCCTGAAGGGACATCGCGAATAGACTAAATCGTGAAAAATATGCGATAAAATTCACGATATCGTCAATTTTATTGCATATTTTTCACGAAGAAATTCACGAAATTGACGATATCGTGAACTTTATCGTGAACTTTTCACGATGAAATTGACGATATCGTGAATTTTATCGTGAAAAGTTCACGATATAAAGTTCACGATATCGTCAATTTTATCGTGTACTCTATCGTGTACTCTATCGTGTACTCTCCTGACGGGCGCTTCGTAAACAAAACCAGCCCTAGCTGGGGGAGACAGAAAGAAGGAAAAAAGGGAAAGGGAAAGAGAAGATAAAAGGAAAGAAAGAATAATAAGAAGAAAAGAGGGAAACGGGGGAAGGGCGAAAGGCTCTTACCTCCCCCTCCCCCCTCCCGCCATAAAGGGAAAGAGAAGGGAGAGGGAAAGAAATTATAAAAGGAAAGAAAAAAGAGGAAAAAGAATAAGAAAAGAGGGAAACAGGGGCGAAGGGCTCTTGCCTCCTTTCTTTTCTTTCTTTTCCTTTCTTTCCTATTCTCCCTCTTTTTCGTTTTTCTCTTTCTTTCTTCTCTTTCCCTTTCCTTCTCTCTCTCTCTCTCTTATTTATTTTTTGGCGGGGGGCGGGGGACGAGGCAAAAGCCCTTTGCCCCCGTTTCCCTCTTTTCTTCTTCTTCCTCTTCTTTCTTTCCTTTTATCTTCTCTTTCCCTTTCCCTTTCCCTTCTCTCTCTCTCTCTGATTTATTTTTTGGCGGGGAGGGTGGGGGGGGGGGGAATGAGGAGGAGGCAAGAGCCCTTCGCCCCCCCGTTTCCCTCTTTTCTTCTTATTATTCTTTCTTTCCTTTTATCTTCTCTTTCCCTTTCCCTTTTTTCCTTCTCTCTGTCTCCCCCAGCTAGGGCTGGTTTTGTTTACGAAGCGCCCGTCAGGAGAGTACACGATAGAGTACACGATAGAGTACACGATAAAATTGACGATATCGTGAACTTTATATCGTGAACTTTTCACGATAAAATTCACGATATCGTCAATTTCATCGTGAAAAGTTCACGATAAAGTTCACGATATCGTCAATTTCGTGAATTTCTTCGTGAAAAATATGCGATAAAATTGACGATATCGTGAATTTTATCGCATATTTTTCACGATTTAGTCTATTCGCGATGTCCCTTCAGGGCCACCATAGTCTTCGCAAACGCACTTATCCTTGTAGCCTTCTACGTTGAGAAGTCACTACGAACTTACACAAACTGGTACATTTTAAACATAACCATTGCTGACCTCGTCGTGGGACTCGCCTGCATGCCGTTTCGCGCGACGGTTCATCTCTACGACGGATGGCACTTCGGTGAAGTGTCGAGTATTTTGTTTGTGGGATTTCAGAACTCCATTCTCAGTGTTTCTGTATGTGGTGTGGTAGTCATTTGCATGGATCGTTATATAGCCACGTTCTATCCCATTAAGCATTTCCAAAGAAGAAGCATTAACAAGGCAACATTGGTAAATATCTTGACATGGATCTTATCATTTGGAATATGGATGATGGTAACCTGTGCTTGGACGCTCATCAATTCAAATGACACCAAATCAGTTTCGGGGTTCTTAAGACCAAAGTACACTCAAACTAAAGCGGCAAGCGTCCTTGTGTTCGTTCTAAGATTTGTTTTACCACTTCTACTCATAACTGGGTTTTACTTGCGCATTTACTTCCGGGTGAAATCTGTCTTTAGTAAGCGTATCACTTCTCATTTAAAGAAAGAACATTTGGAAGGACATGGAAGAATTACACATGTGCGGAAAAACAAACGACGTCCTAATATTCAAGAAAATGATATGAATGCATTTGATGACCCTCCACAAGAAAAATGTGACCGAAATACCATGTTCGGTAATACTGAAGAAGCAGTTGTAATATCAAGCGTTTCATTAAGCTTTACAAAATCATCTGAAAGGGCAAAGGAAAACGATCGCCTTCGGAACAACAAACCAGATTCAGTAGAGACTCAATCGAAGAGCAAAAGCGAAGACCACTCAGTGGAGGCAATTGAAAACAGGGTAGGAATATTTAGAAATACCATGTCTAAGAGATTTAAAAGAAAATCTACTACAGAGAGCCGAAAAGCAATGCGGACTTTAACCTTCATCACGCTTGCTTTCCTTGTGACCTGGTTGCCGATTGCTGGAGTGGTCATTGTCTATTCTTTATCGGGCGATTTATACGATGCTATCAGAGGTGACGTGAATCTAATAGAGTTAACTCGTTGGATTTCATACAGCAACAGCTTGGTCAACCCTTTGGCATATGCGATTGCCCAGCCCCTCATCCGAGACACCGTCGTGAAGATTCTACGTTGCAGACGTAATAAATAAGCTCACAAAGCGCTGACGCCGATTACTTTACGAACCTGAACCACAACTTCTGCTGTTCTGCTGTGTAGCTATAACTTTAAATAGAATTACCATGATAGTATAACGATGTAGCGAATGAATATTATGGAAGAGTTCGCGTTCAATGTAAATAAATAAATGAACAGCTAAGATCTTTATATCCACATGTGAGACATTGGATAATATCCCTTTCGATTCTTTAGTTCAGTCATTTTGACCTAAGGCTTTTTTTTCAAGTGGGGTAAGTTTATTTTAAAGCTTATCTGCCGTAGTTTACAGGAGGGATTAGACCGCTCTGCAAGGTCACTGGACAGGTGGTTATCTCATCAACTCAGCTCTCAGTTAACATAAGAAAAAGAGGATCATGGGGGACCAATGGTCACCGATTAGGCATTGTTTGTTATATAGAGGGCGCAAGTAGCTACCAGTAGTGCAGTGGGCCTTTAACTAAAGTACATATCGTTAAAAAGACAGAGAAACTATACATCCTGTACCCCGTTTTTCTCCTGTTCTGTGTTATATATGTAAACCTTAATTGCATTTTCATTTTTATCCATCATATTTATTCATTTTGTTCTGAGCATTGAAACAAATCAAATTTCTTTTTACTATATATTGATAACAAAGGAGAATTTATGATAGTAATAGATAATATAATAATGATAATAGTAATAGTAGTAGTTGTAGTAGTAGTAGTATAAGTAGTAGTAGTAGCAGTAGTAGTAGTAGTAGTAGTAGTAGTAGTAGTAGTAGTAGTACTAGTAGAGAGTAGTAATAGTAGTAGTAGTAGTAGTAGTAGTAGTAGTAGTAGTAGTAGTAGTAATAATCCCATGGTATCTTTAAGGTGCCTACAAAGTACTATTTATCCAGGCTGTATCAAAGTTTCCCTAAAGACGCCGAAACATTGAAGGAATCACTTCCTACCTAGTACTTGTCCACTACACCTCCGATCTAACAGACGTACATTTTTATTTATATGTCCAAAACATTAACAAGGACATATCTTCCTTTCTTGGAAACATAATACCCAGTGCTCACGGTAACTCCTTTCACTAAAAAGTAATATACTAAGATTTGGAGCTAGTATAAATAGTACATGTATAAACTTTATGATATTGAGAAGTAGCGAAGTGAATTCAATCAATATGTACTTTAGTGAAATGATAGTATTAAAGTCAGACGCTTTCTTGCCGAGGCACGCCTACATATGCCTTATTCAATAAATACATGTTGGATTGTGGGGAGCTGGAGAAGCTCATCTGCAAAGGTTAGGATTGTGAATATAGTGCTTCTTTGGTAGAAAGGCTCCAGTCTAGTATACAAATATACACTGCCTTGAGAGGTTATGGTTAAAACTATGCGCAAGAGGTGACTCCAATAGTACTATTTGCTGAGGGGCGCAGCCCCGAAGCAAATGGTACTTTTGGAGTCACCGAGGCCCATAGTTTAACCAGTACCTCGAATAGAAGGCATGGTATATTTGTTTTATATCCTGCATCAAAAATTTATTTAAAAAAAAAAAAAAAAAAAAACATTTTTGGGAAAAAAAAAATAGAAAAAAAAAATGTCAATTTTTATCTAAAAAGATTTTAAAAAATTTTGTTTTCATTAAATTAAGATTTGAAAAAAAAAATTGATTCAATTAAAAAAAAAAATTCACATTTTTTTTCAACTCCCAAATAGTAAACCAAAATAGTACTCTCATATAGTACTTTCTAAAAATAGCTCAAATATTTTTGGTCATGTGATGAGCTCTCAACCAATCAGAAGCCAACAAATTTTTGATGCAGGATATAATCAGCGCTATCCAGTACGAGAGTTCCTTTTTTTAATTTCGCATGTAACCAAATTTCAGACTTTAACAGCGATATCCTTTTGAGCGTTTGTAGTGATCTGTGAACATTTTGTTAATCAGCCGCCAGCATGGTCAGGTTTACCACGATCCATGGAAGTGATTTCTAAATGCTCAAAGTTCTTATTAAGTGCAACGGCTTTTAAAAGGAAGATAGTTCTTGCAAAAAGTTTGAAATGAAATATTGTGACCTCAGCCTAACTCTTCTCGTCGCCCTAGGCCAAAAGGAAAGGCACCATGGTCCTTGTGCACACTATTGTACTAGTGCTTTTTGAATGTCGCGCTTCGCATTCGACGTAATTTTTTGGGCTTACCCAAATTCCTATATCTTGAACATAACCATTGCAGACGTCGTCGTAGGTCTAATCCGTATGCATCTCCTATGCTTCTGCCTGCAATAGGAAAGGCTGGCCTAATTTTGGCAAAACGAAGTTACAAAGCCAGGCCTCCCTCCTTCCGCCAGCCTATCGCGATGCCTGGCCCGCTCCCCCTCCCCTCCCAAAGAGAAGCGCTGACCCCATCCCCATCTACAGCAAAGATATCCTTGCTTCCTCATCACAGCCTCACATTATTCTGATCCATATCTTTTGTTGGAACCACGTGAATGTAAACCAATAAATTGGTATATCAGCACGAACGCCTGTCAGTGCATGACTGACATTATAAACCGATTAAAAATACCTTGACAATCCTTGTCAGCACACGTTGCTCTTTTGAAGATGAATTTTATGATATCTTGAGCACCTATAATTATACAAAAAATCATCAAAGGAATTTTTCCTTTAAAGGAAGGGCTAAGTCAAATACACTTGTAAAAGGGCCGAGCAAGCACTAGTCTGCAAGCACAGACCCTAATTTGACACTTTATCAAAAAAATCATTGTGCCTTGAGAGAAGCCTAGCCCAGCTACCTACTGGCTGCAAGCATAGACTCTCTAAGTTGACACTTTATCAAAAAATCATTATGCCTTGAGAGAAGCCTAGCCCAGCTACCTAGCCCAGAGAAGCCTATCCCAGGTACTTACAGTACCTCAAAGGCTGGTAAGATGGCATTTTGAAAAGGGTGGGGGTGAGTGCGAAGCACACATGTGCATACAGAGATGATATTTGAGCGCGAAAGTACGTGCGCGTAAACACAAGTACGTACAACTTGCTAGGCCTAGGCCGGCGTCTCTTTCCAAATTTATTAATTTATTGAATTTTTTCTTTAATAAAAGGATTAAAAAGAAAATAAGCGGAAGGACAGGGGATGGAAAGAGAAAGAATCCTAAAAATAGTAATTTATGACATGAAATTTTACATATTTATATACCGGTATATAAATAATTCATAAAAAAGTGTGTGGCAAAAGTAGTCAACTGTGACTGATTGCCAAACAAAATCAAATCAACAAGAAGAAGGTTGTGTCAGGAGCAGCTACAGTACATGGCATATGGTAGTCTTATAGTGTGCAGACTCACTTTTACGACTAACAAGGGTTTGTGCTTGCAGCCTATAAAGCAAGCACTATCCGTGTCTAAATGTAAGATTGATGTAATGCATTTGCCATCGTAACATTGTGAAAACGCTTTCACTCCTCGACCCTACTAAATGTTGATCGCTTCATCTTTTACAGTGTGGTATATATTCATAAACTTTCGCTATCTAAGATTCGTTTTCTACAACACCTGGCACATAATTTTAACGACAGTTTTTTTTTCTCTGGTACATACTGCACAGAAGTCACAGTATCGAACTTCTTCACGATATTATGGAGATTGATGGAAACCGTAGTTTTCCGGATGGTACATTGAATACTTCTGACAATTTGTCTGGAAGCATAGTGCATGACATTCAGGATCCTCAGTTCACTGTGGTTTTCTTTATCTCACTGCTTCTGTCTGGTCTAACTGTCTTCACAAACACACTTATCCTTGCAGCCTTCTACGCAGGGGCGTCGCCAAAGGGGGGGTGTGGGGGTGCGACCCCCCCCCCCCCCCCCCCCCACCTGTCAGGATATTGTCGGTAAAATTGCGCTGCCGCCGGGAAAAAGAGAAAAGGGGGAGGTAAAAAAAGAGAGGGAAAAAAAGACAGGGGAAGGGAAAGAAAAGAAAAGAAAAAAAGAAAAGGAAAAGAAAAGAAAGAAAGGAAAAGAAAGGAAAGAAAAGAGAAGAAAGAAAGAGAAAAATAGTGGGGAGAGGAAATAAAGGAAAAGAAAGAAAAGAAAGAAAAGGAAAAAAAGAAGAAAAAAGAGTGAAAGGGAAACAAAAGAAACGGGGGATGAAAGAGAGGAGAGAGAGGGGAGGTAAGAGTCTGAGAGAGGAGGAGTGGGAGTAAAAGAGAAAAGGGGGTTGTTGGGTGGAGTCGTTTCGTCGAGGGAGCAAGAAAGACACGGGTAAATATGTTGCTGGGTCGGGACAGCTGTGTCGGTATTCTTGCTCGATCCTCATCAATGCATAAGTTTGAAGTCGGTGAGATGTATATTGTCGGTCGGCCGACAAGTTTTTTTCCCTACGAACTGCGACTTCTAATTCGCTGTGACGACTTCGAGAGTGACTACAACTATAATAATTGTATTTTCTCGAAGTTTCACTTTCCTATAATATCAGCTAAAGAAATCAGAGGTTTAAAATTTTCGGGGAAACTAAATTCAAACAAGGTTTAAGAGTCAACAACGGTACGACGAATCATTTTCCTTTCTTTATATTGTGATGAAACGCCAAAAATTCCGCGCTTCGCGCGGAAGGGGAAAACTTCATTTAGACGAGTCGAGAACAGTACGACGAATCGTCTTCTTTCTCTAATAATTTGAGGAAACATAAAAGCTTTCGCTTCAAAAACGGTACGAGGAATCGTCTTCCTTTCTCTATATTGTGATGAAACGCCAAAAATTCCGCGCTTCGCGAGGAAGGGGAAACTTCATTTAGACGAGTCGAGAACAGTACGACGAATCGTCTTCTTTCTCTAATAATTTAAGGAAACGTCAAAGCTTCCGCGCTTCGCGCGAGAGGGGGAAACTGAATTCAGACAAAATTAATAGGGCTCATTTGGAGTCGAAAACGGTACACAAATCGTGTTCTTTCTCTAATAATTTGAGGAAACATAAAAGCTTTTGCGCTTCGCGCGAGTGGGGTAAACTGAATTCAGATGAATAGGGCTTAATAAGATTCGAAAACGGTACGAGGAATCGTCTTCCTTTCTCTATATTGTGATGAAACGCCAAAAATTCCGCGCTTCGCCCGGAAGGGGAAAACTTCATTTAGACGAGTCGAGAACGGAACGACGAATCGTCTTCTTTCTCTAATAATTTAAGGAAACGTCAAAGCTTCCGCGCTTCGCGCGAGAGGGGGAAACTGAATTCAGACAAAATTAATAGGGCTTATTTAGAGTCGAAAACGGTACAACGAATCGTGTTCTTTCTCTAATAATTTAAGGAAACGTCAAAGCTTCCGCGCTTCGCGCGAGAAGGGGAAACTGAATTCAGACAAAATTAATAGGGTTTATTAAAAGTCGAAAACGGTACAACGAATCGTATTCTTTCTCTAATGATATGAGGAAACGTCAAAGCTTTCGTGCTTCGCGCGAGAGGGGGAAAATGAATTCAGATGAATAGGGCTTATTAAGAGTCGAAAACGGGACGACGAATCGTCTTCTTTCTCTAATAATTAAATGAAACGTCAAAACTTCCGCGCTTCGCGCGGGAGGGGGAAGCTTCATTCAGATTAGGATTAAGAGTCGAGAACAGTACACCGAATCGTCTGCTTTTTCTCATGATTTAATGAAACGTCAAAGCTTCCGCGCTTTGCGCGGGGGGAATACTGAATTCAGAAAAGGATAAACAGTCGAGAATGGTACAGCAAATCGTCTTCTTTTTTTTATAATAATTTAATGAAAAGTCAAAGCTTTCGCGCTTCGCGCGGGAGGGGGGGAAACTTCATTCAGCCTAGGATTACCAGTCGAAAACGGTACAATTAATCGTCTTCTTTTGCTAATAATTTAAGGAAACGTCTAAGCTTCCGCGCTTCGCGCGGGAGGCTCATCACCCACACCCCCTTATGAGCGCGCTTTTAAGTGATTCTCTTGCTCAATACCGCCCCTCCCTAAAATAAGATCCTAGCTCCGCGCCTGCATTAAAATATATAGCTATGATGCTGACTAAATTTAAGAAATAATTCGTATATTAATGTCGTCGAGGAAAATGACCATTTTGCGCATATGCAAGTACTATAGATAGTCCATAAGAAAAACAATTTAGCCTTCGGCCCCAGGTTTATAGGGTTGACTTTGTAGATATTGGAAATTTAATTTTGTCGGTAATTGGTGGCTACTTTTGTCGGTAATCGTTGGCCTCTACACCCCCCCCCCCCCCCCCACTGAAAAAGGTCTAGCGACGCCCCTGCTTCTACGTTGAGAAGTCACTACGAACATGCATGCCGTTTCGTGCGACTGTTCATCTCTACAACGGGTGGCACTTCGGTGAAGTATCGGGTATTGTGTTTGTGGGACTTGAGAACTCCATTCTCAGTGTTTCTGTATGTGGTGTGGTAGTCATTTGCATGGATCGTTACATAGCCACGTTCTATCCCATTAAGCATTTCCAAAGAAGAAGCATCAACAAGGCAACATTGGTAAACATCTTGACATGGATCTTATCATTTGGAATATGGATGATAGTAGCCTGTGCTTGGACGCTCATCAACTCAAATGACACCTAGATATGTAACTGGTATATCTGACTATGAACCAGCGAGCGGCAACACATTGATAAAAAAAAAAAATGTCCTGGCATACTATTGATCAGCGCCGTGATTATTTTCTGGCTATGCTTATGTTTAAATGTATAAGGGTCATTCGCTCCACCTCGTTTATCAAACGAAATAGAAATGGATTTCGACCGCCATGGCCTAAATACAAGAAATGCAAACTCTCTTTAAAGATGAAGTTGAGTTCTGGTCATGCGATTACATTGTGAAAGAAACGGTGTGGGATCGATCAGAAAAGGTTGATAATCTAGCATATAAGTATTTGTGTGTATTGCAAGGTTCTGGAATCATCAAAATGATAAGAAATTTGGCCAAGTCTTCTTAAAGTTACAAACACTATACACAGATAGATGTAAATGGGACTACACGTGGCACGTGGCGTAAAAATCCTACCCCGGGTTTTTACGTTGTTACATGACATATTTAGAATACGAAGGCATTTGAAGAGCCGTGCTTTTCAGGGAACATGTTTGATCTGATGTTCTTCTACACTTGCGTAATAACAATGATAACACTCAATCAATTATTTGCCACCTCTTCCCAGAACTCAACCTTCTCTTTAATTGCCAAACCCAACGTGACCTTATTCAAACAATCTTTTAAGTATGCTGAAGCGGTTAATTGGAATAAGCTTCCAAATGATATCCAAAATGACAATGCAGTAGACAGTTTTAAATACCAATATAAGAAATCTTCCTTTAATCGATAAAATTTGTTCACTGCCTTTTCTCCTCACTACTACAACATTATATGCAATAACTAAAATGATTTCATATACCTGCATTAAGTCCTAAATTTGATATTTATCTTTTATAATTATGCAATATAAACCACATTCACATTTCATTGGGCTTAATCTCGACATGAAATGTTTATTAACTTCATTGTTATATATAATTATAATGTAAAATGTCATAATGTAAATGTCATATTGCATTATTTTATCTTTTTTCTCCTCTTTTCGTTTTTCCCTAATCTTATCTTTCCTATTTGTGTTGTTTTCGTTTTTTACCATTTGTATAAAACTGCTATTTTGTTTGTAACTACTCTTATTGTCAGTTCTCGAATTTGTATTTTCCATCTTTATGCAGGAACATTATGTAAAACAGCCTGCGAGCTGAACAATGTTATCCTTTCAAAAGATGTTTTAATAAGAAATAAATAAATAAATAAATAAATATAAATTTCACAACGACGATTGTCTTCGATCAACATGAAATAGGAAAGGCTGACATAATTTTGGCAAAACAATGTCATAATGCCAGGCCTTCCTCCTTCCGACACCCTATCGTGATGCCTGCCCCCTCCCACAGAGAAGCGCCAACCCCACCCCATCCACAGCGAAGATATCCGTGCTTTCTCACAGCCTCAAATTTATCCTGATCAATAATAATTTGTTTGTATCTCGTGAATGTAAGCTTACCATTGGTTTATCGACACGACCGCCTGTCAGTGCATGACTGACATTATATACCAATAAAACAGAACTTGTCAGTTTGTGGATAAACATAATGATGGTGTATAATCGTCATGATACCCAGTACCATGCGAACATTTTCTCATTTTCTCACATTTGCAGCAGATATTTGGACTGTATTATTGATGATAGGCGCTTGTACATCTAATTAGCCTCATGAATCTACTCTCTAAGCCATTAAAACTTCGATGTATTCACAAATCATATGAATGTGTACTCTAGCTAGATAATGCTCAGTGCTGGGGGGACTGGGTATCTAACTTCAGCACCTGCGAAATATTTACCACTTGTCTATCATAACAATTCATTCACATTTGTATATTTCATTACATAACAATTTATTCATTTAAAAAAAAATTCATTCAAGAATAAAACAAACTGACCAGAAGATCAGACTGAAGGGGTCCGTTGACAACTGTAGAAGTAACTCAATATATACAAAGACTTGTTGAAAATAATATCATAAACATAAAATCATAGAATTGTTTTAATGACAAGGATGTCATATCGCTCCGTTTAGTCTCATTTCACAACGCCCCCTATCGTCAGAGTCAGCAGCCATACATGTTAGCCTATGGAATTGCACCAAAAAAAATCGTTAAAAATTCATTTTTGTTTTAACGAAAAGCACATCCACCCCGACGTACGTTATCACTAGCTTTATCATTGGAACCCTCATGTCTCATTGACATTTGAAATTCACCCACCGTAATTTGATCAAAATAGGTTGCGAGCTCGTCATTGCCTATAAGACACATGTGAAACAAGTCGAACTTTGGACTCAGTTTGGCAAGCGATTTTAAGATTATAGGTCTAGCACACGGAGGATAAGAAGCATTAATTATCATAGATCACTTCTGCTTGGTTCATTATGTCCATTTCATCCAACCCCCACCGTCATTTTTTCCATTTAGTAAAAGCAAACATTTTGCCGAGGTTAGCAAAAAGATGAATATTCATGACACACCATGGACTATTCGGTTATTAACAGAGGGGTGCAATCGGTCATCACGTCAAACTCCCCTAATTGCCACCAAGTATTTCATATCATTACATAGTTTGGTATGTTTCTTTTACTCACTAATGAATTATTAAATATCAATGATGGTTTAGAGATATGTAAAAGAAATTTTAGTTGATGTATTAACAAAGTAATTTATATTTTGCAAAGCAATCTCACATACAAAATTATTATCAAGTGTCGTCTGCTACGCCGATTGTCGCCTGCTTCGTTTTAGGCACATATTTATCGTTTGGACTGTAAGGTATACCAGGGATATTTGTATTTTCCTGCGGTACAACGTATAGCAGGAAAATGTTGTATATGCGGATCCTTTTAATGATTACGTAATGGAAGTGGCGAGGCGGTATGGTTTGAATAACTTAGGCAGGTGAAAGTTATTGTATTGAGAAGGAAAGGAATGTTCAGAAAGGCATAATAAGAGAGGGAAATGGGCGTGGTAGCCTGTACTTAAAGCGAAGAAGAAGAAAATGTATAATTCGCGCCATTGCACGCGAACACATCACACCCAATGGCATACACCGGGACCCTGCAACACAGTGGAACATTCT
The DNA here is from genome assembly GCF_000002235.5 of Strongylocentrotus purpuratus. Taxonomy (NCBI): domain Eukaryota; kingdom Metazoa; phylum Echinodermata; class Echinoidea; order Camarodonta; family Strongylocentrotidae; genus Strongylocentrotus; species Strongylocentrotus purpuratus. The sequence continues at coordinate 8,279,455 of NW_022145609.1, forward strand.
AAGAAATTGAAAAATTATCTACAAAATAGACCTCTTGAATTATCTGAGAAGTAACTTACCCTATTCTGATGACTTCAATGAATGTCAAGATAACAATGGCTGCGTTTCCATCCAAAAATAAAACTAGTTTGCAATTAGAAATAGTCCATTTCTCAATAATTTCACAAAATATATTTGCCGCCGCATTTAATATGACGTCATGACAGCTAATTGGCTAGTTTGGTAGTGACGTCGAACGAGCTATGTTTGTGCTGCAGTGATCCAGCGAGCGAAAATGAGACAATCGGAGCAATATGTTTTTCGGTTTCTTTCCAACTTTCTACCATTCTTTGTATGTCTGAGTTTTAAGATTATATTCTCTTCGCTGTGTTTCGTATCGCTTTACCCATGACGGACTTGAAGCGGCGGGTGTTTCTTGTAATAAGTCCACATTAATTTAAATGCTATCAAAAGTAATAAAGTGGCGATTTTTTTTTTCTTCGAATAACTTACTGATTGGAGCCTCAAGTTGTGGCGAGCTGGCGTGATCTTATGGCAAGCAGTTTTATCATTAAAACATATTTCTTGATATCAAGAATTTAATTCTTAATATCACGAAATCGAATTGGATGATTGGCCTTTGAACCACCCGCCTCCCAAACCAACCCTAGGAGTAGCTGAACATCCATTCATACACGGCGTCAATCGCCAATGTCATACATTACCTATTATCAAAGTTACTCACCCATCCGTTAAAAGATGTAAGAATTTAATACATGACATTGGTGAATTGAGCCGACATAATAATGGAAATGCACTTTGGTAAAAACCGTAGTTAGAACAGCGAAATATCTGCCCATGAAAAAAATTGAAGTTAATAATGAATCGTTTCAGGATTGAGCTTATATCCCATTAAATCCTTGCTGTACGTGCTAGCCTTTTGTTATACCACAAACACGTTTAACCTTTAATTATGATGGACGTTTCCTCGATGGAAGTACATCACATTAAAAAGCCATACACCCTTGTAGAAGGGCCGAGCAAGCACTGATCGTGTCTGAGTGTGAGGTCGATTTAATGTATTTGACATCGTATTATTGTAAAAACGCTTTCACTCCGCGATCCTATCAACTATTGGTCGCTTCATCTTTTAGAGTGTAGTATATATTGATAAACATTCGCTATCTTTGATTCGTTTTCTAGAACACCTGAAACTTCAAGTGCATTTGAACAACAGTTTTGCTAACTTTGCTTTACATACTGCACAGAAGTCAAAGTATCGAACTTCTTCACGATATTATGGAGATGGATGGACACCTCAGTTTGTCTGGATGTAACACTGAATACTTCCGACAATTTGTCGGGAAGCATGGAGCATGATATTTAGGATCCCCAGTTCACCTTACATGCTTCTGTCTGGTCTGTCTTTGCAAACGCACTAATCCTGGTAGCCTTCTACGTTGAGAAGTCACTACGAACTTAAACAAACTGGTAAATTTTAAACATCATTTTAAACTAAAGCGGCAAGTGTACTTGTGTTCGTCCTAAGATTTGTTTTACCATTTTCTTTTACTCATAATTTGGTTTTACTTGCGCATTTATTTCCGGGTGAAAACTGTCTATAGTATATACTAATACTCATTTTAAGAAAGAATATTTGGAAGGAAATGGAAGAATTACACGTGGGCGGAAAAACAATTGACGTTCTAATATTCAAGGAAATGATATGGATGCATTTGATGAACCTCCACAAGACAAATGTGACGGAACAGATACCATGTTCGTTAATACGATTGTGACCTTAGCTTAACTCTCCTCGTCGCACCACACCCAAAGGACTGAGATCAATGCCATTGTACACAGTATTATACTGGTGATTTTTGCATGTCTCGTTTCGCAATTGACTTAATATTCCGATTGGCTTCCGAATGATGAATCTGGGTTTTCCTTGCCATAATGGAGATACACGACAACTTCTCTCTTACCAATGGAACATTCGTAACCTCAGACAATTTGTCGGACTGTAATACTCAATACAGACACGAACCAAAAATCAATGCGACATTCCTCCTTTTATTGCTGGTGTCTGCTTTGACTGTCTTTGCTAATGCGCTTATCCTAGCAGCATTCTACGTTGAGAAGAAACTGCGGACTTATCCCAATTATTATATCTTGAACATAACCATTGCAGACTTCGTCGTTGGTCTAGTCTGTATGCCTCTCCGCGTGACTGTTAATCTCTATGATGGTTGGAACTTTGGTCAGGTGCTTAGTATCTTGTTCTTAGGATTTCAGAACTCCATTCTCAGTGTATCTGTGTGCGGTGTAGTCGTCATTTGCATCGATCGTTACATAGCCACATTCTATCCTATCAAACATTTCCAAAGGAAGAGTATCCGCAAGGCTACCATTGTGAACATCTTTACGTGGATCCTTTCCTTTGGAACATGGATCTCGATAACTTGTGTCTGGGATTTCTTAGACCCAACTGGCAAACTATCAAATTCGGGCTTTTTAAGAACGAATTATTCTCTAACCAAAACGGCAGGCACATTCGTATTCATCCTGAGATTTGCTTTACCATTTCTCCTAATTACTGGGCTATACCTACGGATTTTTTTCCGCGTGAAGGCCGTCTACAGAAGGCGTTTAGCCTCCAATTTGAAGAAAGAGCATTTGACGAGTAAGGGGAAAACAGAAGCCAACGACCAAAATATCAACAATTCTGCAAGTAAAAGAAATGATGAAGATGCACCATCCCATTGTAAATCCAGTCCAAACTGTGTTACGTTTGATGCCATGAGAGATACAGCAAATGTTGTATCAAATATTTCATTGCAGGTATCGAAAGACTATGCTCCATCAACCAGTAAGTCCAAGAGAGACAATACGTTTCTTGCTGAAAGTAAAGGAAGATCCGTACAAAACCACTCCAGAAGCGATAACGGAGACCTTGTTTTAGAAATAAATAAAAGTCAGTCAGCTTCCAGAAACAACGTCTCCAAGAAACCCCAGAAAGAATCAACACAGGAAGGTCGAAAAGCAATGAAGACTTTAACTTTCATAATCCTCGCTTTCGCTGTTACCTGGTTGCCAAATGCTATTGTCGTCACGATACATTCTATGTCTTCTTGGCTCTATGAAGTTATCAACAGTGTTGTGAATATGCAAGAAGTAGGTCGCTGGATATCATACAGCAACAGCTTGATCAACCCATTGGCTTATGCCATGGCTCAACCTATCATTCGAGACACCGTTGTAAGGATTCTGTTTTGCAGAAAATGTAGATGATTCAAAATATAGGCTTCAGTAAATCATGAATGAATTAAGAGAAAAGGATTCTTAATTTAAGGTAATAACATTAATTTATTTTGTCGCAGTGAAATAGTTATCAAAATCGCCCACTCTCCAACCCCTATCTGCCTGAAAAGTCACCTCTTTTTAAATATATTCTTTTTCTGTTGTTGTTGTTGTTTTTGTCGTCCTCCGTTTGCTGTTGTATGAGGGTGGAGCATGATTAGCAAATATATGAAAGGAAGCAACCCCCCCCCCCCCCTTAACGCCGCCCTTTGAACAGTTGTGTGCCTTTGATCCTCTTATGCATTCTCCAATGGCAATTTTCAAATTCATTGACTTAATATATTGGTCTTTATTAACCATGGTAGAACCTTTCTTGGTTGTCAAGAATTTAAATGCCGCTGTTCGTGACCCGGGCTTTGTCTCGTACTCATGAACACCCATTGCGTGTCTATGCCTGGCGTGTCTGTACACAATTTTGTTTTGATGTAATAAATAAGAAATCAATTCATATCATTTGACATACGACTTGAGAGGCTCTCATGTCCTCTCGATAATGCTTTTAGACGACAGAGAGATGTTTGAGGGAACAATGAGGGTGGTGTATTCAAACAGCTGAAACATGTGTGATCACGGTCTACCTAGCGAGAGCGGTTTCGTTTTATTTCCGAAAATGATGTGATGTGGAACGGACTACATTCTGCACGCGCTAATAGATTATGAATCCTATTCAAGAAACAAGATATTTGATACTCCGCCGTTTCTTACAGGTGTTTAACAGTGCTGTTTGATTTCTTAGATTACAAGGTCTTTCTATGTTTGGCCGATAACATTTTTATTGTTGTGTTATTATGGAGGCACATGGCAACTTCACTTTAACAGACATGGCAGATGGTGTATTGAAAAATTCATATAACATTTCGTTTGACAAAATTCAAGACATTCGTGAACCTAAGTTCAGCGCATCTTTTCTCCTTGTACTGATTCTTTGTTGCCTCACGGTCTTCACAAATGCACTTATCCTGGCAGCATTCCACGTTGAGAAGAAACTACGAACTTTACATCAATTGCTATATCTTTAACATTGCCATCGCGGACTTTGTTGTAGGACTGATCGTCATGCCACTCCACTCGACGATTTTTCTCTACGACTCATGGGCCTTCGGTCGGATACCAAGCATTTTGTTTATAGGATTTCAGAACTCTATACTGAGCGTATATGTTTGTGGTGTAGTCATCATTTGCAACGATCATCACATTGCCACCTTTTATCCCATCAAACATTTCCAGAGAAAGAGTATCCGCAAGGCTACCACTGTAAATATTGGTACGTCGATCATATCATTTGGCGTATGGATGATGATATCTTCTTTTTGGGACATTATGGAGCCTCACAACCTAAAAGTAGCATCCGGCTTATGGAGAGCGAACTACACTTTGAATGATGGTGTTGTCATATTGGTGTCCGTACTCAGATTACCCTTACCATTTATCATTATAGCCGGCTTTTACGTTCGTATTTACTTCCGGGTCAGAAATATCGGCCGGAAGCACGTCTCTGCTGGTTTAATGAATGTGGACGTCCTGCTTGTCAAAGTCAGGATGTGGCTTCAAGAGATGTAGTGACTTCAGGTAGAACCAAAGAGGAAAGCATTTTATTTGATCAGCTAAAAGAAAGCATTACCGTACCAATTATTTTTTTCAAAATAATAAGTCATAATGAACAAAATAGAAAAGAAAGTGGCAGTGTGAATTTTGATTGTGATCGTCCAGATGGCCTTAATCCGCCATTACCAAACAGGATGACCCGAAATTACCACCGGAGACAATGTGGTTCTTCAAAGGAGAGTCAAAAAGCACTGCGGACCTTGACTTTTATCATTCTCGCCTTTGTATTCACATGGTCACAAGATCAGATGTAAATCACTTCCAGGTGTTAAGATCGAGGATTCTTGTGAAGTGATTAAGTCTCAAGCCGAAATGTCCGAAGCTAAAATAGCTATCATCCATTTGGGCACAAACAATGTGTGCAGTGATACTGCGGACGAAATCACCACCAAGCTAGTTTCTGTAGGTGATTATATCACGGAATTTACAAATGTGAAAACGCTCTCATTTTCTCAATTATTCATCGCCGAGGGGAGAGCTCGGAAGACTTCACTCGTGTTAACGAAGTCAACCAAGCATTGAAACTTGTGACCAATCAGCGCGGTTGGGCCCTGCTAGCCAACGACAACATCGTTCCTGATACCCACCTCACCGGTGATGGCGTGCACCTGAATTTGTACGGAACGAAAATGTTTGCATCGAATATCATCAACTACCTTCGTTCTTTTTATCCTAAGCCTATGGAAGGAGGAAATGTCAACTCCCGGCTGTCTAGTAATACCGAATCTTTTCGGCCATCTCATCACCAGAAATTTCGCCGGAAACCGAGCGGTCGACAATTTCGTAAAGTACTTTCCCTTACAGACGGTAAAATTCCAGTTCTCACTAAAGGAACAAATCTCCTCCTTTTAAATGTACGGGGATTAGTGAACAAGATGGACTCTCTCCGATATTTATTATCAAACAACTCTGTTGATATATTATGTTTGAATGAAACTTTTTGCGACGGCACAATCACCGATGAGGAATTGCTCATTGACGGTCTTCGTATTGAGCGCAAAGATAGAACACGGATGGGAGGTGGCGTGGCCATATACGTTTCTGATAAAATTACTTATTTTAGAAGACATGAATTTGAAGATCCCTCAATTGAAATGATATGCTTATAAGTTCACCTACCTTATCAAAAAAGTTTTATTATAGTTTGTATTTATAGACCACCCTCTTGCGATGTTTCATTTTATGATAGATTGGAAAACATATTAGAGAGAATAAATAGTTCGCTTACTGCTATCAATGAATTACTTTTTTTAGGTGACTTAAATTGCGATTATCTCAATTTCCATAATTCAAGGACCTCTTGTAAACTTGCCTTTATCATGAAGTCTTTCAATTTGACTCAAATTATCACATCGCCTACTCGTGTGACGAACAGATCTGAAACATTGATTGATACTGTATTTACGTCAAGAGTTGAAAATATTGCCGAGCATGGATGTGTTCACACTTCTCTTAGTGATCATTACTTGGTTTACGCAATACGTAAATTACATCCGAAGTACAAATCAAATTGTGATCATAAAATAATCCAGTTTAGATCATTCAAACACTTTGATAATAAAGAGTTCAAATTATTATTATCCAAAGCCCATTTGAACCGATCGAATGTTGCTGACGGACCGAATATAAATGTCAACAAATATTTGTATGAATGAAACGGTTGTTTATGGAAATTGTTAATGCTATTGCCCCGAAAAAACAGTTAAGGGTTCGATAGAATCTGTTTCCTGGATAAATGCTGATCTCCGTGCATTAATGACCAAGCGTGATAAAGTTCACAAAAGATTTTTATGTTTCAGACGGAATGCCAATCGTGACAATTTCCAAACAAGGGATGAATGTGATAAACTTTGGTCTGAGTGCAAATCCTCGAGAAATAAAGTAAACGATTCTCTTAAACGAAGTAAAATCGAGTATTTCAAATCAGAAATAAGAAATAATCAAGGGGATCCTCAAGGTGTGTGGAAATGTCTGCGTTCACTTATGCCTAAAATGAAGAGGGAATTACCAAGAACTCTTTATTTGAATACTCAATCTTATGACACTGATATCAGTATCGCTGATGCATTTAATGACTACCTAATTCAAATTAATCTCAATGAATTGGAATGTAATAGTGACTCTCTTAGTGATACTGATCTTCCTCCCATTGTTCAGACCGATAATGAAGGTCTTGGTAGTTCTGCTAATTTATTTGTATTCGATGAGGTTGACTCTGATTCTGTTAAGAAAATCATAGCAAATTTGGATACCTCTAAGTCAACTGGTGTTGATGAAATCAATGTAAAACTAATAAAAAATGCTGGTGACGCGATAACTCCTAGCATCACCCAACTAATAAATTTGTCATTATCGTCTGGTACTTACCCGGATGAATAGAAACACGCGAAAGTACTTCCATTGTACAAAAAAGGTGACATTAATGCAATACCAAATTACCGCCCAATCTCTATTCTCCCAACTCTTAGTAAAATTTTAGAGAAATTGGTTCATCGGCAGCTCTATGATCATCTCGTCTCTAATAATGTGCTTTCCAATACACAATTTGGATTTAGACCCGGTCACTCTACCTCCTCAGCACTTGGTGCTCTAACCGATTCTTGGGTACGTGCTATTGACAGTGGCAAAATTATTGGTGCTGTTTTTGTAGACTCATCTATCATGTTAGCAAAATTACACAAAATTGGATTAAATAATGATACTTTATTATGGTTTCAATCCTACCTTACAAATAGGAAACAACAAGTCTCAATTAGACAAACTTTGTCAAAGGAACGTTCCCTATCTATAGGAGTTCCTCAAGGCTCGATACTGGGCCCCCTTCTATTTTTAATTTATATTGACGATATGGTCAATGTCTTTAGGGAAGGTAAAGTCATAATGTATGCAGATGATACCACTTTGTATGTCACTGGAACTTCGATCCGTGAATTGGAAAATAAATTACAACACGAAATGAATGCAATAGGTACATGGATAAGCAACAACAGGTTGCATTTAAATACAGGTAAAACAAAGTTTATGATTATAGGGAGTAAACAAAAACTTAGTACCTGTAGTAATAACAGCATCCACATTACTTACGATGGGGTTGAAATCAATCAATGTGCAAGTTTTAAATGTCTCGGGATAATAATAGATAAACATTTATTATGGCATGAACAAGTTGATTTTGTATGTAAAAAAATATTTGCCGGTCTGGCGATGTTAAAAAGAATTCGACCTTTTGTAGAAAATGATACTCTAAAATTATTATATATATGCCTTATTCAATCACAGATGGATTACTGCTGTGAGATATGGGGAGATCGTTTTAATATACATGTAGATCGAATTACTAAACTACAAAAGAGGGCAGCCCGTCTGATCCTTCGGTGTAATATTTATAGCCCATCTAAGGAAATGTTCTCAAGTCTGAACTGAATACCTTTCAGATATCGCATAACTTATTTCCGTTATATATTTGTTTATAAATGCTGTCAAGGCCTCTCTCCAGATTACTACTCAAATTATTTCCAAGAGTTAAGTAGAAAACATGATCAAAATACGAGGCAAGCCGCCAGACACGATCTTGTCGTTCCCAAATGCCGTACTGAGTACTGCAAACACTCTTTATATTACCTATGTCCAAATTTGTGGAATAATTTGCCGGTTATCATACGGGAGTTGCCCTCCTTGGTATCTTTCAAATTTAATCTTAAACAGTATCTCAAGTCATTGGATGTATAAGGGATTACATGGCACCTAGTCACTCACCAATAGTCTGTTTCATATTTGCTTAAATATCTTTATTTTCTGTTACTCGGTATTGTACTTTAAATATTTGATTATTCTATATTGCAAATATTCACCTTGATATATTTCAAGGTTTTTACATTCTCTTTTTAAACTATTTACTTGGCATTATTGTGTATGTATTTTGAATGATTTTATTTGAACATATTGTGTTGCATTCATGTATGTTTTTAGGGGCCCATTGGGAGACCAACTGATGTTGAATGGGCTACCCCGTACGAATAAATAAATAAATAAATAAAATGGTTACCCAACATTTTGAACCTTATAAATTTTATCAGTTCTGCTGACAACTTTATCAATCTTAATAATGAATACCGTGAGACAGCTCGCTGGATATCATACAGTAACAGCTCGATTAATCCAATGGCATATGCCATGGCCCATGCAACCTCTCATTCGGCAGACCATCCTGAAGATACTTCGGTACCGGAAATAAACATGAATCGGTGCAGTAATATGTATCGATCTTTAGAGCCTCTAAAGTTTGCATTATTATGTTCTACAGTTGTCACATTCATAATTAGGTCTACCTGCTTGGCCCTGCTGATAGAAAGAAACTGAATTAGATGCACATTATCAAAGGAATTGGGTGTATAAGGGTGTGTGTGTTTGTTTGACTATATTTATATATGGATGTGGGGTGGAAAAGACGGGATGTCTTTTGTTTTGTGGGTGTGCGCGTGTGTGTGATTTTCTGCAACTCTCTATCTTGAAGGGTAATACTATGTTTTATTCAAAGCGTGTTACTGTGTGTGTACAAAGCATTGTTAGATTTTAAAAATGTATAACAAAAAGAACAAGTATGTATATTTTGAGTATTGTTCTTGTGTATACTGTTTTGGATTAAAAAGAAAATGTACGAAATTACTTTTGATTTGTAACTGATTTAAATTCAGAATGATGTCATTTATGTTTATTTTCTTTTGATTTTTACTACATCTGCTTGGATAAATAAAACATTACATAAAACTAAAAAGTTATCTTTCACGAAAGCTATGTAAACATTTATCATCATTACCAAGTCCCTTGGAGAGGATTTAGAGCCAAATGCCTCCCTGCTTGCTTATATATAAACACACACAGGTTTTCTTAGCAGTCAGGTCAAATATAGTACAAAGCAACCAAACAATGCTTATGTCACGTTTTTAATTCATCTACCATTTGAAGATAATGTAACTATAATAAACTTATGTATGCATACGATGTAGCCAATCAGAAAATGCGATTCCGGGCTCTCGCGTTATGCATCGCTCAGACGGAGTGCGCCCATTGCGCATGATTGGTGGAAGTCGCTATCAATAAACTTATGTATGCATACGATGTAGCCAATCAGAAAATGCGATTCCGGGCTCGCGCGTTATGCATCGCTCAGACGGAGTGCGCCCATTGCGCATGATTGGTCGGAAGTCGCTATCAATAAACTTATGTATGCATACGATGTAGCCAATCAGAAAATGCGATTCCGGACTCGCGCGTTATGCATCGCTCAGACAGAGTGCGCCCATTGCGCATGATTGGTCGGAAGTCGCTATCAACATCCGTTTGCGTACGACATCACCTCATTGATGTGATTTTTTCATGTCGTCCCGCTTTCTGTGGGAAGTATAGATTAAATGTAAGATAGAGTCTGCAAGCAATCAACTTTCTTTTCTTATTGATCTCATCAAAGAAATCTAATTTCCTGAAAAATACCCGAGTCTTCCATTAAACAAGCATTCGAACATAACAGTCCACAGAAAAGCATTTACAGAATAAGTGATTGATCACTAGTTGCTGACATTTCTGTAATCTGTTTACCAATCTTCTGAATTGCTATATACCCCAAGGTGTACCATGCTTCTCGTATCAAGGGAGAGCATCCTCAAATTCACGGGTGAGGGAAGACAAAGATTTATTATTAGAAAGATTGACTGATATCGACATACGTACATTGCGTTGACAGCTAGTTAGCCTAATTCATTATATATGTAAAATTTCCTCATAAGACCGTCACCTGATTTCGATATTAGTTCCAACAGACGTGAGATGTCATATAAGCAGATAACATCTACCTCAGATCTGTTATTTTTTTAACACCGGCGAAAAAAATGTCAATATTCATTCGATATTTCTGTGTGATATCACAATCAAAATCGGCTACATCTCATCGATGTAGGATTCATAAAACTTCCCGAACAAGTAGGTCCCTCTTTGGTGGCGGAATTTAAAAGCAGCTGTAACAGCTCCCAAATATGTTATTATCTTGCCTCTTGGGTCAAGTTTATTCAGCATTTAGTTGAGAAGCAATTTAGGCTACCATGGTGAATACCTGCATGGATTTTATCATTTTGGGTTTTCGAGACCAAAATAAACGTTGGCAAATACAACTACCATAACGGCGCCATCTTTAGAGCGATTGAATCCTTTCTCATCATAACTCGGTTATCCCCATTTTGTATATATTTCTGGTTAAGGACAATCGGCAGTAAAGTATGTAGTACAAAGGATAAAACAGACTCAAAGAAGGCGGTGTTATGTTAAATGGCCTCGAGGAAATGATTACATTATCAAGTATTTCAGTCAATCCAATTCAATTCAAATTAAGTTTTATTCAATCTGTCAAAAAGTTCAAAGACTAAACATGCGAGTTTACATCAGTCGGGCCTTCAACAACGAAGAACCTAATGACAAACCTAAATGCATTTTGGATGGCAATGGTGGATCAGTGCATTATCGTCCAAATATGGCAAAACGGAGTCATCACGCCATTTCCTACGGGGATTACCGAAATATATGTTCCAAAGGTGGAACTTCACCGGAGGATCAAAAAGCGATGCAGGCCTTGGTGTTCATAGTTATGGCTTTATTTGTGACTTGGTTACCTAACATCGTCACCCTCATGATACATACCCTTTCCCGTAATATCTATTATTTGTGTTCCGATTCTCTTAACTATGTCGCTGGGTATCATACTGCAACAGCTTAATAAACCCTGTGACAAACGCCATGATGTGGCTCAACCTCCAATTCGACAAACCACCCAAAACATTTTTCGATGCCGAAGATGTGCACGAATATGGTAATAACAAGAAATTTCCAAAACAGGCGAGGTTATAATTTTTGTTGTTGATTCAATAAGGTGGATTTTGTTTTATATGTTACACCCTACGTGCACCAGCAGACGACAAAACCTAGGATCCCTGTTCTGTCACGAGAAATAAAGACTTTCTCATTTTTTCCTGCCAAAAGTTTGGTCTTTGGGGTTGGTGAAATATGATATATGACAAACATGCTATCTGCAACCTTTACTGTTCCTTTTTCCGCCGCTATTTTGCCCTTATTACGAAACCTGATAGTTCTGATATCTGTGGAGGATCATCTTGCATCCATGATGGATCACTGACAGTCAAATTGGCAGAAGAGACGTTGAAATATTGAGCAAATATAATTAAGAGAGTTTGATTCCAGGTTTTTCATATCTATTGCGTGCCTACATGTTTGAAGGTTACACAAACGTCAGATGGTTTCATTTGTCACTATAGTGCTTTCAAACGAATCGAGAGACATATTAAACAAGTTTTCAGTTTAACCAATGTTTCATTATCGTCGTAAAGTTTTTCAAACTATATTATGTAGAAAAGGTGTAAAGCAAAGGATTTCCTTCAGCACTCCTCTTAAAATGCACGGAGGAGGCTTACTTAACGTAAGCCTTTTTATATAAAGGCCGACCTAATAAATCATCACTCTCATCGAAACGTACGGACAGATTAGACTGCAAACTCAGAGTGCATGAATGTATTGCATGTTTAGCTTCAGAAGCCCTATCACCTATGTAATGCACCGAAGGTAGGTTGCATAGATCTTAGTACAGCTTCCAAAAAGTTTCCAAAAGGGGAGTTACAGACATTCTTTTCATCGTTATCTCTTTCTATTATAATTTTTGCAGACTTTTTCTTCGTGGTGTAAACATGGAGACTCCCGGCAATTTAAATCTTCCCCATGGAACTTTGAATTTAACGGAGATCATGAGACAGGATACAGAGGAACCCAAGTTCAGCGTGACGTTTCTCCTATTACTAGTTCTATCAGGTCTTACGGTCTTCACAAACGCACTTATTCTCGCAGCATTTTGCGTCGAGAAGAAGCTACAAACTTACCCTAACCACTACATCTTCAACATTACCATTGCTGATCTTGTCGTGGGGTTTGCCTGCATGCCACTTCGCTCTACGATTTTACTCTACAACGGATGGAAGTTTGGGCGGATAGCAGGTATTTTGTTTAAGGGATTTCAGAACTCTATTTTGAGTGTCTCTGTGTGTGGTGTAATTGCCATTTGCATGGATCGTTATTTAGCTATTTTATATCCCATAAGGCATTACCGACGAAAAAGCATCCGCAAGGCGACCACTGTGAATATTGGTACTTGGGCCTTATCATTTGGCGTGTGGATGATAATTTTTCCTGGATGGGATTTCATCATTCCCAATGGATTAATATCGCCGTCCGGCCTGCCTAGAGCGAACTACACTTTGACAAAAACGACCACCGTATTGGTTTCCATCCTGAGGCTCTTTGGACCTTTCCTCATTATAACTTGCTTTTACCTTCGGCTTTACTTCCGGATGAGAAATATCGGCTCTAAACAACTCACAGCTAGCCTGAAGAGAAAGAAATACGTCACACATCCTGTACGTCAATCTGAGGGTGGTGGTTTAAGTGAAGTGCTTGTGCTAGGTAGAATCAAGGCGGACGATTTTGTTTCTACCAGCCTAAAAGAAACAGTGACTGTTTCAAGTATTTCGTATGTCTTAAGACATTCCCAGTGTCAAAATAAAGACGATGTCACTGAAAGAGACATTGAAAGATGTCAGAGTAAAAGTCAACTGAATTCAAAGGAAAAACTGGTTTCGAGGGTGACTAGATGCGTCACTAAAAAAACCCAAAGTAGGTGTTCTACAGAGTCTCGCAAAGCAATGCATACTTTGACATTCATCGTTCTGGCATTCTTTGTGACTTGGTTACCAAACATTGTTAGCATCATCATACATACAATTTCTCCAGATCTCTACAATGTCATTAATGGTGCGTTTAAATTCTCGGAATTATGTCGCTGGATAGCATACTGCAACAGCTTGATTAACCCTGTAGCGTACGCCATGGCTCAACCTCTAATTCGGCAAACCATTCTAAATATTCTGTTCTGCCGGAAATGCCGGTAAATACAGAGACAGGCATTTTTCTTGTCACGCTGGATGCAAGTGTTAAACATAACATGAAAGAATAATCATCGTCTTTCTGCAAAAATGACACTACATCCATGACAATGAATTCGTTGAACACCTCATACTGTTTAAAAGTATCTGCAAACAGTTATTCAAGCAGTTGTTCGTATAAAATTCTTATTTAACTGTGTATCTGAAATTGTGAAAAAGTAAGATTAAGCCAATAGAAATGTTCCCATTTATGTTTTAATATTCGTTGTCTGATCATGATTATTATGGATAAGTATTTTTATCTCTAATTTTCATTTGATTCGAACCCTCAACTCTTTAATTTAGAGTCAGATGAATGAATCATGACACCTCCAATTAATACGAATAAGTGTTTTTATCACTAGATTATAATATGTTATCGCCTTTATTGTAAGTTGATGGAATACACAATCAGATCAATCATAATTTCAGCTTAAAAGGCAAATGTAGCCAAACAACATGACAACATTAATCTCGTGGATTGGATTTTAGTTGTTTACTTCAACTTCTCAGACAAGAACCATCAACGTTCATCTTACGACTTTATCTAAGTTGATTAAACTTTCTTTTTCTTAAATTCTGATATTTCAGAGAAGATTTTTAAGAGATTGTTCAGAAATTTATGGTGCGTAGGGCAAATAATAAGTAATCCTATACAATGAAATTCATCGCATCAGGTAAATCTAACTTTCTGAACAACTGTGGATTTTGCCATCAAATCTATCAAAACGTGACAATTCATGTTTCATGTTTTCTTAGTTCACTCAGATTTATTCACCGCAGTAAACAATTGGTCAACCTTGTTTGTATTAGTGGTTGCCATAACCGATTCTCTGTCGTTCACGCCCGAACAATAATTAAGAAATACGATACGAATTGATGTAACATAGAACCTTTCCTCGAGATGACATGGAAGATTTCCGATATCAAATACCTAGGGGTGACAGAAGGTTTCATCTGAGCGTATCCACAGCAAACATATTTGTGATAGTCATAAAATATGACATTCATTATTTCAATCCATTCGTATTATTTGTCTCACTGATGCCTTCCAAAGACAAGCCTGGATAAATAGACAGAAGGGGAAGTTTCACCAATGAATGGCGGTTCTTCTCTTTATTGCCAATGGAATCAATCTCATATGGGAAAGAAACGAGAGAGAGGAAGAGACAGGTACAATAATGTTCTTCTCCTCCGCCCACAATAGCACTGATGATCAAGTATCATGCATAATGTTAGATATTCAGACTTTCCTCCCCAATATCAAAACATCGCCTCGCTCATTACATAGAGATATCTAAAGCGCTGGTCTTCCACAGACGTCTTGAATGGCTGAACATATACAGGTAAAAATACTATTTTCGTCACTGATTGTGCCGAGGAAAACATAAAACAAGAGAAGTAAGAATCAGAGGGTGTCAAGACGTCACTGGCTTTTACCACACTCATTTATCTCGCCCCCTCGTCCGCTACAAGAAATTAACTGCCGCCATTGGATCTTCTCCTTTCTACAATTTAGTTTCTTCTTTTCTTTTTCTTCTTCTGTTTTGTCTCTGTATTTTCTTCGATATATTGCTGACCTACCTGGGTTTTAGTTTCCGTATGGAGATCCGGGGTATATGCAATGGAACTCTGAAGACCTGTGATAACCTGTCGGATCATATTATAGAAGATCAACAAGAACCACGGCTCGGCGTGGTGTTCTTCATTTTAGTGGCTCTGTCTGGGCTAACGGTCTTCACAAACGCACTTATTCTGGCAGCATTTTACGTTGAAAGGAAACTTCGAACTTACGCCAACTGCTATATCTTCAATATTACTATTGCGGATCTTCTTGTTGGACTCGTCTGTATGCCATTTAACTCAACCGTGTACCTTCACGATGGATGGCTCTTCGGTAGGGTATCTAGTATCTTGTTTCTAGGATTCCAGAACTCGATCCTTGGTGTTTCAGTGTGTGGTGTCATCGTCATTTGCATCGACCGTTACATTGCCATACTGCATCCAATCAAACATTTCCAACGGAAAAGCATCCACAAAGCCACCGTTGTGAATATTGGAACATGGATACTGTCGTTTGGACTGTGGATGATGGTCACTTCTGTTTGGGACTTTGTAGAGCCGCAATATTCAAAAACAACTTCTGGTTTTTCAACACCGAATTATTCCCTGACGAGAACAACTACCACATTGGTGTCTATCCTCAGACTTGTTGGGCCTATTCTGATCATAGCTGGCCTTTATATTCGTGTGTATTTTCGGATGAGAATTATCGGCCGTGAAAGACCTAACATTGGTCTCAGTAAAGAGAAAGTTCGATGTCTTGTGGGCTTTAGTGCGGAACGCAACGTCTCAAGTAGTGCACTGACCCAAGACAGATCTATAGAGGATGGTGCTATTTTTGCAAACATAAAAGAAGCCGTTATCATATCTAGTATTTCATTACATGTTTCTCGTGATTCTAAGCGAAGGAAAAGAGAGAAAGAAAATGATTCACTAAACAATTCAGTTGAAATAGGCAATAAACGATCACAGGATGATTACCAGACAGGAACTAATGAAATCCTTTCTCCAAAGCAGCCTATGTGCAGTATCTCTGTCCAAAACAGGACTATCAAGAAACCACAGAATAGATTTTCAGCAGAAGGTCGGAAGGCAATGCGTACCATGACATTTTTGGTTTTGGCCTTCGTTGTGACCTGGCTACCTAATGTTGTTAGCCTCATGATACATTCTATATTTTCTGCAGATGTCTCTGAACTTATCAATAAAGTTTACAATCTATCGAAGATAGCTCGCTGGTTATCGTTTAGTAATAGTTTAATTAACCCTTTTGCGTACGCCATGGCACAACCTCTCATTCGTCAGACCGTTCTGAAGATTCTACGTGACCGAAAGTGTGACTGAATCTACGGAGAATCCCTAAACCTTTCTGCGAAGACATTTTAAGATGGTGTAGATATTATTCAATGCCATCTTCAAGTTAGAACTAACTATTGTAAATGTTAAATAATCTTAACTGTCATCTTTCTGGGGATTCGATTAATCTCATTGTTTGAAAACAGTGACATTGAAAGGGAAATAGATATATTTCTATATATATGTGTGTGTGTGCGGGGGTCAATCTTTAGGAATAAGCAATCTTAAACTCAACAAATTTCTTATGAAATGATGTTAATTACGATGATTATGTTAATCGTAATTTGAAATTTACAATTTTAACTGTTATCACCTCCCGCGTCAATGATGGTAGTTACAATATTACGATTCTTCATCACAGCATACCTTTAGAAATCTACACCAGACCTTTAGTAGTTTAGTAAATTATAATGAATGTTTTATTTGATGTTTGTCATGAAATCTATTCCAACGTGACGACTCCATGGAAACGCTTGGAATCCTCGTACTCTCAAAAAATGCTGTCAATCGCATAATGTTCACTTGAGTATATCCATCGCCTAAGTAAAAGTTGTGTCAAGAGCACTCCTTCTACTATTGGTATTTGCTTCTGCCCATTCTTTGTCGTTATTGCACCCCTGACAATCGGGTAACGTGACACAGCCGATTGTGAAGTAAAACCACACTTTCAGGTGACATACTTGTCATCTTCATTTCGTTAAAGGATGCATACGAAAACTTCGAAACTTTTCATTTGAATGACTGTACAAAGTAATGCCTCACGACATACTTGTCATCTTCATTTTGTGTTATACCAGGGATGAATAAGAACCTTTTCATTCGAATGACGGTATAATTGATTGTAAGTCGAAATATTTATTATTGATGGGATGGTCGTTTTTTCTTCTCGATATTGCTTTCAAAGACTCGATTGAACTTCAAACAAAGTAATGGTTGAGCCATAATTGATATTTGGCTCATGATTGTGAAATTATTCCAGTTATTGTGGATTTGGTTATTGCAATATACACGGCCTCTAGTCTCATGGAAATCTTTCTCTCCTACCTCACACAGTGTTGATCAAATATAATTCTTATACTGATTGGTGGACTATGATTATGACAAACATGATATCTGCAACCTTTACTGTTCCTTTTCCGCCGCTATTTTGCACTAATTATGAAACCTGATTGTTCTGATATCTGTGGAGGATCATCTTGCATCCATGATGGATTACTGACAGTCAAATTGGCAGAAGAGACGTTGAAATATTGGGCAAATATAATTAAGAGAGTTTGATTCCAGGTTTTCCATATCTATTGCGTGCCTACACGTTTGAAGGTTACACAAACGTCACACGGTTTTAATTGTCACTATAGTGCTTTCAAACAAATCGAGAGACATATTAAACAAGTTTTCAGTTTAATCAATGTTTCATTATCGTCGTAAAGTTTTTCAAACTATATTAAGTAGAAAAGGTGTAAAGCAAAGGACTTCCTTCAGCACTCCTCTTAAAATGCACGGAGGAGGCTTACTTAACGTCAGCCTTTTTATATAAAGGCCGACGTAATAAATCATCACTCTCACGGAAACGTACGGACAAATTGGACTGCCAACTCAGAGTGCTTGTATTTATTGCATGCGTAGCTCTAGAAGCTTTATCGCCTATGTAATGCACCGAAGGTAGGTTGCATAGATCTTAGTACAGCTTCCAAAAGTTTCCAAAAGGGGAGTTTGAGACATTCTTTTCATCGTTATCTCTTTCTATTAAAATTGTTGCTGACTTGTTCTTCGTGGTGTAAACATGGAGACTCCCGGCAATTTAAATCTTTTCCATGGAACTTTGAATTTATCGGAGAACATAAGACAGGATACAGAGGAACCCAAGTTCAGCGTGACGTTTTTCCTATTACTAGTTCTGTCAGGTTTAACGGTCTTCACAAACGCACTTATTCTCGCAGCATTTTGCGTCGAGAAGAAGCTACAAACTTACCCTAACCACTACATCTTTAACATTACCATTGCTGATCTTGTCGTTGGGCTCGCCTGCATGCCACTTCGCTCTACGATTTTACTGTATGACGGATGGAAGTTTGGGCGGGTAGCGGGTATTTTGTTTAAGGGATTCCAGAACTCTATTCTGAGTGTCTCTGTGTGTGGCGTAGTTGCCATTTGCATGGATCGTTATTTAGCTATTTTGTATCCCTTAAGACATTACCGACGAAAAAGCATCCGCAAGGCGACCATTGTTAATATTGGTACTTGGACCTTATCATTTGGCGTGTGGATGATAATCTTTCCTGGATGGGATTTCATCATTCCCAATGGATTAATATCGCCGTCTGGCCTGCCTAAAGCGAACTACACTTTGACAAAAACGACCACCGTATTGGTTTCCATCCTGAGGCTCTTTAGACCTTTCCTCATTATAACTTGCTCTTACCTTCGGCTTTACTTCCGGATGAGAAATATCGGCTCTAAACAACTCACAGCTAGCCTGAAGAGAAAGAAATGCGTCACACATCCTGTACGTCAATCTGAGGGTGGTGGTTTAAGTGAAGTGCCTGTGCTAGGTAGAATCAAGGCGGACGATTTTGTTTATACCAGCCTAAAAGAAACGATGACTGTTTCAAGTATTTCGTATGTCTTAAGACATTCCCAGTGTCAAAATAAAGACGATGTCACTGAAAGAGACAATGATAGATGTCAGAGTAAAAGTCAACTGAATTCAAAGGAAAAGCATGTTTTGAGGGTGTCTAAATGCGTCACGAAAATAAACCAAAGTAGGTGTTCTACAGAGTCTCGCAAAGCAATGGATACTTTGACATTTATCGTTCTGGCATTCTTTGTGACTTGGTTACCAAACATTGTTAACATCGTCATACATACAATTTCTCCAGATCTCTACACAGTAAAAACGCTGTTTAAAAAAGTGATGTTCACTTACAGTTGTACACTATCTTAAACAACAGTTGAACAAATTGTAAACAATGTTGCTCGAAACGAAAGTAATTTTGTTAAACATTCGTTGTTTAAAATTTAATGACTGCTATATTTACTATACGAGAGCTTTTAGACAGTGTTGTTTACATATGACGTCATGTGTCTCGTGCCAGTAAAGTGCGCGCTGGCTAAAAGCTTTATTTCACATTGTTATGTTTAGAAACAGGTTCCTTGAAACTAACATGCAATTGAAATTAACATGCCACTTAGAAATGCAGTGCTGCTGTTCAGGCACAGCTCATTGTTATTCATATTAGATGCATACACACAATGCAAGTATATGCAAGGGTCTTCTGTTGACTACACAGATTGATACATATGTAAAAGCACATGGACATTGAGTCTGGATTAAACTACCAAAGCAACCACACGTGTTTCTGCAGGCTCCATATTGTTTGTCTCTATACTTACATTTATTTAGCTTAATAGTTTTTACTTTCCAACCCACAACACAACACACATCATGGCCGACCAAGCTACCGACGCGCTTCTAAGTGACTGGGGATTCAATGTCTTAATTGAAATCACTTTTCTATTAACCAATTTGAAGTTTTTAACTTATAGCGTAAGTTCACAGTTACAATTTTCAGTATCTGTACGCAAATGTCAGAATAAAGGTAGACTTAAAATCGTCGCGTCATGCAGTGCGGCACTGATCGCGCACTCGTTTATAACGTGTGCTAAATTCCTTGCCATATAGATTGCATGTATCCCTATATATGCAGTTTATACGTGCGTGCATGCGCGCTCATGCAAAATGGGCACTGTTTTGGCGCTAATTCATGAATTGCAGAATTACCCTACCATATTGTAGTCTTGTTGTCTTCATATACCTATATAGAGACCCAGAAGTAGTGGTGCACTTATTCAGAGTATCAAACCCAAATTATACCCCATTATACAACCCTTTTGTTGTAAACAACCCCCACTGAACAACAGCTCCTTTTTAAACAACTTTCTTTAAACAACCCAGTTAGTGTAAACAACCCCCACTGAACAACAGCTCCTTTTTAAACAACTTTCTTTAAACAACCCAGTTGGTGTAAACAATCCCCACTGAACAACAGCTCCTTTTTAAACAACTTTCTTTAAACAACCCAGTTGGTGTAAACAACCCCCACTGAACAACAGCTCCTTTTTAAACAACTTTCTTTAAACAACCCAGTTGGTGTAAACAATCCCCACTGAACAACAGCTCCTTTTTAAACAACTTTCTTTAAACAACCCAGTTGGTGTAAACAACCCCCACTGAACAACAGCTCCTTTTTAAACAACCGTCTTTAAACAACACCAGTTGTTTAAATTGTGATTTTAAACAAGTTGTTCAAAATGTTGATCAACTAAGTGTTTAAACTTTAAACAACTCGAGTTGCTTAACATTTTAAACAACTCTTAGATCAGGTCACCCGTTAATCAAGAGTTGTTTAAACTTTTAAACAACTTGTTCACAAAATTTTTAACTGTGTACAATGTCATAAATGGTGTGTTTAAATTCTCGGAATTATGTCGCTGGATAGCATACTGCAACAGCTTGATCAACCCTGTAGCGTACGTCATGGCTCAACCTCTAATTCGGCAAACCATTCTAAATATTCTGTTCTACCGGAAATGCCGGTAAATACAGAGACAGGCATTTTTTCTTGTCACGCTGGATGCAAGTGTTAAACATAACATGAAAGAATAATCATCCTCTTTCTGCAAAAAGGACACTACATCCATGACAATGAATTCGTTGAACATCTCATACTGTTTAAAAGTATCTGCAAAAAGTTATTCAATCAGTTGTTCGTATAAAATTCTTATTATTATATTATGGATAAGTATTTTTATCTCTAATTTTCATTTGATTCGAACCCTCAACTCTTTAATTTAGAGTCAGATGAATGAATCATGACACCTCCAATTAGTATGAATAAGTGTTTTTATCAATAGATTATAATAGTTTGTCGCCTTTATTGTAAGTTGATGGAATACACAATCAGATCAATCATGATTTCAGCTTCAAAGGCAAATGTAGTCAAACAAAATGACAACATTAATCTCGTGGATTGGATTTTAGTTGTTTACTTCAACTTCTCAGACAAGAACTATCGACGTTCATGTTACGACTTTATCTAAGTGGATTAAACTTTCTTTTCTAAAATTCTGATATTTAAGAGAAGATTTTTAAGAGATTGTTCAGAAATTTATGGTGCGTAGGGCAAATAATAAGTAATCATATACAATGAAATTCAACGCATCAGGTAAATCTAACTTTCTGTGGCTGTGGCTTCTGCCATCAAATCTATCAAAACGTGACAATTCGTGTTCCATGTTTGCTTAGCTCACTCAGATTTATCCACCGAGATTTCTGATATCAAATACCTAGTGGTGACAGAAGGTTTTATCTGAGTGTATCCACAGCAAACATATTTGTGATAGTCATGAATTTATTCTTTCGATCCATTCGTAATATTTGTCGTCATAAGGTGGCAATGTCATCTCATTGATGCCTTCCAAAGACAAGCCTGGACAAATAGACAGAAGGGGAAGTTTCACCAATGAATGGCGGTTCTTCTCTTTATTGCCAATCGAATAAATCTCATATGGGAAAGAAATGAGAGAGAGAGAGAGAGAGAGACAGGTACAATAATGTCCTTCTCCTCCGCCCACAATAGCACTGATCATCAAGTATCATGCATAATGTTAGATATTCAGACTTTCCTCCCTAATATCAAAACATAGCCTCGCTCATTACATAGAGATATCTATAAAGCGCTGGTCTTCCACAGACCTCTCGAATGGCTGAACATACACAGGTAAAATACTATTTTCGTCATTGATTGTGCGGAGGAAAAAATAAAAAACAAGAGAAGTAAGAATCAGAAGGTGTCAATACGTCACTTGATATTACCACTCTCATTTATCTCGTCCGCTACAAGAAATAAACTGCTGTCATTTAATCTTCTTCTTTTTACAATTTGTTTTTCTTTTTTTGTTTGGTCTTCTTCTGTTTTTTTTTCTCTGTTTTTTCTTCGATATATTGCTGACCTACCTGGGTTTTAGTTTCCGTATGGAGATCCGGGGTATATGCAATGGATCTCTGAAGGCCTGTGATAACCTGTCGGATCATATTATAGAAGATCAACAAGAACCACGGCTCAGCGTGGTGTTCTTCCTTTTAGTGGCTCTGGCTGGGCTAACGGTCTTCACAAACGCACTTATTCTGGCAGCATTCTACGTTGAAAGGAAACTTCGAACTTACGCCAACTGCTATATCTTCAATATTACTATTGCGGATCTTCTTGTTGGACTCGTCTGTATGCCGCTTCGCTCGACGGTTCACCTCTACAATGGATGGCACTTCGGTAGGGTAGCTAGTATCTTGTTTCTAGGATTCCAGAACTCGATCCTTAGTGTTTCAGTGTGTGGTGTCATCGTCATTTGCATCGACCGTTACATTGCCATACTGCATCCAATCAAACATTTCCAACGGAAAAGCATCCACAAAGCCACCGTTGTGAATATTGGAACATGGATACTGTCGTTTGGACTGTGGATGATGGTCACTTCTGTCTGGGACTTTGTAGATCCAAATAACAAAATGTCATCTTCTGGTTTTTCAACACCGAATTATTTGCAGACGAAAACCACAACGATTTTAGTTTCCATCCTCAGAATGGTTGGGCCTTTCCTCATTATAGCTGGTTTTTATCTTCGTGTATACCTTCGGGTGAGAAACATCGGGTATGGACATCTTTCCAAAGGTCTCAAGAAAAGAAACACCGTTCCACATCATGTAGGCAGTGGTGAGACAGGTGGCTCAAGTGAGGTTGGAGATAAATCTAAAAGGGACGGTGTTGCTTTTACAAGCCTGGTAGATACTGTTAGTATATTAAGCATTTCATTGCAGGTTTCAAGTGATTCTGAGCGAACGCAGAAAGGAAGAAAAAGTGATATCACGAGCTCACGGTTCGAAAGAGTCAATGACAGATCGCAAAACACTTTTCACACCAAAACTAAAAGAAACCACGTTTTGAAGGGACATAGGTGCGGTATTTCTTTAGACAAAAGGATAAGCAAGACATCCAAAAGTGGAATTTCACCCGAAGGTCGGAAGGCAATGCGTACCATGACATTTTTGGTCCTCGCCTTCGTTGCGACTTGTCTACCCAACATTGTTAGCATCACGATACATTCCCTCTTTAAAGATGTCTTTGACCGCATCAACAGTGTCTTCAGTTTCATGGAGATATCTCGTTGGCTATCATATAGTAATAGCTTGATTAATCCTTTTGCATACGCTATGGCTCAACCCCTTATTCGGAAAACTGTTCTGAAGATTCTCTGCGGCCGAAAATGTGAATGAATCCCGAGAAAGCTGCTCAAACTTCGTGTCATACCAATAATAGCATTTGTAACTATTATGGTCATCTTCAAGTTAGAAATGTTAGCTTTGAGCTAATCATCTTCTTCGTTCGAACTTGATCATTCAACAACATATCTTACGTTCATTAAAAATTATGTATTATGTAGACCATCATTCGCATGGAAAGCTAAGAATATGTTTGATTTGTTTTGTTTTACCTGGCTGCAAAGAAAGCATGTGTATGCTTGCAAGTAAGTAACTAGGGGACCGATGGCTATAAGTTGTCTTCGAGGGACTTGGTAATGATGATTAATGCCTGACACCAAGCGGTAGTCGCTCAAATTGTAGATTGTGACAAGAAGATGTACTGTGCGTTCCATGCTGAGATGACATTTCTAGCTTCAGGATCAAGGCCTGATGATTACGAGCTTTACGTGCAAGCTTAAGACAGGTGAGAGGCGAAAAATGCCATCACATTAAGCTAATTTTCTGAAGAATTATGAGCTCTGCCATTTACTCTGTTAAAACATGGCGAATCCGTTTATACACTTTGGCCACTCTGTAATGTCAATTCTTGCTATTGCCAAAATGTTTAAAAAAAATACCCGTATGTTCCGTTCAGGCTCCATTTCAAGTGCACTCTGGGATAGTTTTGTGGCCAAGTCGCTTCCGGTCTATTTCGTGCGGCTGCACTGCATTGTGCATGCCGGCGTTGATTCGGGGTGTGTTGTGTATGTGTGTGTACTTAATTTTCCGACTGTAATCAAAGTAATTAACACGATTTCCAAGCGATTTCAAAAGTGGATCATAAAAAAAAACGTATGAAAATATTTTAAAACAAACTAAAAATAAGTCTCGGAAGTGGTACAAAATAAATTCCGAGAGGCTAACCCGGGCATGTTGGGCGTATTGGCGTTAGCGAGAATTTCATAAAGTTCACTGATGTAAATCATTGGGTTACGTGCGAAATTGCCAGCTTCTTCGAATTATTGTTGCCTTTGCCTATGCTTTTTTCCTACGCCATGAGCGCGCTTTAGTAATTAACATTCAGGTGATTGAGTACATATGAGAATGTATCGATTACATTTTCATTAGCATGTGTGAAGAGATTCATATCATGTATAGTCTTGCTGTTTGACAATAAGTATCTCATTTCATTCGTAATATCATCGCCCTGAGCGGATTATATTCTCTGTCAATATTGATTTTAATATAAATGAGTGAAATGTTAGACGAAGTAGCAGTTAAGCAAAGCAAATCGTTTGACAATAATTAAGTGTCTCCTTCACTATCCTCACCATGGGCTGGTCATATTCTCTCAATAATGCTTTTTAAATAAATGGGTGAAATGTTTTACAAAGAAGCAGTTAAGCAAAGCTAACCGATGGTAAAAAGCTCCTATTTGTCAAACGACACAGCTTCCGCGTTCAGTGATTTCAATTAAGCTCTAAAATAGGACTTTATTTTTGTCTACTCTACATCAAACTTTTACTGGTGATCAGGGAAGACTACAATTTGGGTTGTTGGAGTTTTCTCTTAAAGATGAGAGTATCATCTGACTCTAAAATGAAGAGTTATGAAGGATTGGGTTTATAGTAGTGTCGTTCTTATTCGAGGACTTAGAGTGTCTACTCTTTAACTTGCACGGTAATACGGAGCGAAATGTTGAACAAAAAGTATAGTATTGTCAGTGACCAGACAGAATGGAGATTGATATTAAGGAAAGTGCAACAACTTCGTTTCGAATATTGATCATGGCTGGATCTCATCATACCTTCTTGCATTCCGCCAAGACGGCGCGAGTTGAGACTGCTATTACTTCCATTTCATTTTCAACGGTTTTTGTTAACGTTTCGCGATTTAGAGAACCTTTGTTTATTCATGTTATATTAGCTGTACTGATACTCGGGGTTTATCCTTCTCGTTATGGAGACTAGTTGAACATTTAGCCTTGCCAATGAAACTTTGGAGATTTCTAACAATTTTTTGGAAGATTATGATGAAAGAAGACGTACAGAAACCTAGTTTCAGTGTGATGGTCCTCTGTTTAATGGTTCTTTCTTGTTTAACCGCCTTCATAAATGTTCTAATTCTGGCAGCATTCTACGTTGTTACTTGAAAGAGATACACGTAATGTTTTTCATTCCATCTGATCTGGGGATGTTTCATCAGGGATCGTCCTCTCAAAAGTTGCTTTCAAACAATTGCAACTACCAAGAAGAAGTGGTCTCCATGAAGAAAATCATTCTGTCTCAGCCACTGACATGAAAGGGAGATTGCAGTAGATTCTTAGGTATTCATTCGTAGGTTTGAATTTCGAATAAAGTCTTAGTTGTATGATATATATTGTATAATAGTGTGAAACATAATTTTGCTAACATTGCTTGTACATGTAATATTTATAAAATGTGGTTGAGGTTGTATGAACTTGATGAAGTTGTGTTTCTGTGATATTTTACATTAAAATTTCACAATGTACCAATGTTACCATTCATCACTAACTCTAGAATGTCTGGCATGAAATGATAAGTTTCAACGATTACTTGTTCTGTGTTGTAATCACACTCAAACCAGAACCGTAACGGTTATATTGGTACAACCACTCATCTTTTGTTGTTACTCTACAAATATAATAGAAAAAGAACAATTTTCCATTGGGTACTATCATTGCTATTTACAGATTTAATGAGCATTTTCTGAGAGTTTGAATACCAGAATAGGAGCTACTTAAACTACAATATAATTATGTTTCTACTTTTCAAATGCTCTTGGGCCAGAATCTTGACCTAAGGATTATAAGACACATGCTCAGACGGCTCTATTACTCGATGGTTAATTTCCGAATTTATCAATTCAACCATATAACCTGAACATGAAAACTAAACCTGATTTCACACCAAGCCTAAAACCAGATCTCAACCATAATCCTATTATACAGATATTGACTGGCAGGGGGTGTATATATAACATTCTTTGGACCGCTGAAGGGACTTACATTTTCCCAAGTGGCTATATTTTCCCAAAGCGCGCAGCGTTGAGGGAAAATATAACTCCCATCATGTCCGAAGACTGTTATATATCTCCGGCCAGTCAATATTAGATTGCCTGGGTTTGAAAAGAAGAAAGAAAATCGAGAACAAAACAAAATGTCAGGAAAAAAAAAAAGTGAGAATAAAAATTGACGAAAAAATATTTTTTTGGGGGAAAAATGTGGATAAAATAATTTCAAGGGAAGTGGAAATTATTTGTGTGACTAGTGACAGTCCTCAAGAGGGCGACATGCATTGATTACAACTATACTCATATCACCAGCTGGTGAATATAACCATCGAAAGTGACCGGCTAGGAAAATATAACGCTCCTCTCAATCGATATCAGGTGACGAGCTTTGGACCAATCACATCTCGGTGTCTGTCTAAGCTACCTAATATAACCCATTTATATTTGATAGGATACTTTTGGTTGATCAATCTCTTACATCGATGTACATATTTTAACTATGTTTTATAAGTAGGCACAATTATCATACTCGTACGCGTGAGCCTTGAGTGTAAGATCTTTAAGATGCCTTATAAGTTAATTTTAATTGTAAATGTTAATCATAACCTGATAATATCAAAGGCATTGTATAATTTATCATAATATATTTTTATTATAATTCCTAGCATAGGGATGACATTATGTAAATATGTACGAAACGTGGAAGCTTATGAAATAACTGTTTTAATTATTCTGCAAGTCGTCTTTATGAAATTATTTTGGTGGCCAATTGTAAATTGCAGTTGTGCGTCGGTCAATGGAGGTGCGCACCATATTTGTCTTTATTCGGTTGATTGCCACTGTTTTTCTTACCTTATCTATGTTACTTTTGTATTTTTGCTTTTTCTTCTAATTTAATTCTACGGGTTATAGTCTTCTCTTAATCAGAACACTGTGCGCTTAGAAACATCAGTATTAAGCGCCTAATAAATGTTATGTATTATTATTATTATTATTAAAAGTGTCAAGGAAATCTGAATCATTTATGTTGCAAAAAAATGAGATTTTTTTTTTCTTTTCTATTTTGTTTGCTAATGATCTCTATTAGATTCACATAAGACGTACCATAATTGCTATTCCAAAGAAATAATAAAAATTGTATGATTTGTGATTTATTGATTTTAAAAAAAAAGTACCTTTCTACACTAAAATTTAACGCATAGTGAAAGCACTGATCTAATAGTTGTAAGCTCAGTTTTTACATGTAATGGCTATGCAGCCGAGTTATCGGAACGTCCATGAGACCGGAGGACCATTAGGGTCCGTTTCTAGAGGCCGAACGTAGACCTTCAGAAAAGTCATTTTCAGACGATTCATGGGCCTTCAGATAAATGGGATGTCCCACAGGCCATTTCTTCTTGCAACTATTTTTCAAAATTATTTCCTGATTTCAATTATTAAATTAATAAACTGCTATTTTCCAGTAATCTTGACTGATTTGTGCTTGTGATTTTGTGTATAAAAAGTGATATATATATAGAATAAAATCTGTATCCATTGTACATACGTTGATAATAGATACCTTAACAAAAGCAATGAATATGTTTTGTTATGTATTGAGTGGACGGCCATCGATGGACTTTTTAAAAACATTATGGAAGGTAATGCAAGCAACAGGTTAAGTTTTAAACGATTGAATAATCCCACATTACCATTCATCCTGTTTCTATTCATTTTATGGAAACATAAATACACTCTGCAATTGGACGCTGTTCATAGTTGGAACAAATTGCAGGTGTTTTTAATTCAATGCTGATGTAGAACCCGCCCGTCTAAATATAGCATTGTTTTCTTCATGCTACCTACTGACACAATTATCATTTTGGGAAATGATTATATTTAGCCAGGCAGCTATTATCTCAATAGACGGCTTGCAATAGCGATACAAGCTGTTACTCAAACACACTCACACACACTCACTACCTACGCACGCACGCTCCATGCAAACACACAACATAGTTCAACGAGCGAGCTAAATAGGGAAGAAAGCGATGTGTGTTTGCTTTTGTATTCGTGTAGCAGACGACTCCCGCGTTCCAACATTGTACACCCGATCGCTCCGGCATGCAGTCTATCAGATGAACGAGGAATCGCTTTCAAACGGAATGATTTTCCATTCCTCTGCATAGCATAAATCAGAACTAAAACTCAACTTCGACGCTGTATTGCTGCAGGTAAGTGAAAACATATATGCTCATTATGTGTGTCTACAGAAGATCTAAAAGACTGCTTTTATTTCCATGTCGAAGATGCATTTTTGTTTGCCGCGCTATGTTCAGATCTTCCTTAGATATGTTGATGTATCCGATGCAACATCTCATGTCTTACAACTATACAAAATAAATGTAATTGCATTGCATACCCTTTCGTTCTCTACCCCCCCCCCCCCCTTTTACCCTCTCTCTCTCTCTCTCTCTCTCTCTCTCTCTCTTTCTCTCTCTCTCTCTCTCTGTTTCTCCCTCTCCAATGCTACGGTTGTCTTCTTTTCGAGCCAATATTGCAGACGGGGCTGACGTGGTGTTTCTTCTTATTATCTATTTCTTAAATATCTTCTTCTTTTTTTTTCTGACCATAATTTTATTCTTAAAAATATACTTTTGGTTGTCATGGTAATGATAGTAGCACACGTTAATTGTCATTACCCCCGGACTGAGGCGATTGCAAAGACTTTTTAAAAAATATTAAAAAATTAGCGCAATTGAAATAACCTTATGTTCATTACCTTTTGAAACATGTGAGCATTACATGTCGTTTGGAAAGACATTAATCTACATTTACCACATTCCACCCAGGTGAGGTAAATGGGTATTAATGCTTGAGTGCATTTGTATGGTAGAGCTAAAGCCTGGGTAATACTGTGATTGCAGGGGCCACATGAAGAACAGTATCAATGCCTAGGTAAACAAGACATATTATTATCATCATTATAAATCATTACTACAATAACGTATTACATAATCCGAGCATGATAAGCACTGCAATGATATTGAATTTACACTTTGGTTGATTTCTAAAATGTCTTGAGATCCTTGTTGATATTTGTAGCTTTCTGTTTGAGAACATATCAGTTAGACACAATTAGACGATAAGTCAAGAACGAATAAGAATTTATTTATGATGAAGAAAATAAATCGATCACAACGAGTCCTCTCTTATCCTCATTTATTAAGAAAGGCAAAATTTGTAGCTAGATTTAATTTGATAAAGATCAGAATTAATCGAATAGATCAATGATGTAAAGATTCATCATAAGAGCTATAAATAATCGAGTTGTCCGTCGATCGGGATCTGTGATTTTTATGCACCTGTAGTTTGATTGTTTTGGGAAATTAAGATCGATACATTTTGATTCTATATGTTTCAACAAATGATCTTTTTTCACGATAAATATCACCGATGGCAAACAATCAATAATGAAATGAAACTCGTTCTGTGAATAAAGATGATTTTCTTCTATTTTATCGCTGAAAACAATTAAATTATATTGAGGGTAGGTTTGTGATTCAACTTGAGTATCAAGTTTTGTAATAAAATTTGTAAAAAACCTATCTGACTTTCATTCTAATCAGCTTTAAAGGGCTTTATGAATACTAATGAGCTAATTGTGCTTCCTTGCTAACAATTCATTTTTATACGTAAAGTGTCCTTTTCGGATATAACTAAACCTTATCTTTTTTAATCTTATTATAATTAATATTTTCATAATTTCGACATAGAATTATGATAATAATTATAATTATAAAAATAAGATTGCAAGGGGCCGAATCCACTTGACATCAAAGGCTCAAGGCGCATACGTTAAAGACGAAAAACAGTATAAATATTATCTAATAGTGATAACTATTAATGATTTTAAAAGGGAAAAAACGATCTTGCGGCTAGTCTCTTTACCAAGAGGTATGAAAATATATCCAATGTTCCGAAACACCTGCGAAATAATGCATGTTTATATCGCAGGCCTATAGATTTTTTACGTAAATGTCAAAGCCAGATATTCTTGCCAATAATCCGCCATTTTCAGGTCATTCCAAAATGTCACCAGGCTACTCGATGAATATTTGCTCGTCTGTGTGATTTCACCTATGGTCAGTCTGACGAAGCATGTATTTTGTAATACTAAGGTCTGTAGCAATATTTCATTTGTATGCGTATGGATGCGTAGGGACTATAGGGAGGCACACTTAAATTGCAAATTGGATTTTATTTTCATTATAATTGCCAAGAGGAAGACCGGACAGAAATGACCAGCTTGACCGTGTATCAAATTAAATAATAATTTAATAATCAAAACCAATCAATCATTTTGATTCACTCTCTCTCTGTGTCTCCCCCCCCCCCCCCTTTCAAAATCAGTCCCTGTGTCCCCCAGCCGCCCTCGATCTCTCTATAATATGCTATTTATCTCTTTATCTCTTCTTAATCACTCTCCTATTATTCTCTATTCCCCACCCCCAAATCCTCAATCTCTCTCTCTCTCTCTCTCCTTCCATCCCAGTTTCTCTGTCTTTCTCCATCATGTCTCTGTGTCCACATTTCTACCCTTTCCACCTTCCTAGTACACTCGCTCTCTTTATCTACAGCCTCTATATTATCTGTGTGTTCTCTCTTTTTTCTAACCTTTATCAATCCAGATAAATTTAGTTTTGACATTTACGGTTTCTTAAAGGTTCGGTAGTAATTGAAATTCCTCGTCCAAGTAATCCACGATTCAT
This sequence comes from Strongylocentrotus purpuratus, assembly GCF_000002235.5. Lineage (NCBI taxonomy): Eukaryota > Metazoa > Echinodermata > Echinoidea > Camarodonta > Strongylocentrotidae > Strongylocentrotus > Strongylocentrotus purpuratus. The sequence goes on from NW_022145609.1 coordinate 8,311,431, forward strand.
TAGAAACCATTATTTTCTATTTCCAAGTCTGTCTTATGTTACCGTCAATGTCGACACATCCGATAAACATTCGAAAACAGTCAATGGATTTTCCAGGACGTATGCTATGCAATGTGTTGTGCAAAATTAATTAAGATAATGATAGGAAAGCTGCAAGCATTTCCCATAGCAATTAATCTGACACAAAGGGAGAGTTATGTAGCACGTAAGCATTCTAAGCTGTTTTGCCACCATCGTAATCAAGCCATAAACTGCGTTATAAAACAACAAGCTCGTTTGCCATGCACTTTGACGTGCTGTGCAATTAGTCAGGACTGAATACGAGTAATTATACCATCCTTAGGGCTTTGTGATGGCTATTAAAAATTGAAACTTTGGCCAATTTGTCAGATTACTATAATTAATCGGCAGAAGTTTATAATGCAATTTTTTCTTCTTGTCTGGCTGACGGCTTGTTGAGCTTTAAAACAAGGATCGGATGAGGGGGAGAGGGGGAGAGAGATAGATAGAGAGCGACGGGTAAGAGGGTGGGTGGTAGATGAAATACAAGTCTTGGGCATCGTTGGAAGGAGAGGTGGTTTGGGAAATGTCATAAAGTTTATATATAGTACTAAATAGGAAGAGATAGTATTTAGGAATGGAGAAATAAAGATAAGGGGTTTTTGAAGGTGAGAAAAGATGCCAAAGACTCATACCTCATCTACCCCCCCCCCCCTCTCCTTTCACAAAACCCTCTATCTTTCCCCGTCTCTCTATATATGTCTATATCTCCCTCTCTCTCTCTCTCTCTCTCTCTCTCCCTCATCCGATCTCAATTCTAAATGAATGTTCTCTATCCATTTTTATATTCATGTCTTCTCATTCTAAAAATATGTACTGTGAATATGGATAAAACATTAATTCCTCAAAAGACATAGTCTACATCTGTGTTCCTCATCGATTTATGTTCCTTGTTTCAGAGCCCAACAAGCCGTCAGCCAGACAAGGAGAAAAAAATGCATTAAAAATTTCTGCCGATTAACTATAGTACTCTGACAAATTTTCTAATAGCCACCACAAAGAAAAGCATAATTACCTATTTTTCACCGTGCCATCTGAAGAATGAATAATAAATAATGATGATACATCACTGTCATCATTGAAATTATGACATTGATATATAGGTCATAATCATAAAGATCATTTATCAACGTGAAAATATACTATAGGTTATTCATACTCTCTCTTTCTTTTTTTATCCCTAGGGGAAAAAACTAAACGGCATAGGCTGAGAATTTAGTGTGTTTTTTCTAGAAAAAATTACCCCAAAATGAATTAACTAAAACAGAAGGTATAACCGATCTTTCAGTTGATATATTGACTTGTATATACTGTAGATAACCTATTGTTTAGCATCATAATATATGTCATGGTCTATCAACATCAAATCGATTTTACGTGCAAATCTAATCAAATTTTTCAGATGACACGGAACTAAATCAAGGAATATATTATGAAGGCCTATATATAGTCGGAAAAGATAGCGAGATGTATTCCAATATACGTGTCATAATATATAGTCCCATTGTCATATAAGAATATTTCTACTATACATGTACAAACTGCGAGCACAAATACAGCATTCTAAGAAAGGTCATGCAATCATTTTGTTGCGCTCTTGACAAGATATCCAAAACCTTGAAGCATTTCTACCACGTACTTGAACGTAATAACAATAGTTCTTCAATATTACAGAAAATTACCTTCAGCCCTCGACAATAGCAGGTTTCTATGGCAACGGATGAGTTGTGTGTGTGCTATTGAAAGAGTTATGACGTCGGCATTGTGTAGCGTCTTAGAGTGTAGGACCTGCATACATTATCATTTTTGAATGCATGAAGATAATATAGTGACCACTCAACATGTATCATTCGAGATAATAATTCATGATTGATATTCATGTATATTCAATCAGAGACAATTTAAGAAGAGGTAATTTTACAAGCAATTTGCGAGGTATAGATGTCCAACAACTAGAAAATAATACGGTACAGCTTAACAAAGCACAGATACATATGAAAAACTATTTTATATAAGCATCAATACAGAAGCTCTAAGGGAAGGAAGATTAAGCCCTACTATAACAAAAAGGGTTCCTGATGATGCTTAAGAACGGGAAAGAAAGAGGGAAGAAACTGGAGAAATCGTATGGATATACACGTATAAATATTCATTGTATCCTACGGCAGGGAGTTCCCTATCGCCACACTATATGTAGTGGCGGTTAGAGGTTTGAATAAATGAGTTTATTTGACTACCTTGATGCCTAAATTATACGTTTTCATTTTGCTTAAATTGTACAATCAGAGCATGTGGCAATTGACTAGAATAATAATGATATTATGAAATAAGATATTTTGTGTGAATAAGTGCAGTGTATAAGAGAGTGCATTAGATGAATGAGTCTGAGATATTATAAGCATGAAAAATGAATATGTAGAATATCCACACTCAAATACAGGGTAAAACGTGCACTGAGGACTTTTTGCATTTTATATTTTACCCTACTTAGTTGATATTTTACCCATTTTTAAGTGACTATTCAATATCTTTTCCATAATAGGGCAATGCATTACTAAATTGTTTTTTTTTTTAAATGTCCAAATATTTTTGCATTCATTATTGCTTTCGTGCTGGGCAAATTTTTACACAACATTTATAAGCATACTATAGTAGAGTAAACATGGAAATGGAAGCCCGAAAAAATATTGGGGGTACATGATATGAATCCTATCATTCCAATCAGGCAGACACCACCCTACCGACATCATGGATCCTTATGAAGTGGACGACGAGCCACGTATGGTGTCCCGTAACCCCATGCTCATCCCGTGTTTCCTCGCGGTCGATTACATCTGCATGGCTGGCGTGGTCGTTCTGTGGTTCGTCCTCCTATTCACGGAAAACCTCCCTGGGCCGACTCATCGTGGATTTTGGTGTCATGATCGTAATCTGATGATGCCCTACTTGGAGGATGATATCTTCACGGAGGAGGTGCTCTATGTGACCTGTTTTGCTGCCCCGCCCATTATGGTGAGCTTTAACCCTTTGAAAACTGAATTCTGTCATTTCCATTTGCTTAGTACATGAATAACCCTGTTCCCATAGGTAAAGCTCTAATTTACGTCCTGTTTATCGCCCTGTTTTTTTTTTTTATAAAAATCTGATCTAGAGCCGACTCCAATATTAGGCAAAGGAACTATTCAATAGACTACAAAGAATGTTTGGATTTGTAATTATTTCCATAGTTGATTGTTCATCCTTTAAATTTTATTTTTAGATTCATTCATAAAAAGGGAGCAACCGTGTCAGAACATAATGTGAACCTTTCGTGTTGGTATGGTGATGTTCCTCACACCACTGCCTAAAAGATTATGATTAGGAAGTGACCATCCAAACAAGAAGTAGGCCTATGAGTATACATCTCTTAAGGTATTGCAGTAAAATTATAGATAATCAATATGGGTACATACACAAAATGTGAATATGTATTATTAACCCCCTCTCCCTTCCCCTATCATCCTTCCCCATGAATGCACTATTCTTCCAAACCCAGATCCTGTACGGAGAGTGCATGCTGGCCCTCTGTTCGTGTAAGAAGACATCGCCTGAGATGAAGGTTGGGAGGAGAAAGGTCGTCAAGAGTTGTTCTCTCAAGCTTTACCCGGTCATCAGGAGGATGTTCAGATTTACAGGTAACTTACCAGGTCAATTTGTTTGACCCAAGTCTTGTTGCAGAAGGAGTTTACCCGATTGCCTTGATGATTTAGATAAGTTTGCTAGCCAAGCCTCCCCGGTCTCTCTCAAAACCATACAAATACAAGCTCTGCTTTTAGAGTATTTTTTTTCCTTTAAAATTAGACTTAATTTATGATATGCTTATAATATTCTGTATCCTAAATGCTTAAATTACTTGTCGATATTTAAGATTAAATTTCATTTTATATGTTATATTGCCATTGCCATTTGCTATTTGATATTCATGTTATGTAAGCATTTTTTCTTTCTTTTCTTTTTCTTCTTTTTTCTTTTTGAGGAAGCCACACAAATACAATCTCTGTTTTTAGTTGATTACGCTTTTCCTTCGAAATTCTGCCTAGTTTACGATATTATTTTGTATCCTAAATGCTTTAAGATGTACTTTCATTTTATATGTTATATTGCCATTTGTTATTCATTGTATTTTAGCATTATTTTCATGTTTTTAATGAGTTTTTTTTAAAATTTAATATAATTTAATTTAATTGCCAGGTGTCTTTGCTTGTGGAGCCTTTGCCACATGGATCATCACCGATGCTGCACAGAGAGTTACAGGAATACAGACGCCATACTTCTTGACCGTGTGTCGACCAAACTATACAGCTCTCGATTGCAACACATTCATCACCGATTATGAGTGTGTAAAACGGGATGATGATCTCCTGGAACAAGCTAGGTAAGGATGATGATCTATTTGTTTGTTCATTCTTTCTTCATCCATTAAGTCTTATCCTCCTCCTTCTTCTTCATCTTGCTCCCGCCCTTCACAATCTTCTTCGTTTTCATTTTCCTTTTTTCTGCTTCTTCGTCTTTTTCATTTGTTTTCATGCCATGTGATTTTCTATTTATTTCATGATTGATTTGGGGGAATTTTTCAACGCTTTTTTCTTGTATACTTTCATCTTCGTTTCATTTTTTTGTCGATGTTTTCTTCTTTTCCATCTCCATGTTCTGTTCCCCAGACCACCTTTGATCATTATTACATTTTATAGCTGTTGATGTATCGACTTGTCTCACTTTGCTAGGCTTTAGAATTAGAACTATACCTATGAATACATATACGAAAATAACATCATAATTATCCGCATTCTGCCAAGGTGATGATGACGCTGCATGAACATAAAGCATAAATTACTTTTAAAATAAAGATATACTATTTTATAGGTCTCGCGCTCTCAATAAGGCAGAGCGGGACAAAAAATATCATCAACACACAAACAAAATTCATATAGCCTACGTCAGCAGAGAAATATGCTGGCAGGGATACCTGTTATGGTGACATGATAACAGCCCTCGTTAAGATCTAATTAAGTTGCATGAGGAATTCTCATCTCTTTTTCCTCCTCTCTCTCCTCAGGCTATCATTTCCTTCGCTACATGCATCTCTAGGTTCATATGCTGCAGTCTTCACCATGGTAAGACAATCACTTATGTTGGTAGCTTCATGTTAAAGAGCAACACCACCTTTTCGTAATACCACAAAAGTAATATTGATTCTAAAGAATGTATAGTAATTTTTCATTAATAAAACCGAGAAAATGATTGCAATTCGATCTCCTACTAAGGGATTTATTCAATTATCGATTCCCTATGTATTCAAGTTTTTTTGTGAAATTCTTTTCGATATAATCCTTATTAATTGAAATCAATTAAATTCAAATTTATCAATCATCCGTTACATGAACACGAATATAAAAAGTACTGCATGCATGAGATAGATTAAACATATAAAAAATGATTCATTTAAAATACATACAGTAGAAGTCATCTGAACAAATTATTTCAAGCAATATACAAAATAACTCTTTCCTTGTCATGCACCGTGTTCTACGCTCTTACCCATCCTCGCTTCCTTTCCGTTTAGTTATTTACTTTCCCTCCTCTACATATCCAAAAGTGAATCCATAAGATCATGAAAATGAGAGGGGTAAACCTGCTACCAACGAACGACAATTTAAATAATTATAATGTCACTACATGTCTCTTTATCACTCAATTTATAATTTATTCCGTGTAAATACGTTACATTCATTTTATTTACCTTGCCATATTTTTAATGTTTTTTTATTTTGTTAACTATAGGGCCACGCTCACCAGCTTAGCTTCTAAAGGGGTCCAAAAACCATTCATTTTGTGATGTATTCAAATTGTATGTTGATTAATGTACTTTTATCAATCTCTTTTTTTTAAAAGATTATCTCATGTTTTGTGTGGTTTTGAATAAAATGAACTTGAACTTGAAACTTGGTATCATCAGGCCTACATGACAAGTCAAGTGAGCATTCCCTGTACGAGGCTGCCCATCCCACTGGCGAGTTTGGGTCTACTTTCGGGAGGGCTCCTCTGGGGGATCACAAGAGCCTCGAAGTATCGGCATCACTGGAGTGATGTCGCGGTGGGTTTCCTGTTGGGTATGGTGGTGGCGCTGTACTTGGTAAGCAACCAGAGCCATTTATACACAGAGATTGGTTAACGCAGTTTCTGTGGATACCATGATCGAAACTACTTTCGAAAAATCAACCTAAGGCGATTTAAAGGTATTACAAAGTTTTGGTATGAAGTCATGAATTCGGTTCAAATGAACATATTGGAAGCATATGCGATCCTACAATATTCAGCGATCGTCGTCGCGGTTGAAATCGAGTCTATAGTTATAAAAATAACATAATAAACTCTTTATGTTGTATAGCTCCCTCTCAAGGTCAAGATATTAATTAAGCTATGAAACGATGTTTCTCAACTAAAATCGACCGATTAGCTATTCCCGTTTGGAAATAATATATCACAACTACATATTCTGAGATTTTTATGGTCGCAGCTACCATTAATTTTGTACGGCTTTAGGCGCCTTTTGAAATTCATCACAATTTACCGGGCCGGAGCACCGGTAAATTTTTATATTCAATTTATCTCGAAAGCAGAAGTGTTTTAGGGGCTAAATTTTCTAGTGCTTATAATACATCTAAAGGGGCATCCAAATATATCAAAATTGTATAGAATGACTATCCACCCAATTTTCAAAATTTCCCAAAACTTTGTATTACCTTTAAGTAGCCTTGTGCGTCACCTATTGAAATGTGAGAACATGACAATAACGCATTACGTAATCCGAACATGATTTCTAAGGGATAAACAAAAGGGTAGTGAAATTGCTATTGAGCTAACTTTTTGAAAGTAATTCAAGGGCTCATTCATGTTTGCCTGTTAAGCCAGTTAACCAAACTCTGAGTATAGATGGCTGTTAAATAAAATTTAAGTTCAAAATTAAATTATAAGCTGGTGGTTATGTTATAACATCTACCATGTGGGAGATACAGCAACACCTAAACATTTGCCTATAAAGGCAACTAAAGTATCAATCGCATATCTTTGACAGAATAATCGCAAAATAAGAACAATCTTTAAATGTTGCTATTTTTCTATTTTCTGTAGAAGACGTTGCTTACCCCGTTTCCCAGTTGACACCAATTTATCCTTTATCATTGCCTGTAAACTGTACATATTGATATTCCGACTTGAATATCATGATTACGTATTATTGTCTTGAACATTTTAAGGTATTTGCTGTACTGGCGTGTTTTGAAGAGCGCCCCCAAGATGACCCAAACAACCTGCCGAAGAAATCATCCAGTCCAAAGCGTTCGTCGCCTCTCTCCTTGATCAGATTGCCGAGACTACGGGCATGTAATGGGAGCCTTGCTGCACAAGTGAGTTGTCGTGTTCTTTTATGTGAAGGCAGCCTTTAATTTTGGTCTGTTCCAAGCAGTGTATGTTGTTATTGTGGCTCTTCTTCTTCTTTTCATTCTTTTTCTTCTTTTTCTTCTTCATCTTTTTTGTTCTTTTTCCATGTTTCACTATATCTTGAGTAGGCCAGACAATTCTGTTGAGCTTTCAACTAAATTTGTGGTATGGTGTTGTGGTATGAGTCCTGCTCGAGATAACCAATACGATTACTTATCTTTACCTAATCCACCATGAAAGATATTCATTTTACCAGAATCGTCATCTGCCTCATAATAATTCAAGACATGTTTGCTAATTATAAGCTAGAAAGTATAATGTTAATAGATTCATACCTGAGTAAGATCAAAAGACCTTGCAGAATTCCATTTGATTGACTCTACTGGAGCATAATTTGGTACCTTTTCAGAGAAGCAAGTTTTAGAATATGATGACATTTTTAAAAAATAGTTTACATTTTTCTTTTTTTTTCTTTTTTCTTTCTTTCTGTAAGTCAATAAGGTGCTTCTTTTTCTATCAGATTAAAAATAGAACATCTGTTGACACTTTCAAAGTGCAGAAACAGTAACTGAAAGCGAATAATCGAATGTTGGTATGTCTTTTTCCACCATTTTATCTAAACGAAAGCATAATTACACTCACAACATAATTGTTCCTTTTTTTTTCTTCTTCAGAATGGCCAAGCGACCTTCCACAATCCGTCTTTTGTCGGCGATAGTTTACGGAGAGACTACTAAATCTATGAGCAACTGCTTTGTCGATCAAAACGTATAATTTGCAGAAAGCGTTGTAACACCTTAGTTTGTAACCATTATAAAGTAATGAATGCATCCTCTATTGTTTGTGTGGAAACGATGGTGTGCGTGCAGGTATGTGTGCGCGCGTGTGCGGTGTGTGTGTGCGTGTGTGTGTGTGTGTGGGTATGCGTGTGTGCGCGTTTGTGTGTCTTAGACCGTGTAGCTGAGCTTCGTTCCCGAAGATTTTGTCAGAACTTATCTATTGCAAGATCGTTGATGACTTATATAAATAGTTATATATATATATTATATATATTTATTGTTCAAATGTATACATGTACTGCATTACAGAGGTGTGGGTTTGTGGCCAAACTGAATAATGTCATAAAGGCTTTCTCTTCAAAATACTGACTTGCTGCATGTAGAAGCTAAACAGAATTTCATATAAAGTGCAAAGGTTCACCCTATATAATGTCGAGAGTATAAGCAAAACAAACTCGAGAAATGAACGTATTGGGGATTTTAAAGAAGAATAAATAATGTTAAAATCGTATTTTGATTTTTAACTAATTATTTAGAGTTAGCTGATGATGTGACTCTTTGACTTGCCCCCCCCCCCATCACTGTTGTCACACATGAATGTATGTCTCTCTCTCTCTCTCTCTCTCCCTCTCGCTCGCTCTCTCTCTCTCTCTCTCTCTCTCTCTATTTCTCTCTCTCTCTCTCTCTATTTCTCTCTCCTTCTCTCTCTCTCTCTCTCTCTCTCTCTCTCTTAGTAAGTCGGTATTGATGTGGGTGTGTTTGTGTCATTGTTTACAGTCTCTGTATAACAGTCCGTCCGTCTTTCTATGATTATCATGTTCATGTGTGTATATATATCTCTGTTCTAAATGATGATCCCTTTTTAAATATTTTTTCTTTTCCTTTTGGTCTCTATTCCTTTGTTATTCATTCTGAAATTACTTTTGAGAGGTTTTATATTCGATGTATCGGTTTGTTTGTTTGTTATTCTTAATTTATGTAGCAATATTTTATTTTCAAAGTAGGAGGTTTAAAAAGAATCACGAGGAACATAAATTTCTCAAGAAAGAGGTGTATGTTATTTTTATTTATCTATAAAAATGTTTATTATTGATGTAATTTAAAAGGAATATATTTGAATGTTAATTGAAGAACAAAGGCACTTGTTTGATTGCAAGTTGGGTAATTAACAAACAGTATTTTTGATGTATTTTACTGAAAACTAATGCATGCAATTCAGATGTTCATAATATTTATTAAAACTATACTCACTAAACGTTCGACATGAATACACATATCACAATTAACTCAACATGTTTACTATGCAATTACCACTCTCTCTCTCTCTCTCTCTCTCTCTCTCTCTCTCTTTCTCTCTCTGTTTTTTTTTTCTCTCTCTCTCTCTCTCTCTCTTTCTCTCTCTCTCTCCTCTCACTCTTTGACTCCCCCTTTTCCTTCTAATTATATCTCTTGTTCTACTTACTCTTCTCTCCCTTGAATCCCTCATTCTTTTGTATATATTCTTCCTTTCATTTCGTCATTCAGTCAATATGCTTTTCTCCCTTCGTTAACTTTCTTCTCCAATTCTCCAAGTCTAAGATTGATTTTTTTTTAATCTGCTTATTTACACTTAATAATCAAATTTTATTTGCAATTCAGTATACATGTTGGTACTTGAACTCTTTTTTCAAAACTGTTATTTACATGCATTGTATAGTAAAATAATTTCACTCATGATTTGATTCATCTACAAGGTATTCTATCGTCATTTCTCATATACTGTTAAATGTTTTATTGTAATATTTCATTCAACAGTGATACTAAAAAGACCGTGATTTGTTTATGCACATTCATACAACAAACCGTTGTCTTGGAAGTTTTTAAAAGCTTTCCATGCTTCTCCGATAAAAAAATTATATATGCAATTAGGATTACATGCATAATGTGCTATCATACAAAGTAGTTTTAATAAGTAACCCGTCATTAAAGCTGGGCGATAACACCCCCCCCCCCGGCCCACCTTTAAAGTTGGATATTGGCGACTGAATGCTCTGTTTCATCATGGACCTATAGGTCCATGGTTTCATCAACCGTTTTATCCATTAACGAAATTAAGACGGAACATGCTTGTTGCAATGTCGTCTGTCATCACAAAAGTGAATATTGTTTGGATTAATAAAAATAGACTTATAAATTTTACACCTTTTCGTATCTTCTTTATTATAGACAAATTATGTTTGAAGACATCGATTTTGAATTTAATTAAAACAAGATTTTTTTTCATGTTGATTTCTACTTTGGTAAAACGAAACAATTAAAATAATAAGGCTCTAAATGGTGATCATTACAACAACAAAGAAACAATTAATTCATCTGTTATACCTTCAAAATCTTAATTTTCGTTCCTATATCTCGAGAAATCTACCGAACGTTCTAAAAAGCATTGGTTAAAGAGACGAGGCAGAGCCAGACAGTGGGACATAGTGTATGAAAATGAGTGGAAGGAATATGGTAAAGAGAGTGGGAAGCGAGCAGAAGGAGGGACAGACAGAGAGAGAGAGAAGAAGAAGGAGGAGGGAGGGGGAGGAGGGGAAAGAGGAAGAAAGAGACTGACATAAAGAAAGAGGGTGAAGGAGAGGAAAGAGAAGCACTAGAAGATGGACGAAAGAAAACGAATGAGAGAACAGTGTGAGAGACTGAAAGATAAAGGGAAAGATATGGAGAGAGAGGGATGAGAGCAGAGAGGGTGTGTGTGTGTGTGTGTGTATGTGTATGTGTGTGTGAGAGAGAGAGAAAGAGAGAAAGAGATATAGAAAGAGAAAGAGAGAGCACGAGAGAGAGGGGGAGATGGGGGAGAAAGCGAGAAAACAAATAGAGAGAGCAAGTTGCATTCTCAATGTGCACAAAGTATTAAAAACGAACTTTAATAGGGGATCTTTCTTTACCCCGAGATTACTCCTATTCAAAGTAGAACACAATGCTCTACTCCGTTCCTTATAATAATGAACATGGTGAAGGAGAATCAATATTTGTCTCTTGACATGATAACAAAATCGAGGCCCATTCATGTCATTGTTTTGATGTCATATTCTTAAATGTATTTATACAATGTCATTATGTCATACTTTGACATGTCGGGCTGATAACCATCAGTAATTCGTGTTCTATGAAGGAGAATTCCTACCAGGCCTTGGTTACGTCGCTAAGCAACATGAAGCAATTACGTTCAGAATACAGTATCCGTCAACTCGCCTGGTGTATTATCATTATACACCATACAATACCATGTCCAAGGATAAGTGCTCTAAATAACAGTAATTACTGCCCTGATAAGAACAATATATATCAACTAAATTTTAAAAGGGAAAAAACAATCATGCATTTGCTGTTGCTTATTTATTTGTTATCGATCCAAGTAAATCATACAATTTAATTATACTCTTCTAAGCGATTATCTATGTAAGCGAGTGTTTTCCTCATCAAATTCGTATTTAGAAATTGTGGAGCATTGAAATCAAAGCCCATAAACGCTATATTGATACGCTCGGAAATCATTTTCGTCATAATATGGTACATTTCAGTTGATAAATCAGTGAACAATGATGCTTTTCTCTTCCCCTGCGATTCTTCTCCCTTTTAAAATTGATTAGGTCTAGGCCTAAAAAACATAATTGGATATTGAGGATACACATAATTTAGATTCGTAATCTGTTGAACATTGTGCTCAGAGTTTTCAAGAAGAAAAAATATCTACATTAGAAAATTAAACATGATGTGCTTCTATTACTATAGGGGTTACATACAACTGAATGGCTGCGATCATTCACATCAAGTTGATAAACCATTAAATGGTTTCGTGCTCATTAGAAAGAACAAAACAATTGCAATATTAAACGTTAAAGAATGTGAATTATGCAATTAAGAATTGGATAATCCTTAGTTATGGCAAGAGATTAATCACATTCAAAATCGACGAAAATTTCCACCATCCAAAGTTCGAATTTCACTGGTACAATGTTCTTCCTAAGGTCTCTCTTTTGCTTTGATATATATGAAACCGTTACAAAACAGGTTCAATCTTTGAAGTGCTTCTTTTGTTCTTTGTAAGTCTATCAAATAAGATTTTAAATAATTTTCATATGCTTAAAGCGATAATCAATCCCAACATCAATGCTAAAAGTAGGACTAAATTGTGTTTGGATCTCATTCGAAGTAGACACCGTAAATCGTTGCCACGCAGAAGACGGATGCATTTTGGAAGCGGTAACTCACAAACGAATCCCTGGCTGGGTCCCACGAATTCCTGCTACAAACCTGCAGCCCCTGGCCGTGCATCTTACCAATGTGTACCAGGGTAATCAGCTTGTACCGATCGATGTCGAGGGTCTTCACACGTTCCTTGATGATCTCTGACAGCTCCTCCGCCTCCTTCGAACACAGCTTCGGATCGTACTTCATCCCGGTGAGTCGAGACTCGACCGTGCTTTCTATGATGTCACGAATGACGCGGACATAGCTCGAGAACAGCTCTCGAGGCTCGAGCTGGTACGTGTTTTCGATCTGTGGGAGGTGCTTCGCGCTTGGTGATCGACGGCGAGGACGATCCATGTACGACACGAAGCTGACTCCTCGTCGATCAGCGAGTCGTTGAGACGTCCGCTGACGAAGCGATCTCGCCATGCGCTTGGCGATCATCAAACTCTGAAAACTTTGTTTCAAATTCATCATGTCTTCTCCGCCTTCGCCGGGCTTCTTTTTAGTAGACGACGCGGATCCCTGGTTGACCCCCGCAGCGGCGGACATCTTTCTTGAGTGCGATGACGCATTGGAAGCTACGCTTATCTTTCTAGCGGTCGTTGGTGCGACTTGGTCGTTGGTTCGTGATACCTTCCGCTGTGGCATGCTGCCTTTCGTTGTCGACGCGGTCGATGACTTTGTGGTCGATTGTGGAGCCTTTTTTCTACCCCCAGCAGACATCATTCGTGACGAACTGGACGACGCACTCGGTGACTTTCTTGCACGGGTGCTCATCCTGTAAAATCCTTTAATAAACGATGTGAGATTCAAAACATGAGGGCAGCTATCCAGGCGTGCTTTGAAGGGAACGGTACAATTAGTTGTTATAGCAACCGGATAATGTTGTAGAGTTGGAGGTTACAGATCCCGCAGGCTAATAATCATGCTATCACAATTAAGAAACTCAATCCAAAATCTTCAATGATGATTATATTCCTTTTCAAGTCTTAATTTTCTTTTGAAATGAAAAAGTGTTTCAGGCAACATTCTCTTCGTATCTTTATAAGTTCAATTGCAAAATTGTCAGAGTAATAAAATAGATGAGGCTTGTGGCGACCGTAGCAAAGAAAGAGAGTGAATAAAAATGATCGTGGAAACCGACGTCGTTAATTTTCACTTAATACCTCGCTAAAAGGCGATCACATTATGTTAACTGATCTCTCGTCGTCGAAACAAATGTTTGGGTTCTCATGGACGGAGGCGTCCACAAACTCATATCACACCAACAAATTCCATTCACCTATTGAGTGTCTTCCCTGATACGCCGTTTCAAGAGCAACTGCTCATGTATACAGATCAAGTTTCGTTGGGCAATGAACATCAGTTCTGAAAAGCGCGAAAAACAAGCTTAGCATTTTGGAACGGCTTCGCTCGTCTGCGAGGACCCGGCTTCACAACATGTTTCCCAAACTCATTTAAGTTCCTATAGGATAAATTTACATTTTGACACTAAGTGACTTCAGAAACAGATGCTGAATTAAAGATTAAACATGTCCCGGTTTAATTATACATTTGAGGAAATTTTGTTGATATTTCAAATAATGTACACAGACTTTATACATACATAATAATAATAATAATAATAATAATAATAATAATAATAATAATAGTGGGTTCTTGTTAGATTGCAAAAAATATTCCCCCGTGACATGAGCGTACCCAGGGGGAGGGGGCGACCGTCCCCACCGCCCCCCCCCAAAAAAAAAAACACACAAAACAACAACAACAACAACGCCGGCCAAAAAAAAGAAGAGAGAGAGAGAGAGAGAGAGGAGAGAAAAAAGTTAATGGACGTAGGGAGAAAATGAGCTGACAAAGAAACGTTTTTGAACAATTCAAAAAGACAAGGATTTTATGAGAGTCGAGAATGGTACAACGAATCGTTTTCTTTCTTTAATAATTTAATGGAACGTCAAAGGTTCTCCTGCCCTGCACCCACCCCTTAGGGAGCGTGCTCACTACCGCCCCTTAAAAAAAATCCTAGTTACGCGCTTGCCCCGTGAAAATAAACGTAGACCCTTTTGAATATTCCTGCAAATATGCAACCCATACCTTCTGCAGAAGAAGGGATTCTTGTTCAGTGTATTCTGTGAAAACGGGTCTGTTAATGTTTGGACTGGACAAGGATAAGTATGCACTTAACATTTTAGAAAAGAAAGATTTCCCCTCAGGTTTGTTTAAGGGATAATGGTGCACTGCGTGTTCTGATTCTTCGTGTCACCGAAAGAACTGTAGGTATTATCGTTTCCCTTTTGTTGGCGAACTTTATCTACTATCACAACGCTCCGAGCTATTCCTTAGAACTTAAAGAGGCAAATATTAAGCAAAAACCTATTTTTCAATATATACATGCAGTAACTTATGAATTAATTATAATGAAGAATAATAGTTGTATTATCTAAAAATATTTTTGCCTTACACAGATACCTGATATTTCTTTTATTGAAGGGAATACTAATATATATGGTGAAATAATATGTTGTTAATGTTCTTTAACCCTAATAAGGCCGGGGGGCATTATGCCCCCCCCCCCTCCTCCACGATTTTTCCGATTGCTCGGGAACGCATATGGATGACGCCCCGCCGCTAGCTGACTTTTTTTTTTTCGAGTCTTGCGCAACTTTCAAAAGAATTTTTTTGAAAATCGGACCTACGGTTACAAGGTCACGTGACCTTTTGTCTTTGCATGTCAGCCCGAAAATCACTCATTTTCGTGATTTGTGTACAAAACGTATGGAAAAGTCATTTTTCCTCAAAACAGATCAAACATGGGTTATTGGGTCTTGTTTGAAGTTTAGGTGGTTGTTTTTGGAGTCAAATAGTTGAATTGTAGAGAGAGATGAAATAAAACCACAAAAACAATGAAATACATAAGTTAAAAAAAACAATGAGAAATTATCAAAACAAGGGATAACATAAGGAATAAGCTGGCTCTTCCAAATTTTTTGTCGTATTATTATTCAGAATGGTCTAATGAATTATGTAGTGAAAAGAAATGCTTAAATATGAATAATATATGATTTATGGGTAAAAATGTGATTTTTATGACTTTATTTGCATAAATTACCATAAATATGCAAATTAGTGAATTTTTCAAAAAAATGAAATTATCATATTATTCTATACACTTCACTTGACATGCGTGCAAATTTTCGCGGCAATCGGCCTCTTTGCGGCCGAGATCTTAAGGAGGGCCATAATGCCCCCCCCCCCCCTCCCCCGGCCGTACTAAGACCTCAAATAGCCCGGCCTTTTTAGGGTTAAAGGTACTATGTCCCATTTGCAGGCCAAAAAAATGAAAAAGTTAAATTCCAACGGCATTTGAAAGATAATACTCGAACTTCCCTAAAAAAGGTAGGGTTTGAAAATGTCTTCAAGTGGGAAAATAACAACTATTAGTTGTCAAATCGACTTAGGAGCTATAGAGCCAATAAGTAATAGTCTTGATTTTCAGACCATTGTACTGAATGGTCATACGTTTTATGCTACGGAAAGATTCAATCAGTTTAATTTTGGCCATCACAAGAATGGGTTATTGATGTAGACAAATGCTCATTTATGTATGTTGACCAAGAAGAAAAAAAGCCAGTCAGCCACTCAATAGTGTCAGACAGTGAGGCCTAGCAGGTAAACATGTTTCCTTGCATAATTTGAATATTAGGACACTGCTAACCTTTAAATTTCACAGATAGGACATACATGACATATTCATAATTCCTGTAAAGTTCTAGAATTTGAGTTTGGCTGCAAAAGGGACATAGTACCTTTAAAGTATGGGGTTGTCGCTCCTGGAAATACTATCAATGGATTTAACATAATTGGTTTGATTATTTTATGATTTTTGGTTTTATAACAAAACTAACTGTCACAAAATGAACTAAGCATCAATACCAAATATACCTACTCTATTGTTTCTTATAAAGGTTTGCGATTAAATAATTTGTGTTACTATCTTGATAAGATTTTACTAATTAATTGTTTTGTTTACTTGATTGTGAATCTTCAAGAAAAATGCATACAAATTCTCAACAACGTCAACTTTCTCTGAAGAAACAAAACCTTACCATTAGCATAGACATCACAATTTTCACCTGAAAACTACGGTTGTAATTCTTGTTCAAATACAGTTTTGTTTGCACGGGTCAATAATCGTTGATAATAGTGACTGATGGGGAAGGGGTCATGAATCAATGTCCAATATTGGCGTTGAAAGCTACTTGAAGCTAAAAAGCCTAACTAGCTAGGTGATGTGAAAAATAAAACGAAGGTGGTGGTGACAATACAATGTTTACCTAATTTATTGAAGCTATGTCATACTCCGCTCGATATTTAAAAAGGGAAGCTCTTGAAAATGAAGAAGAAGAAGGAGGAGAAGATAGAAGAAGTAGAAGAAGAAGAAGTAGAAGAAGAAGAAGAAGAAGAAGAAGAAGAAGAAGAAGAAGAAGAAGAAGAAGAAGAAGAAGAAGAAGAAGAAGAAGAAGAAGAAGAAGAAGAACAAGGAAAAAAAAGAAAAACGAAAATAAGAAGATAAAGAAAAAGAACAGGGAGAAGATCGAGAACTTGGGGGGGGGGCTACAACCCCGCTACACCCCCCCCCCCCCCCGCTCATTATGTTATGGTTTGTCGGGAAGGGGGAAATAACTTTCATTCACAGATGTATTCTCTGACCATTGAGATATATAGTTTTAAAATATAGAAATATGTGAACCGTGACTCTCAAAATACTAGTAGCTCTGCAAAAGTAACATACGGTACTAGTATATCGCCATCTCTTGTCTCATGAGTTGTAATGTTTACATCAATCAGCCGGTCGCGGTTTTTATCTCTGAGATATTTTGGTAGCTTACGCAACACGACTTGTATGCAGGCATGATCCATTGTTCGTGAAATAGAGGAAAACGAAAAACAACAACTCGGGAGTAAGAGATGATAACACGGAAGTTCTTGTGATGTTTCGCTTGAAAATCATCGTATTCCTTCATGTTTTTTCAGGTAAGATATCAGTTTCCGGGTCCTTTTTTAATGATGTCTATTTATTTGGCGAGAGCGAGTTGCTATCTGTAGCTGTCTTTGCATGTGTGGAGCGATGAGGAGGATTGTGCTCTGTCATGCCTCATGCCACGCAACAGCGAGCAGAGGTTCACGTGTAATTCGAGCGATACCGTGTGCCAGGTACCCTTCACCCCGAAACTCTGCGGTGGTCTATGTAGTACTAGTAGAAAGCAAAACGGAGCAGTCAGCTTGTTTCATAAACATATTTTTGCCCTTGCCTCTGTACTTACATGACGGAGGCTGAACTCAGTTTATTTATAAGGTAGCCTGCATGTTTCAAATTCAAGTGTCGTACTTATTACTTGAACAAAAATTAAAATTAAACTTTTTAAGATTTTGTTATTAAAATATTGAATCATGATCATTGAAATTTTGAATCATTTTGATGAATTAAATTTTTTGCTTCTTTAGAAGAAGACAAATTAGAATTGAGATAATTGAATTCTATCTTGTCTTTCCGATGATGTCCACAATTATTTTTGTTTAAATCAGAGGAGTTGGTTGATACATGCATGGCACTCTTCTTAAATCTAGATCTAGATCTAGATCTACTCAAATAAATTGACTTCTCAATAGAATTATTTTGAATTAATTCCTTAAACATGATGTTGAATTACTTTGTAGTGGTATTTAAAAAAACAATGTTTAATGGGAGAATGATCATTGGAAGGGGGTTGGGCTAGCTCCGACCTCGACACAACTTGGCCTTGCTGCGAAAATGATCAGTTTTTACAGGTTTAAGGGTTAGGTTTAGGTTTAGGATTAGGGTTCGAGTTAGGGTTAGGGTAAAATGAAGCAGGGGTTAATTGTTGAATGAGGGGGTTCGAGAGCTGGAGCCCTTCACTTTTTTTCTAATAGAAAAGTAAATGAACAATACGGCAGCAATACAGCAGTATTATAGTATGTACAATACGGCAGCATTGCAGTAGAACTATGATTCAAATTCTGCTAAGTAATTAGTTTTAGAGCCCAACAGTAAATTTCATATTTATCGAGGGATCAGGACATTGATTCTTTAAACCAACAATTTTCATATTTTTGATATTTTTTCCCCTCTCTCTCTCTCTTTCTTTCCTTGCAGTACTCCAATGGGAGATAAGAGATTAGTGTGAAAGGTCGTTTTGAAGGACATATTGTTTCTTGCTAGTTGCCGAGACGTACTGGCGTATAGCGGAGTGATAGTTGAATTGTGGTAACTCAGGAAGGAAAGAGTTGAATATGGGGTTCCTGATGCAGCTGTATCTCTTGGTCTGGAAAAACTTCACGTCCAGAAAAAGACAAAAGGTAAGCCAGGATGTTGAAAAATTTGAGTGACAATGAATGTCTGAAATGTTAATTGTTTCATCCTCATGAATTGAGGTTTTGAGGTCTTTTTGTGGGTGTCATGCATTTTTCTATTTCCTTTATTTACATGTTCAGTAGCTTAATAGTATAGTGATTCAAACATTTCAGGTTTTTAACCAGATATCTAGTAGTCTATTAACAAGTCATAAGTTCTGTATCTGGCAGAAATTGGCTAGGATTAAAACTACATGTATATACCGATAGGCCTTTTTTCCCAACAATATCCCATTGATGTTCAGAATTCCTGTGTACAGCAATAGTAGTTTGTAGAATACATAAATCTGGAGATCTGTATATGCACATTGCCTGAAAATTTGATTTGAGAAAACTATAAAAGGTCAAACTCTGTCTTTGTCCATCTGGAATTGTGTGTGCAAAATTAACCTCAATTACTGTACCTAAGAGTTTAGACCCAAAAAGGTCATCTGATCATTCTGATGACACATGGTGCAATGTGCACATTTACAGGTCACAATGATTGGAGAAAAAAAAATGTATGTACAGTGTACATGTATGTATTCTGTTTGAGACTAATTAGATGATCATGAATTATCATTTAAAGGCCCACTGCACTACTTGTAGCTACTTCCGCCCTCTATATAACAAACAATGCCTAATCGGTGACCATTAGTCCCCCATGATCCTTTTTTTCTTATTTAACTGAGAGCTGAGTTGATGAGATAACCACCTGTCCAGTGACCTTGCAAGGCGCTCTAATCCCTCCTGTAAACTACGGCAGATAAGCTTTAAGGAATTGGTTTGCCCCCCCCCCCCCCTACTAAATATTTGATACAAAATAAAGAAATAACTGTCTAGATATCCATCTCTAGGTGAACATGTGCATGTACATGTAAATTTGTGTACATGTACCTGTATAGTTGTAGACGATATAGTGTGGATGGTTATAAGCCAGTTCACGGTTGCAGTCTGAGCATGAGCAGATAAAGGTCATTGCAGAACAATTTTTGAAATACACAGAGACGAAATACTGGATACATGCTTATGAAAGTCATGTAATCATTATTCATTCATGCACATTCAGTGCATTCCTTACACATGTGGAAGTATTCTTTGCAAAGGGGAAACAAAGGCTATTTATAAAGCACCTCCATCGCTGTAGGAGTGGTTATTTAAAAATGTACAAAGTGGGACCTCTTCATGTTTTGAAGATCTGTGGATATTCGGGGTCATTGCAGTACCGTAATGTTAAACCTGAATTGGTCTATTCTCAGTGGGATGTTTGTGCCTGCAAATCAGAGATAGACCTCAGGCTCAGACAGATTTATGATTCATTTTATGACCAGCTGAGCAGGCTGGTGGTGTCCATTACTTGACTTGCAAACAAAGAAAATTCACTATTATCGTATAGAAGAGGGTACAGGCAATATATTTTCTTTGTGTTTTCAGTATCAAAATTTAGATATACCCTCAAGTTTGTTGTTTTTTATCTGTGTACGTAGACACTAGCCTGAGCCATTAAAGTAGGTAACACAATGACCTGCAAAGAAATGATTACATTTAAATGTTTACATGTAATGTGTTCATGTATTTTCGTCTTTAATAGCTAGTAATCTTAGCCTTCATATTGTACACAGTGGACACAAAATTGCAGCCCAGAAGAAATAGTCTTTACAGAAAATACTGGCAAAATTGTGTCATATACTTGTATACAAAAATATATTGTCACTGTTGGTCTCCACAACACAACTGTACTATTTGGAGGTACACTGTAGTATTGATGGTTTTATGTCCACCCAAATTAGTGACTCATGCATTGTGCAAGTTATCTGGATATACATGTATATATGAGAGTCTTGTAGAAGTAAATCAGATGGTGTGAGTCGTCTGTGACCAGAAAGGCATTGAGAATCCCTTTATTTGGCCTTCCTCTTTAAGAATGACCACTGGATGTTTTGATGGTCGGGATGATGGTCGGGATGATACACTTTTTACATTGTAACCACAAAGACACAAACATATTTTATCATACCGGTAGGTGAGGGTAGTATATCAATTATCAATATGGATCTTACACACATTTGTGTCCATGCATATGGAGCTGTCTACATGTACTGTACATGTATGTAGACTCATATTCATAAACGTTTACATGATACAGGACTTGTGCATGTATGTATCTCACATATTCTCCCATACATGTACAGTAGGCCTACTCGGTTTGTACTATTTTTCTACACCAGCATAGACTTCTTGTCCAAATACATGTACATGTACATGTACTGTACACAGTAGTTGTAATAGCTTTGTTGATTGGTGGTTTTATCTTTGAATAGCCAAGAGATGCTATTTACATACTTGTACATGCATGCACAACCTGAGTACAGTACCAGGATGCAATTCTTTTTGTTCCACCACTTAACTGAAAAAGGTCTTTCCTCTTTAAGAGTACACAAACAGGATACAATTTGTTGTTTGTTCAACATTTAAACAAAAAAGGTCTTAGTTACTCTTTAGCCTAGGATTTCCGGTTTTCACTGCGTGTAGGTAATAAAATTGATTCTGTTACAGATTGTAGGAAAAGTACTTTTGAAGGATGTATTTTGCAAATTTTGCATACAATCATCATTGCAGGGATTGATTTTACAACTCTTGCTCTGGCAACGTGGTCATATGCAGTTTAGTTTAGAATTCCAAACTATTAGGATCCAACTTAAGATGTTCATGTATACCTGCATACCTACATGTACGGTATTAAACCCTTTGTGCACATTTATGTACAGTACCTCTAAACCAAATAATACCAAACCAAAGTTACCAAACCAAACCCAAATGCAGTTACAATCCTAACCCTAATGTACATGTATTATACATCTTCCAACTTCAACAAAATAAAGCCCTGATCAAAAGACGCCAGACCAAGTGTCTGAGCACCCAGGGATTCCCTGTTTGTGTATGAATCATTCATTACAATACTGTACAGTCTAGTCTGACTGGTTAAAATCGCCATTGCTCTAGCTGTGACCAGTCTGATGAAATCCTCCATGCACTCATCAGGGGTCAGCCATCTGGTTTCCAAGCACAAAGAAATTCAACTTTCTCCTGAAGAGAGGAGTTCACTTTTCCTGGTATGGAATATGAAACCATACAGAGAGTTTCCTGTTGTGGTGCAATATCATAAAAGTGAAAGTCCTTTTTAGAGCAAAAATCACATACGTACATGTAGAATAACAGCCCAACTTTTCATGTACTGTACATGGCTGCTTCAATATTTTTCTTTTTCACTTAATTCAATATGATTTAATTGGTAATTGAATGGATACTTCCGGATTTCTTTCTCTTCTTTTACATTCAAATTAAAAGATACACTGGTTAGGCCTATATGAAGGGGAAGGGGGTAGAGCTAGATGAATATCGTGAGAAAGCAAACACAGAATTGTTGTTGAGAATTGAGATAGCCAGCTCTGTTTACAACTCTATCCTCAAGAGGAAGTGTGCATTACAATACATTGTAGTTATGATGTCAATCATCAACTGGTCCTTTCTGATTTCAAAATAAGCAAGCGAAAGTGCCTTTTGTTCAGTCCAGTTTTTAGTTACTCAAGGGAGTTGATAGACTCCCTGGTTACTCTCAGGATTTGCAATGATACATAAATTAGAAAACCTACAGTATTTGTGTAAATGTTTTTTTTTTTTGTAGTGCCTCAGGTACTTGGGGATCTAGGCATGTCCAACCAGCACCAGCTGCCTCCTTTGTCTACTACTGTCTTATAGTGTACTTCACATGAGTCTTGGCCATATTTGTATAGAAGGGTCTTTAATTATTTACAAAAGACACATATATACAATCTGTGTATACTTAAAAAATACTGAAATTGCACTGTAGGAGCTGGAGTTTGTGAGTGAGAGGGGTGAGGGGTGAGGGGCAGCACTACAGTTAATTAATGTACATATGATCATACTCAGCAATGTCATGAAAATAAAACAGTGATAGATGTTCCAAACAATTTTCAAACCCAATTGTCCCACTGAAGTTAAACTTCTGTTCATTTATGATAGAATGAACTTTGAAGTACGATTGCTACATGTTCAGCTACATGTAGACCTTCAAACATGGGAAAAAACACAAACCAAGTCAAAGGCAATCGTTTTCCATTGTTCAAACATCAAATCAGTATATACAGTAGATACCCAATATATCAGCCTAAGTTTTGCACAGGTTGTACATACACTGTACATGTGCTACATTGTACAATGTACTGAATGTACTGAATGTATTGGCCAAAGTTCATTATGTCATGGTGATCATTAAACTGGAGCCTGTATCATAAAACTTTTAGTCAATAACAAATGCTAAGATACTATGACAAATTTGCTCTCAACCAATCAAATGCAAGGATTTCAGTAGCTTATAACAATTATTGTAATTTGTTATTGATAACAAGCTTCATGAAGCAGGGCCCTGGATTTCTTTCTTCAACCAAAAAAGTTTAACCATGACCCACAGACATGGTACAATACACTGCATTTAGCCTCAAGGGCCCGAATTCACAAAGCAAGGTTTGAGCTGCAGACCAAGGTTTGAGCTCAAACCTCCTTTTGTTTCGCCAAACCTCCTTTTGTTATTTACAAACCAGACAAAAGGAGGTTTGGCGAAACAAAAGGAGGTTTGAGCTCAAACCTTGCTTTGTGAATTCGGGCCAATAACTTTACATACCCTGGATATTGTACATGTGTATGTTTCGTAAAAATTGTAAGCTTACAAAGTATCAGCCCCCTCCCCCCCCCCCCAAAAAAAAAAATTGTCCCAATGACCCGATGAGATTTATACCAAAACTTTTTAGAATTCCAATTTCTTGTTCTTTTTCAACCGAAGTGAATTGAAATAAGGAGGTTAGTACTCTCTTTAAAAAAAAAAGAGTGATTTTTCACTCTATTTTCACTTTCTTGGGAGTGACATCCGTGATCACTTGTTTAGGAGTGAAAATCGATTGATTTTAGAGTGCTCTCTAAGAAGAAAAGAGTGAATGTTCACTCTATTTTTCACTACATTTTCACTCTCCGGAGGAGTGACGTCCGTGATCACTCAATTTTTTTTAGAGTATGTACCGTACATTGTGTAGACCTTAGATTCCCTATTAGCATACATGTATGTTTGCAAACCCTCTAAAACTTATTTCAAAATTCATCTGTAGAAGGAAGATGAATTTGGAATTTCAAATCAAAAGCCGCTTTTGTTTTCTCTCTATGCATGAAAATAAGGGCTCATTTTGTACACAAAAAGCGAGGTGAATAAAGAGATGTCAGTTACAAAATTCAAATTTGAAAAGAAAAAAGAATGCAAGTTTGCTATTAAATAAATGAATGTTTTGCCAACATACTTTAGGCAGGCTCCACACCAACAGGTGCCTGGGTCATATGGGCACCTTGAATGTAGGTCCGTGCCCCTAAAATTTAAAACATTTACAATTTTAAAATTTACATACATTGTTCATGTAGGCCTCACGTATAAAGACATTACAAATCTCAAATCTGGACCCCCTTCACACAGTTAGTGTGGAGCCCTGCTTTTTGGAAACTTTTCACTAGTAAATTTATTTTTTGAACAACATTTTCGCCCTTTTACAAGTTTGAGATGTCCATCCATGCAAATCTCTGCAATGTCCTTTAATTGGAGTTCCACATTGAGAGAAAAAGGAGGGAAAATGAAGGTTTGAAGATACATGTAGGAAAGAAATAGGACATCAGGTTAACTATTGTTTAAATTTGTTTTCATTTTGATTATCGCAGATCACAATCTGACAAAAGGGTCACATTTTGGGTGTAAAGAAGCTACATGTACATGTAGAGTTTGTTGGCCCCATGTCCCATCTACCGTGTTATTATGTTCCTTATCTTGTTTGTGAGAATCCTAATTGACAGTGCAGATTGATTACAGAATCTTAAGATGGAGATCTTTCATGTACCCTGTACATGTAGTACTGTACTTTAAAAAGATGAATTATCAACTCATTTATAAATTCATTTGTGGAGTATTGAAAATAATATATCTTCTTTGTACAAGTACAGTATGTATTCCTTAAAAAGAAATTGTGTGTCATTCCCCACAATGCAAAAGCCCAAAAATCTTTATCAGGGTTCCAAAATTGTAGTCTTGCAGTCCATTGTAAAAGTTCACTTGATATACATATGTACCTGTATCCCGTTGTTATCTGTCATAGAGATAAACTTTGCCATAAAGGCTACCAGGAGTCAAACTTTTGATCGGAAGAGACGTACAGTACATGTAAATATGATCATTCGAGACTCTTATCTCTTCCATCATGAACCTGACATGCTTCCATTAAAAGTTATTAACTTAGCAACCAATTAATTTCTTAGAGACAATTAGATCAAGTAGTTGATGGGAATTAAAGGAGCTCACAAGTAAACCTTTGATTTCTGGTGCAATTTCATTTATAAACCTCTTTGCAGTTTCAGTCAAGCTGGGTTCTGATAAAGAATTCTTGTTTAAAAAAATCTAGAATCCTTTTAAAATCTCTTTAACAGCATTTTTTGTATAATCCTTTTCAAATGCAATTGATTATTGGATGGTTACCATTGTAAGAAAATTCTGATATTAAAAATATGTATTTTTTGAAATTGTGGATTCTACTAAGAAAATATATCTTCATTACCCACTTTCTTCATTTAAAAAAATACATTTTCCATTGCTACAGTATATAATTATGATATTTTTCATGATGCATTTATGTTTCGGCTTAGACTTTATCTTAGACTTTATCTTGCATGTACAGTGTGCATGTATTTCAACATAATGGCCTTGAAAACCATTCCATTCTGTTTTCGATATGATGTGGTCTTTATTAAATGTATCTAGTATTATTCAACATCACTCCTCTACCCACAGGTACTTGTGGTAATGAACGACCATGAAGTTGTGCCATGTAGTCACACTGAGAAGACTGTCACCAGATCGAGAAAAAAATGTTGCATTACACAGAATGGCCAAGGATTGGTTGGTTTGGAATTGGTTTGGGGATGTGACTTGCACATTATTTTGCATATTCACTGACTGAAGGCCGCTACAGTGTATACATGTAGTATAGTGCACAATGTATTTCTGGTCTCCACTTCATGTTTGATGGGAGGTTGTGTATCTGGATGCTTAAAGGTAAAGACCAGTATTGGAAATGCCCCAATTTCAAAAAATGAAATGAAAGCTCTCATTACCAATCATGTGAAAGAATATGTTTTGACTAATACATGATGATAAAAAATTTGTCGGGAAACCGCCTACTAATTCATATATTTGGTAAATTTGTTTCTCTCATGGTCTGTGAGAGATATAGGGTAGTCCCATATACATCTTTCTGTGTATAGTGCTTGTAACTTTACGAAGAATGGGCCAAATTTCTTATCATTTTGATGATTCCAGAACCTCGCAGATGCCAGATGATCAACCTTTTCTGATCGATTCCACATCGTTTCTTTCACAATGCAATCGCTTGACCATAACTGGTCTTTACCTTTAACATAAAGTTAACAGAAATAAATTGATTTTGGACAGCATAAAGAACCGTTGTATTTGTCATTTATAATATTATTGTCCAAAATAAAAATTCATAAAGATTTATGAAATATTGCATGTGAACTTCTTCAAAATTACAGTTTGAAACCAATAGAGGACTTTGAGAGTACTTGCATAATGTACTGTTTCCTATACAGACCAATATTAAGATTGAAATCCCTGTACAAATCTGATTCTGAAAAACGATTTGATCAAAGCTATTCTATCACGTCCCTAGGCAATAGTCTGTGCATTGTCAAGTACTGAACAGGTATTCTGTGAGAATCATGTTATTCTATAGTTTAACACATCCGGGAGGCCGGGGGGGGGGGGGGGGGGGGGGGGCAGAGGGCTCTTTGTATAGGTGGGAATAAGTACAGTACCGGGCACAAAATATGATTTGAGAATGGACTTTGATTTTGGGAGCGATGTATGGCTCCTATTGTATTGTGAGTTGCATGATTTTCAAGAAGCCGATTTGAGCTTTCATAAATGATCGCTTCTATCTTCATGTACATGTACACTGTATGTACATTGGAGATGGAGATGGCAGAATTATTCCTTTAGATACATTTTTTGCAAGGAAATGCTGAAGTGGAGGTTATGGGTTTTCTTGTTAAATGTTGAAAGAAACTGGAATATAATATGACCAATGTAATATTCATCTTGAATTCTTTCTCAGCTTACTATTGCTTAGAACTGAAAAGTCAAGTATTTTAGTATATTGTATTAATAACCATATTGATCAGCTTTTAAGCTGCAGTGTACATACAATGTATGTACATGTAAATGTATGTGTACTGTGCTAATGACAGCTGAATAGTACTTTACATATCAACTAGCCTTACATGTAATATCAACATTACTTTCATTTGTTGTATAAATATTGTACCGTAGTTGAAGACCAGCTTTTTTTAATTATAAGCACATGCATTGGGTACGTGCATGCCATCAACGATTCAACATTAATATAATGATTTCTTGGATGTCTTTGGAGATACAGATGTGTGCATATATTAAGCCCTATATCGCATCAATGTTCATGTACGCTGTAGACTCTTTTGTTTCATTTTTAATGCAAATTGAAAAAACTAAACAGATTATTTTTCCCAAAGATATTTGTACTGGTAGTTTTGCCTGTATTGTCTAGTATTGAAATATTTCATAGCACTGATTTTTTTTTTCTGTTGCTTTTGTTTCATGTTTTTTTTTAATACATGTATATCATAGCATTAGAGCTACATTATTGTTTATCATAGGCAAATTGCAAAGTACTAGTACTCATTTGTTTTTGTTGTTGTCGTTGTCTTGAGATGAGAGCAGTCTGCAATGTAGTTATAATGTTTTTTGCTTTTTCTTTTGCTCATTTCAGATTCGCATACTGATAGAGCTACTTTGGCCGTTGGTAATCTTCATTATTTTGGCGGCAGTCAGAAGGGATGAGCCTCCAGAATTCAAGCATGAATGTAAGTCAATAGAGATCATGTCAGGAGCTCTGTTCACATTATAGTGATAGGAAGTACTGTATGTTCTGAGCTCTGTTCATATTGTTTATATGTGATGCACATGTACAGTATCATATGAAGAGCTCTGTTCACAAATGTGTTTCTTTGATTGTCATCAAAGTTTAAACAGGAATGGACATGGAAGTCAATATCTAGAGATCATGTCAGGTTATGTTCACATTGTTTGGTGTGATTGTATTCATGCCAGAAGCTGCGTTCATACAAGTACATTTTCTGTTTTTTGTGTGATAGTTACAATGTCAGAAGCTCTATCAATTCATATTGTTTGTGTATTAAATCATGTAAGGAACCGTGTTCACACTTTCTGCTCTTGTGATAAATTTCAGGAATTGTTATCACATTCTGTATCCAAGTACAACAAATGATTGTAAACTAGATGTAGATCTACATGTACATGGATATGCAGATTAAAATGTCCTGGAAAATTTAACAGGCTTTCAAAATCTTTGAGGACAAGGAGAAATAGAAATCAAGGAGGGACCTACAGTATAGCCCGTAGGCCTACAGTATATATACAGTGTATTTTGTACTAAAAACTGTAGTGTACTTGTAGGCCTACACTTTATAGACATACATGTACTGTACCCTGCCAGCCGCTGTGCATGTACAGTACTCCTTATCTATTAGGGAAGCTTTCAATCCATCTATGGTTGAATCACCTTGTCAATGGCACCTTGAAAAACAATCATTATAATAATACACCCGGATACAATACGAATACGAGGGAAGAGATACCGTAGTCACCAGTGTTGCACCATGGTTGCACCTGCATGTACTATACATGTAGATGTATGTAACTCTGACTCGGACAGAGTATACATGTACATTTTAATAATTAAAGGTAAAGACCAGTTATGGTCATGCGATTGCATTGTGAAAGAAATGTTGTGGAATCAATCAGAAAAGGTTGATCATCTAGCATCTAGCATCTGCAAGGTTCTGGAATCATCAAAATGATAAGAAATTTGGCCCATTCTTCGTAAAGTTACAAGCACAATACACAGAAAGATGTATATGGGACTACCCTATATCTCTCACAGACCATGAGAGAAACAAATTTACCAAATATATGAATTAGTAGGCGGTTTCCCGGCAAATTTTGTATCATCATGTATTAGTCAAAACATATTCTTTCACATGATTGGTAATGAGAGCTTCCATTTCATACTGGTCTTTACCTTTAAAGACTAAATAATTCATACCCTTGCCAAGTTGTTACATTTTTTTAAGTATGTGAACATTTTATTTCTCCCAATCTAGATGTTTCTTGAGAATGTGACATACAGTATTAAAGCTTACCGTACATCTAAAAGAATTCAACAAAGTTACGAAAAAACAGATAAAACATATCAAATTTACTGTACAAGGGGGTACAGTATGAATAGTTGGTTAACTGTATATTGCACAGCGCTTTGTGAGCCTTGTTGAATGAGAGAGTCTCTAAAATTTGATAAGGAATTCAGAATCTCATACACGGTATAAATTGAAATGTTTCTACACAACATATAACATACTGTATTGTCTGTTTGGAGCATAATGGCAAGAACTCATATAACAGATGCCCTGTTGGCTCTGAACCAATGATAAAAGCAAATCCAAACATTTAGGTACAGAACATGTACCAGTAAACAAATCATCTTTACATGTGTGACGAAGTATGGTGATGCTGTGTACTACAATTGTGTTAAGGTCACAGTCTATGTCGATCACGCATCATTGATTTTCATTGACAGCAAGGCCATAGAAATAAAAAAACATCCTATAAACAAAAGGTGTATCCTTTTTCACACAATACAAGAATGGGCACAATAGCTTAACGGTAATACCTGCATCACTCTATTGAGGTTACAGGATGTATTTACCCTAATTTTTTTAGTTTGTGTTGATCTCAATCATTGGGACATTCATGTACCCTGTAAAAATTGTGATGTACATTGTACATATATTGTCTCTTAAAAACACCTTTGTTTGTTTGTTATATTATTACAATGTTATGACAAAGCAGTTATTCTTTCTCGTCTTCCCTCATGTCTGCTATTATCCCTTCTTTTCTTTTTTCTGAGCGCATAGGGACTTCAATTGATTTTTGTGATATGCGCTATATAAGAATGGTTTATTATTATTATTATTATTGTATGTTCATTGTTAATGCGTCATGATTTAGAGAGTACAAACTCTAAGAAAGGAAGCCATATTCTGGTAAAGTACTAAAGTTCCCCCAAAACATGTCTTTTGTAGGTTAATGTATCTACACGTACATTGTACATTTGTACCTCCTGCATATTCAAGAGTTCAGTACATTTTGCAAAATGAGCTGGGGTATTCAGACAGGTTTACTTGATCATTAGGTTTTATATTACTTATGACTGTTAATACAGTGTAAGGTCGAAATCTCTGTAAAATTTCAAATTTTATCTTTCATTTTCATTCCACAATTTTTCAGAAATCAGAGACAATGGCCGTTTGACATTTTGTAAATAAAAGTAATTGAGGCATCCTCCTACTACAAAAACATGAAAATGTATTTTTCATATTGAGAATTTAAAGTCTATTCATGAAGCAAGTGCTAGATATAAATGTAAGATACCGAAGAAAATGGATATTTTCTACATCTTATAGCCCGTAGAATGTCTATTGCACTTTTTGTTCATTCAATTTTAATGAATAACATCTTTTATCTTCTTTTTTTCCCAATCATCTGCAGGTCATTTTTCAGCCAAAGCGATGCCTTCAGCTGGAATGGTTCCTTTCCTTCAGTCTCTCATGTGTGATACTCTCAACTCATGCCGCAAAGACGAGCTAGAAAGCGACGTCCCAGGCAAAGTCAACGACTTTTCCCAAGCCAAGTAAAATAATCTCTTCATTATATTTTTTATTCGTTGCCAAAGTTGAACATTTAATGATAAAATAGTCCCTTATGTTTCTTTCTCAGATTTGAGTTTGGGCCATGCTTACTATCCAGATTCATTGCTGTGTGAAATTTATTTTTAAATGTTTCTTACTGTTGTTTCTTTAGTCTGAGTAGACATTTCAGTCAGTAGCCTCCTACAGAGCACCTGGATAGAAGAGTTTGGCATATTCAAGGTCTTGACAAAAAATACTGTAATGGTGTAAAATGTGACACGACCCCTCCCCCTCCTCCTCCCCTTTTGTGAATTTAGTTGTTCATATATGTTCATTTTATTTTTTACATGAAGGCTTTATGAGTATTAAATTAATCTAGTTTTGAACAAAGTATTTAAAAGTAAAGATCCATTTTTATAGTGAATATCTGCTTGGAAATGTGAAAAGCTCCATTGCAGTTGTATGAAAATTATGAGAGGACCCCCCCCCCCCAACTTTTTATGATTTATTTTGGTGGTACAAACAGTACCAGGAGAAGATTGGGACTTGAATGTAGTTATTAGCAAAGTAAATAATTGCCTTGGAACAGGTTTCTTCCCTGCTTTCGTTTTCGTCACAAATACAAAAGCTCTTGCCCATTTATTCAAAAGTTGTTTGCCCACGGCGGATCATGTACTGTACACAGCGTGATGTTTGATTGTCTGTGTAACAAAAGAACCAAAATGTTATTTTCACTGGAATGATCTGACTTTTTGATTAGGGATTTCCCTTTTCCGTGACTTCCCATAACTTCCTCAATTTTGATTACATTTTATAGTAGGATATTAGTTTGATGGTCAATTTTTTTTTTTTTTTTTTTAATTTTTTTTATTTATTTATTATTTTTTTTTGGGGGGGGGGGATGACTCAGTGGTCGTTGTGTGCTAGATTGAATTTAAAGGGATTACCAAATACCAATGTGGGAAATAGTGATGTTTGAACTTTTTTTAGGCTTTTTTTTTTCAGAATGTAGAGTGAGATACTAATTCCAGAAATTAATGGCCTAAATATTTGGTATTAGATCATTAGATGAACTATCTAGATATCTGATTAGAATTCCTGGTGCAGAATAATCAAATAAATGTATACAATTTATTGGGTTTTCATCTTCATATTATAAGCATGTTGGTTGCTACTTATTTTTCTAAAATATGTCATCTTTGTAAGTATGTAGTCAATGAGTGAAGAAATTAAGAACACAAAAGCTTCATACCATGACAATGATAGATAAATACTCAAATTTCACATCTTTCATTTCAAATGATCTTTTGAAAACACACAATTATAGACTATATTATGTCTTCAAACTCATTAAACATACCAACTTTGATTGAACCTATCCATGACATCCATAAGTCTTGATGAGGTTGGTAAGCATGCATATATTCCACAGGAGTTTGTTTGAATATTAGGTGTAGAATATTGTAATGACTATTGCTTTACAATGTACATGTAAGCTATAAAATTGGTTTAGAATATCAAAAGACAAGGGATTACATGTGTTTGCACTTATTCCCTACTTACTGTAATTGAACCTTGCCTCTCCCTCTCACAGGTTATCTATTCTTATAGAAGACATCCAGAAGATCTTGGGTAACAAGACGTTTGTAGATGATGTGGAGAAGATCTTGATTCAGCTAGGTGACCTGGAGCGCCAGGGGGACTGGTTGAATAGGGGCAATGACTGGTGGGACAGGGCACAAGTAGACCCTGGCAGCCCTTCATTACCAGGTAATTATAATAATGATGAAGAGGAGCAGGAGGAGGAAGAGGATGGTAATGAGGAGGAGGAGGATGGTGATGAGGAGCAGGAGGAGGGGAGGGGGAGGGGGGGGGGGGGGTAATAGTAATTATGAGGATCACACTTTCCCAAACCCGAGGTACACTTGCCAATCACTGATTTCACTTCACTGCAACAAAATCTGACTTACCCTTGACTTGACTTGACCCTATATATCATTAACTTGCTCTGATATACCATCAAATGTTTACTTCCCCCACCATCCAGTTTACTTTTCCCACTACAGACTTTACTTGCCCCAACACAAACTGTACCTCCTCTCCTACCAATATCCCCCCCCCCTCCCCCCATCAAAATTATCATTAAGTAAAACATGAAGTGTATGCTTCTATCCAATGTGTATTGCCCACCTCCCTCTCCTTCTAATCCTGGCAATAAATGGGTTAACATTTTATCTCTTCGAGCTTGAAGCCAATCAACTCAAACTTCCCCCACCCCAATCTTTTTCTTTAATTAGATGCAACAGAGCTCTGACTATGCTTCCTTTTTCGGTATATGGTTTAAGATATGGGAAGAAGAAAAAAAAATCTATTTCAAGTGCCATAATTAGGAGGAAATACCATAGTGGGTGACAAACTATCTATTCTGAAATCTTCGTAAACACCAGACAGTATCAGATTTATCTTCCTTCAGTGCAAAGTCTAATGAACAAGTGAACATTTCATGTCCTGTTTGTTAACTCCTTAAGATTTGTCAAGGTGAACATTGTTAGCATTTATCTTCCTCTGAGATTAGTGAGTTGATTTTACTTTGCTATTCAAAATTTTGTGGTCCGTAATGAATTAATCTATCCAAATTGTTTGTTACATCAAGATAACGGATAAAAGCAAATGGCTGATGATATATTTGTTTCAAAGAGGGAAATGTTTCTCCTATCTTGTTCAATGTTCAAGATTAGAAATAATGACATGTGCCGAACGATTTTGGTAGAAAATGTATAGGGGGCTGAGTAATGAGTATAGAAAGATAAGGAAATCAAGGTAAGTAGGCCCAACACCATGTACTGTACTAAATGCAGGACACCATGTGCAAATGAGAGTTGTGGTTTTTATTGAAGATGATTTCCAGCAAGTTTTTGTGAGATCGTTTTTATTTTACTGGTTCAAACAATCAATCTCCTGCAGGATAAACAACCCAGACTGAATTATAGCCTTGTTCTCTCAACATGCAATTCCCATACCAGACCTCAAGATTAGCTTTAACCTGTTGACTACTGAATTCCTTCATTCCCATAGGCTATAATACAGGAGCTACCCCGTTACTGTAGGCGATGGGTTATGGTAGATTTTATGCACAACTCAATCTTTGTCATTTTTAACTCAAAAAGCTTGCTGGTACCTGTAAGGAGAGAACGGTATCAATCAAGATTGTTTGAATCGTATGAGAAAGATGTTTTTCATGAAAATCATTAGTCTTTTATGTATATCTTTCATGATTGATCCTGTGTCTGATATTTTCCCTATTGTGTCCATCTTAACGAAACTCCCTGCATGGACAATACATCCTGAACCTTTATCATCGGTAAACCAAGATGGCGGGCTAATTGCATTATTGAGTACATGACTTTTAAGTCAATAAAGGCAATGCAAACTAATGCATCATGCGCTGCCTACATTATGCCCCAGGCATAGAGTGTATTCAAGGCAGATGTATTGCATTCACAGTGTTTCTTTTCTTCTTGTTCATATGCTCTTTCATTTCCTCATATAAAGGTATTTTGTCCAGAAAATGATGATTTATTCCTAGATTTAATCCCAACCATCTTCTCAACCCTAACTTGAATTGACACTGAATAAAAGTTAATGAGTTCATTTAACAAAAAAATGAAGTACCAGTAATGTGATAACATTGCATTTTAGTTTAAAAAATGATGTACTTTAAAAAGTACCTGCGGCAGATATTCAGAAAAATAAAGTTAAAAGGAACCAATTACTAATTAACTCTGGTATATTTGTAGGAGGAAAGAGACAGGAATTGGTGAGGAAGTTTAAGGGAGCTAGTGTATAGTTACACTGTATATTCATGTGAAACCATTGCTACATATACCTGTACATACATTATGAATTGCACAGTAGCTAAACACAAATGAAGTCTTTATCAGATGCTGCATACATGCATGTATTTAGTGACAGGTCACATATTCTGCTGTGGAATGTAAACATAGGTGTTGGTAGCTCCTATAAATACACAAATGTGCTTGCACATGATATCAGAGGGAGCTATAGCGTGATTGAAATGTTAACATATGAATATTAACTTGCTTGTGTGAACGCGTCCAAGAGATTTGTAGATTCCCTGTAGCATGACATGTCATTTGAGACATCAGCTGGCTTGTGTGAACGCATCCAGTGGGTAGATCCTGCATGTACTCATACATGTGTGCCTCAGTCTCCTGAAGCATGATACGTCATTTGAAATGTCATCTTGCTCATGTGAACACATCCAAGGGATGTACCTCAAATTCCTGAAGTATTACAGTGATATGACGCAACCCAATGCAGCCTAAATTTAGTTTTCAAAATAATGTCAAATTTGCTCTGTGTGAACACATCAAAGAGATACCTTGATTTCCCTGAACAGGATTAGAGTGGTATGATGCAACCCAATCCAGCCTAAATTCAGTCTTCCTATAGGCCTGTTTTCACCAGCTTGAGTTTCCCAAATAGCCCGCTATTTCTGATCCGATTCATGAAATATTGGGCTATTTATATGGCAGGTGAAGACGCAAATAGAAGGCTATATGCTTGGGAAATTTTCCCAAGATTTCTAGGGCGAGTTAGCAAACTAGCCTGCTATTTGTCCGGTTCGACTCCACCAGACCCAAACCTGAGCTAGCTAATTTCTCGAGCTCTAGTTTCGAGCTGATGGAGATGCGATTTATAACTTCAGGCTAATTTCCTGAATCAGATTGGCAAACTCGAGCTAATGGAGACAGGCCTATTGAGAATTGAGGGATGTTATTCTTGTCGCCTTGCCGGAATGACATTACAGAATGACTTGAATGTTAACAGGCAGCCAAGAGATAGACAGACATGTGTACTGCATGCATTATGATAAATATAGTCCTGAGGCATTACCAGATGTTTTGAAATGAAATAGAAGGGCTAGTTGCAGTCGATACTGAAATGCTCATACTAGTTGGAAATTCAGGGTTTAAAGTAGTGTAGATGATACTTTATTTAAAAGCTAGAATTACTAAGAATGTTTGGGCAATGCCTTTGCCTTGTTCATCTTTATACATCTTCAACTTCTTCTTCTTCTTCTTTTTCTTCTTCTTCTTTTTCTTCTTCCTCCTCATCTTTTTATGTTTCATCTGCTCCATCTTCTCGTATTGTCTTTCTTCACTACCTCCTTATAGACTTTTTCTTTTTCTTTCCTTGCTCTCTCTCTCTCTCTCTCTGCTTCTCTTTTCTTCTCCATCTCCTTCTCCAATTTCCCGCAAAAAATCAGTGAAACTTTGGCAGGCATTTACAAAAAAAAATCCAGAGGTGGATTTTTTTATTTAGATTTTTCGTCGAGTTTGTCGTTAGCCGTTTTGCAACTACCGGCGAAACACTGGAATGTGAAAAAAATTGATGATGTTTGCTGTGTAGATGCAGCTCATGTATCCTTAACATATCTTTAACTCCAGCTAACGGATGTCATTAATGATTTCTCACTTTCAGATCTGTCATCTTTGAGTGGTTTATTGGACGACCCAGCTGCAGTGCGTAGTTACCTTAAAAGTCAAGTGGGTCTGTCTCCTGATGTTGCAGATGCCATCCTAGCCTCAAGACCAAACCCTGCAGAGGTAATCTTTAGCCACGTTTAAAGGGGAAAATGATTTTTTTTTTTTTTTTTTTTTTTTAATTTTTACTTGGAAAATTTATTTTAACAGTATATTGTTACAGTTTGAAGACTAATACTTGTTGGAAAAATTGATCCCAAAGTTTTGGGGAGCAAGATTATTTCTGTGGTGAAAATATGAAGTCCTTTGAAATTTTATCGGCAATTATTGATTTTGCAGTTATCAAAGTGCCTTGGTGCAAATAATCTTCTCATCATTCTTATTGGAAATCAACGTTAATCTAACATTTGATATGTAACAAAGAACATG
This sequence comes from Strongylocentrotus purpuratus, assembly GCF_000002235.5. Taxonomy (NCBI): domain Eukaryota; kingdom Metazoa; phylum Echinodermata; class Echinoidea; order Camarodonta; family Strongylocentrotidae; genus Strongylocentrotus; species Strongylocentrotus purpuratus. The sequence goes on from NW_022145609.1 coordinate 8,348,254, forward strand.
AAAATAATCATCCTATCTGCAAAATGATAATATTTCTCCACGATGTATCTATTTATTCAATATTTTTTAATGTGTATGAGAACTAGAACTAGGTGATTATCACTAGGTAATCATTCTTTGGTAAAACAGTGTTTAGTAGGCCTATACAGTAGTAATGCATGCTGTGATTCTTGTTGCAGCCTTTGAATTCCATGTGGGCTTCCGTTTTGCATGGAGCTAAATGATGCTGAAATGAGATGACACACTTTATTATCAAAACAAAAAAACACATAAAATTATATACTCAACTTTAACGGTACATGTATTTGACATGCAGCTGCAAGAATTTTCAATCAACAGTTAGTAGTCATGCTTTAAAAAAAAAAAGATTTGACAGGGGTTTAAGTAGCTTAAAGATTGTCACTTTTACCTGTTACACATTTAAATACATGAATGTGTACTGTGAAGTAGAGGTTTTTTTTTTTTTTTTTTTTTAAACAACAATATCCTACCTGCAGACTTGTAAACATCCGAAAAGTCCTTATAAGTCTACTTTGAGTCTCTCTGTCAGTCTTCATCCTCTTAAGGCAGAACCGAAATAAAGATGTAAATTGGATAAGGAGAAATTATATTAAAATATATTATGATACAGCACAGCTCAGGTTGTATGGTAAAGAAATATTGTGGATGAATGTGGAGATTCTCAGAAGCATACTTTTAAACAAACTATGTCTTGTAAGTATTCAGACTCAAGCAAATCCTTTTCAAGAGTGAAACAACATTATAGATGACTTAAGAAGTTCATCTGATTGGTCATGTACATCTTTGTATTAACCTTGAAAATTATAAAGAGATGGTTTATGAATAAGAACATTATGAAAATGAAAGAACGAGTACATGAACAAGTAGTTGATTGTGCACTATATGTCTGAAGGCTGAAGGCCAGTAAGGTCATTAGGATGATATCATCTTTAACTAATGAGTTTATTTTGTGGAGAGATGTAGCTGGTATAGCTCTCATTAGGTGATATAATGATGTCAATTAAGGAGAAGATTTTGGATATAGAGCAATTTCAATTTGAGTTTGCATTTGTTTCACTCATAAGTAATAGAAAAACATTCATATTTAAGCAGATTGATCATGGAGTTTTACATTTAAAAAAACAAAAAAACAACAAAAATATCATTTGAATCAGTGAGAGACAAGCTAAAGATTTCAAAATATTGGATGTTTTACAATTGTACACGTTCTTGCATTTGATGCAGATATGATGGTGTTACAGAATATGGCGATATTGGGCAAAAAAAAAATGGTTCATTACAAATACAGTAGTTTTCATCAAGGCATAATTGCGCAGGTGCATTTAACACTTGGATTGCTTTCTTTGCCTTTCTGCAAGGTTGCTTGTTAGCCACACATGCAATTTTGCACAAAGTGATACTTGATATTCACCAATTGATGGAGGGATTGCTTTGTGCTGGACAGTGGTACCTTGCACAATGATTGATTTCCGGACTTGATTAGCTCAATGAAAACCCTTTCAACACCAGTATGGGTTAATCTTGGACTGGAAACTGCTCAATAATCTCAAAGCCATTTATATATCCATCCCATGATAAATATAATGTCGCACAGGGGGATTATTTGTGTGGCATAAAAAGAGGTAGCATCATCATGTGCATGTACCGGTAACACCAGAATATACATGTATGTGCATACTACATCAGCACCATATGCAAGGATGAGCAAGGATGGATGCTATTCTTAAACATGTATTTTTACGTTTGACCTAGGGCTTAGTTTTGTGGGAAGTAAAGCGTTATTCTATTATTACCCATACACATAGAAATGGAGATACATGTACATTTGAATGCATTAGAAACAACCATTTTGAAGTAGAACCCGTAGGATTTCAAAAAGGGTTCTGCTATTGATTTTATCTCCAGGAATGAGCAAACCTTTTTTATGCGGTTGTTTAATGTGGTAAAATCAAAGTTTGCCTACCGGTGTTGCCTACTTAGTGAAATAATCATGATTAGAAACATGAATTAGAGCATTATTAATACAATTACAAAATGTATTTAAACAGTTTGGTCAGAATATCTATTATCTTCATGGCCTAAACTCTTTATATGAGTAGTTATTCCTTTTCATTTTAATCCAAAAATCTTTTTTACCATCCTCAGGAAACGATCAAAACTGAGAGTAATTTAATACAGGATAAAGACACATAAATAGCTATTAAGTATCCACTGCAAGTATAAGTTAAATATTAATACTTCCTAACAACCCTACTAACATTAAACAGTTAGTATAATTGCATTGCGGTTCTTCATTTCCTGTATGTACTTTAGCAGGGTGTTTATTGAAAGGAGCTATTTTTAGCCATGAGGCAATTGAATGAAATTGCCTTTGAATTGCATGTGTACATGTATGTAGAGGGGATCTGGTCTGTGAACGTACAGCTCATAGCATAAGAGGGCAGTCTGGACTTTTACATTTAGCTACGTCATGTTGAGTGGTTATTCAATTCAATTCAATTCAATTCAGAACTTTATTTCAGACTCTGCTGCACAAGGCAGAGGTCCATAAAACATATGTTACATATAGATAGGGAAAAGAGCTGAGTATAAACATAATGAGTATAATAACAAAAAAATTGTACAAATACTAAAGAGTATACAAACTAAACTATACTACATATACAATGTAACTGTAACATGTAACCTGTAACTGTAAGATTGATAACAGTAGGCCTATATCAATCTAACTCTAAGCTGTACTTGTAACTGCAATGTTAAAATAAATATATGTATAACATTGTGTTATGATACCACCCTTACTAAAATGGTGTTCATCTGCATTTACAACACCATCTAGGCTTAATAGGGGGTTGCAGATTAGTAATTTGTTAATTCTGGGGAGGGGAAGTTGGGGAATATGGGAGAGAAAATTCAATAATTTCTTTGCTGTATAAGAACATGCAGGATCTACCCACTGGATGTTGCAAATTAAATTGCTAAATTTAGCAGCATGCCTTATTCTTCAAACTGTTTAGAAAATGAAGTATTACAAAAATATTGGCATTGCAGTCCCACTTCATGTAATATTTATTGAAGCCCTGGGTTAGGTACATGAAGATGAACTTAAAAAGTGAAAGAATAATTAATATATTTGGCCCATTTCTGGGAGGAACCTCTGACATGTGCCTTACCCAGCCTTTGTGAAAGTTGAATTCCCTCTTTTTTTGGGGGGGGGGGGAGGGGGGGGGGGGGGCTGTATCACATACACATTTCCCAAAGGCAGTCAACTTTGATAAAAACATACAATGTAAACATTTACTTTTAGCTATTGAACACTATTCTTTCCTCTTTGCATTCTTCTCGGAACTCACATGTTATTTTGTCTTAACTAACAGGCTGAAAGCCAAATCACATGATAATCAATTAGCATGGGACTCCTAGCTGGCTGTGCTACCGTTTTTATTTGTAGTTGTTGTAATCATCATTCCTTCCACAGGAAATGACTCGTGATCCTACGAATTGAAAGAGAAACTATCATTGAGCAATTAGCAGGAATATGGTTTAGCCAAGCACTTTACTTTCTGAAGGTTTCATAAGTGTTGTGTAATTTCATAAACACTTGATTACAATATCAACTAAGAGCGAAGGGAATTAATTTATACCCCCAAATATGGAGTGAAAACCATCAGATGATTCTTGTTCTCTTGTATTTGCACAAATTTGAATAGGGTTTAGCCAAGCTCTTTATTTTCTGAAGGTTTCATAAGTATTTTGTTATTCAATGAACACTTGATTATAATGTCAGCTAAGATCAAACAGAATTAATTTAGACCTTCAAATATGGAGTGAATGCCATATGATGATTCTTGTTCTTGTATTTGCTTAACAAGAATTTCACTATACTTGCATGATTTTTTTTTTCTCCATTTTCTTTACTATTTAAAGAAACAAATATTCAGTATTGACAATCTGGTATTCTGAAGAGATTTCTGAAATATACTTGTTAATTAACTGGTATGAATATAAATTGGAATTTGACAAAATGCCTCCTTTCCAATCTACATGTAGGATCATACTTTACATACCGGGTACATTATATACAATACAGGGTTTATATTTGCTCATGAATTTAGAGTGGTTACATGGAATTCAGAATTATTTGTGGGTTTCACTCATTTGCATATAAAATGTACAGTATACTGGTACATGTACGTCTGCTCAAAGGCTGAGGGTAGTACATCACGTTGTTTACATAAATAAATATTTATATATATATATACCGTTATATAGTTAGGTAGTTAATGTCCTTCTTCCTCATAATAGATCTGTTAAAAACTGTGATTCGTCCTTGGAACCTAAAGATGTGATTATATCGAAGCCAAAACCTAAGCATCAAAAGCATCACAAATTTAATGATACATTGTTTATTTCCAATGTATTTTTGTACTAGTGTTAGATATTAGGGTAGTTGATCAGTGATGGTCATCTAATAAAGCTCTCATCCAATGCTCTCATTCATTTCAATAAATGCATTATTTCAGACTGTTGATGTATTTTTCATCTTCATATGTCTCTGCTTAAAACATACTTTTACATGATACCAATTTTTTTTTTCTAGAATAAAAAGCATTAGTCATCATTAAAACGCCATGATAAAACATCTTGTAAGTTTAATACAATGGACTGCTGCTAAATTCACTTTGAGTGTCAGCTCATTTTGTCCTTGACCACTTGTGTGTTGAAGACCTGTACTTAGTATCCTTCCACATCATGTACACGCTATCTACTACACAGCACAGTTAAAATGTACATGTACATGTACAAATGAACATTTCCAGTAAGAATTTTACATTCATAATGACCATCTACAATGCATTAGGAACTGTATTGACTAATGGATTGTAGATGATCAACATAAAAAATAGAGCTATCCACAGTCTATTTCCTAGCAACAGTGAGCTCTTAATATACAGTGCATGGGTCATTAGTAAAGTGGTGACATTTCCACCTTCTTTTCTTTTGGCTCAGTTAATTTATTCGCTCACTTTAGGGCCTGGATATTATGAAATGAGATCTATACCTTATGTGATGTGTTTGCATGTCACAGGATGACAGACTGCTGTGATCAATAAATTATTCAAACAAATGCTGAAATGCACACAAAAGCATATGAGATCGTATGTAAATGAGTTATTTTGAGAAAGATCATCATAGAGAAACTCGTGTATTGCTACTTGAGACTAGGAATAGTCCTTTCAATCCATAAGAGATGTATGGAAAAAGCACATGTCATAGTTTTGAATGAAAAGGAAAATATTTGAGTTTTACTTTGAAAGGTCAAGAAAGAGCAAAAGGTTTTTGTTTTTAATTTGCATAGTAAAGAGTAATGCAGAAAATGGAAAAGATAAAATGAGACATGTGTTAATCTTTGATGTTTATAAATTTCACATTTTTGAAAATTTCATTGTTTTGAAAGGAAAATTACATTATCACTTGACAATTTGATTTTCTTGGGGGGGGGGGGGGGTCCCGGTCCCTTTATATCTATGTCTTTGAAGGAAATTCTATTTGAAGATTATCAATATCTTTAAATATTCACATTTTGCAAACTGAATTCTGAACCATTTAGTTGCAGTCATCAAATCACTATATAATAGAAAGAAAATTAATCAGGGAATTAATGCTGTCCATAACAAAAATCTATTTTGTCAAGATGCATTCAATTTTTTCAAATTGAATTCTGAGCCTTTCATTCTGGGTTAATCTCAATCCCTGCACCATCATGTTTTCTCCTTATCATGACCTATAAATTTACAAAGTATTGGTGCAATATTGATATGCAGATGTTTTTCAGTATAGAACAGACGCAAGGGGAATAGTGTTTGGGTGACGTCACAGCTCTGACGTTTCTAACCCTGGGATGAATTTTTGACATTGTGCCAACCTGCTAGTAAAGCAGATTGGCACATGTGTTTGGTACGTCACACCTTAGACAATGAACTTGAGCTGCGTTCATATTAAAGCATTGCTCTTCCCAGGCTCAGGGTTATGAAACACATTAGCCCATTTTCTACTTAAATCTAAACCGATGCTGGTTTTAACCTTTTGTCTAAAATCTGGTTTAACAAAGGAAGTCAATGTAAAAGCTAAGTTTTTCTGTTCATAAAGACGTTTTTAGACCCGGATCAGATTTAACTGAATAAGTAAAACAGAAGGATGGTTCGGTTTTTACAGTTAAGGTTGTGTCCATGAAATTTTCTGCAGGTTGTAAATTTGAACATGTTTGATCAGGGACTTGGGATATCCCAAGTCCCTGGTTTGATCGAGATTGCTGATCTCAAACAAAGGCAGAGTTGTGGTTATAAAGATGTTTTTGACAAAACCATAGATTTTTGAATGCAGCCTAGGGGGGCAGCATAGATTTTGATCTCTAGCTGTCTGCATCTGAATGGACAGTTATGTTTATGGATGTATTAGGGAAACGTTGTTTAGAGCAACAACCTTTTTTTTAGTCAGAATGTGCAACCATTGTTTGTAGAAATGTTTTGCTAACCTTTTCACTTCTGGATAAAAATATATTTTATTCATAGGGAGAAGAACAAAAATATTAGAGGTGAGATCAAGTGACTTTTATTATAGTAAAAAAAGGAGAGTAAATGCCATGGACTAATGTACAACTACGACTAAAGATAGAGAGAGAGAGAGAGAGCGTGTGTGATTTTAGAGTTAGTGTTATTTGGTATTTGAGAATATTTACTGAAAAGCAATGTTTTCTCCTCTTCTGCATATCTCGTTGTCATACACACGACACCTCCTTTGCAGTATTTCAATGACCGATTGATCATTCATTGGTGCCATTTCTCTCTCTCTCTCTCTCTCTCTCTCTCTCTCTCTCTGTATTGGGGCTTAAGGGGCTCTAGAAGGGAACTCGATATGCCTGGGATTTCCCTTTGGATTCTGGGAAAGGAAATTAGGTCTCATTTGTGGATGTACATCTCCTCAAATATTGCACTGAAATGGAAATGTATGTTGGTTCTCAGAATACAGGATGAACAAATATATTGCCGAAAATGTTCTATCTTCCCTGGAGAGCCAGAATCATATTGGTTAACATCTTTTTGGCTCTCATGAGATTACATTAAGCTCTGGGGATTTGTGTGCATGCATTAACTATAAAGTGATCATCATTGCAGCCGGTTAGCTATGTTCTCTATGTTCTACTTCTTTTTTATCATGAGTCTATGTATTTCATGTTTCTCTTGACATTCTATGAGTTTAGAAGAGCTGTTGTACTTTTTTGTTTTTAGCGCTCCTAAATGATCAGTATTATTATCCTTCTCTCTTTCTAAAGCAATTCAAAAGAGAAGGGAGATATGTCATGGCTCAGTGGTAGAGCAGAGGAGTCAAGGTCTGGGGTAAAAAAAAAAAAGAAGAAAGAAAACACATGATGCTCTAGTGTCCTTTGGTAAGGCATTATAATCAGCATTACCTAATACGTTGGGTAGGTCCGCTTGTTATTTGCTTTCTTAACAAGCCAATAAAAAACAAATCAGTATATATATTTTTGTTATCAAAAGGAAATTTCTTTCATTGATTCTAAGGTCATTTTTCTATTTAAATTTGCCATCAAAGAATCTGCTAAACTTTATATTTCATGTTGGTGAAGAAGTTGGTCAACCATGCCTCCTCCCAAAGTATTCTAAAAGCATTCTGTAATTTTAGAAACGCTATCGTCCTTTTCGTCTTTAGTGCTCCTAAATGATCAATATTATTATCATTCTCTTTTTGTTGTTAAAGTAATTCAAAAGAGAAAGGGAGATATTTGATGGCTCAGTGGTAGAGCATGAGTCAAGGTCTGGGGTAAATACAAAACAAAGAAAACTTGAGATGCCCTAGTGCCTTGTGGTCAGAATTACCAAATCAGTTGGGTAAGTCTGCTTGTTATTTGCTTTCTTTACAAGCAGATACAAAAGAAATCAGTATATATATATATATAGTTTGTTATCAAAAAGACAAATTTTCATTGAATCTAAGGTCATTTTTCTATTTAAATTTGCCAGAAAGAATCTGCTAAACTTAAGATTTCTTTTTGGTCAAGAAGTTGGCCAACCATGCAGCCTCCCACAGCATTCTAATTGCATTCTATTAAGAGAATACCTGTACACGTATACAAAACTTGAACAGAATTTTTTTACTGGATTCTAAAGCCCCTTTCCTATTTTGGAGCAACTTTAAAATACACCTCCACAAAAATTGACCAGATGATTGTAGGTTACCCAACGATTCATCAATGAAGTTGAATCTGAAGATTTACGTTTCTTAAGTAACACTAAACCTAATCCAAATCCTAACTCTAACCCTAGGTCTTTGACGTTTATGTTCATAAACCCAATTATTAGGGTTTTTAAGGTCAGCCCCTATTTCATTTGCCATTAAACAATATGCTTACATCAGCTTTCTTTGTTGGTTAAAGAAATAACACATTCCAATTCTCAAAAGAGATAGTCTGTTATAATTAACAGTGTCAAAATTTATGGTGTATCATAATAAAAAATGATACTCATAAAAGCTTACAATGTAAAACTTTAATTGCTTACTTTTTATTGGTCCCCAATATTTTCATCCCACTTAAATTTCAGAATGTGTTCATGTTCGCCAATATTTTACCAATATATTTCAATCTCATTTTTATGTGCGGTGCAAACTGATTTTAATCAAAAACTAGATTATAAAAGTTTGTTCACACTTATGATGATGATGTAGATTGCATGTTCAAAGTTCACCCTCTGTATGCCTGTCCTCATCAGCTTGAGATTGCCAAATATCCCGCTATTTCAACTATCCCGATCGCAAATTATCCAGTTAGTTTGCGTCTTCATCAGCGCGAGGTTGCAATTAGCAGGATATTTGGTCGTGATAATCATCCCAAGATATTTTGGGATATTGTTTGCAAAATATCACACTATTTGTCGGGTGCGTCTTCACCAGCCCGAAGACTCGCACTATGCGCGAACGCTGAGCAAAATATCTCGAGCTAATTGCTCAAGGTCGAGTTTCAAGTTTCGAGGTCAAATCTCGAGCTGATGAAGATGCGATTTGTAACTTCAGGATTATTTCCCAAATCAGAAATAGCGAGCTATTTGGCAATCTCGAGATGATGAAGACAAATGGCATATTTGTATTCCTCACATTTGCTCGACTATAAAGACCATAATATATGAATTTATATACCCCATGTAACTTTATGCACCTGTGTACTGAAGAAAAAATGTAAGGCTATTTATATCGTGATGTAATTTTTTCTTGATAGTAGGTACATGTACTTTCTTGTTGAGTCATTGCAGATAATCTTAAAGGGATTGGATATCTTTGTATCAGATTCTAAACAAAATCCTGGGTTTAGCTCATCCTGCAATCATAATTATAAACCTTTAGTTTAGGTCAGTCAGGAATCCCATGACATTTACAAGCCGATCGCCTGTCTGATTATCAAGATATTGATGAATGAAAGATGAATGTTTTTTTTTAACACTTTAGTCAATTGGGGAAAACAAGTATGATAAAAGCGGTCACTCAAAGATTTCTACTTTTTTGAGGAACTTCATGATCATTTTTTGTTGGGGCTTCAACACCATATCACAGACACTAATAACACATAGGGCCATGCATCTCAGATTTGTAAAACTGGAAACGTTGTTAAATAATGCCTTTAACAGTATTCATCATTGCTATAAAAAGAAATGATAATAATATTTGGCAGCATACATGTTCGTCATGGTTATACAGTGAAAACTCGTTTTAACGAGGTCCTTGGCTTGGGACAGTGGAAATGACCTTGTTATACATACATGTATATCAGGAGTCTTCTGATATAAGGGTTGAAAAATCAAGAGAATATGAAGTCTGTTTTTTTTTTTCTTTCTTTTCTTTCCTTTGTTTTAATTTTGACCATTTCTAGTTTTAAGGTAATGAGGGCCTTTTCATGTGATATTACTATTCAATATTACTGCACGTAGGAATAAAAAGAATAAAAACGCTCGCACACTTCACTTTTCCCAGAATAAACAATTCACTTGAAGCCACTAGAAACCTAAACGGTTTCAAGTAGTTATCATCATTGAAAACTACATACTGTCTGTTTGGAGCCAGAAGCTAGGTCTTAACCCCTTGTAAAGGTGTCTAGTGTAAAATGATACGATTTAGCCCTTGCGGCTCGAAACAGATGATTGAAAATTATTTCAAATTCTATTCTTTGCTCTCAATACAATATGTCCTGATTCTCCTGAATGTACATTACATTTTATATTAAAGATTTGTTTTGTTGGGTATGGTGATGATCATGCTCGCTTGCCTGTAACACATTACTTCAAAACTTTCCTTTGTGTTTTTACAAATAGCCATGCCATTTAGATTATCATGTATAGTTAACAACTAAATTATTCATACCCTTGCCAAGTTTTGTAATGTTTTAAGTATGTTAAAAATTGATTTGTCACGATTTATGTTTCTTGAGAATGTGACATTATATTAAAGCTTAAAATAAAATAAAAGCATTCAACAATGGCCATTCTTCCTTGAGTTACGACAAAGACACAATAAACATAAAATTTACAAGGGATATCTGTATGAATAATTTACAAATTGATGTATGTTGATGGCAGTCATCCATCATTAAATGAGGCTGGTTACCATGCGGAGAGTTAAGGCTCATACATAAATCATCAGTTTCATGATGTCAATAAACTCATGAAGGGTTCATTGAAGTGTACCTTGTTTAGTGCTGTCTCATTTAGGGTGATGTATTACATTGTAGAAAATTGTACATGTAATTTACCGAAGTGTACAGTATGTAGTATTTATTGCTTTATTAATCTGAAGCACTCTAGGGGTTTCAGTAAGTGGTACATATGCAGTCGTGTCTGAATGGTAACTGTTACAATGAAAAATGCACATCATGTACAGTAAACATACAGATAATTGCAACCTTGTGAGTTTCTACACTAATTTGTGTACATCTTTACTTTTGAAGTGTATATTGGGAATGAATATTGGATAGAATTATATTCACAAAAATTGGTTTAAAACATATCAGGATGAAATACACTGTTTTAGAGGTTATTCTTTAATAGAGGGTTAATTGAAAAATGCTTTATTACATGTACATGTAGTTGTTACCAAGCATACCCACTTTTACATCCTGTTTGTTTGAAATTAAATAAAATCAAATTGAATGACTCATCTAGCAAATAAATGCAAATAGTATTGTTTCCTTGTTTCCATGCTTTTTTTTCTTTTTCTTTTTTTTTTCTTTTTTTTTTTCTTTTTTTTCTTTTTTTTCTTCTTTTTTTTTCCTTCTTATTTTAATGCAAATTACATGTTTGTAAATAAACCCACATGACTGTTGGACAAGCAGAAGGCATTTTAATAATAATAATAATAGCATTCTGGGTTATATACTTGTAGCGCCCCACGATGTTTCTGAGGGTTTCACATCTACTGTACGTACCGGTCCATTTATTATGTCCCCTGTCATCAGATTCAGACTTGCGTCCAAACAAAATATGCACATTCTCCACCTCCTGGGGGACATAATTCCAGCCAGTTTTATGGAAACGTGGCCAGAATGACCCATTACATATATGTTTCAACTATGTATTTTTTCTACCATTTGCTCCTAGATCTTTGCCTTGACTGATCCTTCCACCCTGGAGCTTGCTTGTGAGTTAGGGGGGGTGGGGAACCTGTTTGGTATCGAAGATCCAGAACTCCGAGCCAAGACCAACCGAGAACTATGTGCTCTCAACCAAGAGCAGTACACAGAGATTGCCCAAGAGCTCCTCTCACATCTAGACCCTACAGCAGTCGCATCATTGGTAAGTCATCGGCATATCCAGAATTCTCCCCCCCCCCCCCAAAAAAAAGGGGGGGGTTCTGGGGTAAATGACAAATATTGTAAGGTCAGGGATCAAGGCTACAAATTGTTATTATAAATTATTGGATATTTTTTGGTTCTGCCTCAGCCCCCTTTTTCTGTGTCCACCAGAATATGGCTCAATGGATGACCATCATTTTGTAAATGGGCCATTCTGTTTTATTGAACTGAATGGAGTACACTATCAAATGCTAATTATAATCAAATTCAATTGTCTGAGAAATGACACTGGCCCCATAATTTCAACAATTCCAATTAAATTCTTGTTTGTGGTTTGACAATGTGACAAAGGTTGTATTCTTTTTGTGCAATAGCGACCTGATCCTACACGGTTTATAAATTAAGCTTCTGTTATTATTAAATTAACTGTTTGTTTGTTAATTACATGAATCTTTTGTTTATTTCGCTTTGTTTTGTTTAAAGAAAAAGTTATTTACAGATGCACATGCCAAGAAAAGTAATGTCAATACCTCACTTATCGATAGATGTTTGTCTCATTGTCTTTTCTGAATGAAATAGTTTATAAGACTTTGTAATCTATAGGTTGTAATCATGTTTGACCTGGAAGATTACGATGGACTTCCTTTTGTAGTTTGGTTTGTATATCCTGATGACATACATGGAACACCCCCAGGGAAATTGACTATGTCCGGGGCAGTCTACCAATTGCCCTTCCGCCTAAAAATGTTTGTTCCTAGAATACAGATGTTAAGGCAATCTCCAATTCTGGTAATAAAAGGACAAATGAACTCTCTCGGATTCAAACAAAACTTGTATGAATTGTTCAGTACTACAAATGAATGTTTTGTGTCAATAGTTTGGGCAGAAACTGTGTACCGGTAATAGCTGGTTGATGACCAAATAAAGAATAGAAAATGATCTTCAAGTAATGGTCCCAAACACATGCACAAGTTTTTGTATTTCAAGGAAAGTTTTGCTTTTCAATAAATGTTATTTTCAGAAAGTGTTCATTAGTTTGTTTATAATTTGTTTATTCAAACAACCCATTCACTGCATACATACATGTAACAAAACAAGTCAGAATCAATTTTAGCCAGTTTTTCTAAAAATACTTTTGCAGTACTTACCAGAATTAACCTAACCAGAATTCTAGATTATCTGTAAGTCTATTCATAAAAAAAATCCATTCATGCAAAAGTTTGTATGTAGGTATTGATGTAGTTATCTTTCTCTTCTTGCTCGCATACAGGCTGGTTCTGCTTCAAGTAGCACATCATCAGGTAAGAAACGCTGCATTTATCTCCTTATTTTCTCTTACTTGTTAGAATGTCCTTTGCAAAATTACTAGTACTCTTAAATGCACATGTACACTGTGTAGGGCACGGTTCATGAATTTTATTGTGATAAGCAGAATGAGAATTAAATTAAATAAAATAAAAAATTGAAATTCATTACTGGTACTTTTAAAATAAGGATACCATTCTTGTTAGATACTCAAGGTATGACACTTGGGTTTCAACAGGGGGAGGGCATAGGCAAGTTAGTCCCCCCCCCCCCCCCCTACAATCCACTAGTGACATGTACATGGTCGGTCTGTCCCTGAATTAGCTCTTCATTGTGAGTGAGTGCAACAATCGACATACTGGTACTCACCAATGACTTGACTGATTGCATTGTACATATACTTTTACCGTACAGTCATTTATTAAAGGTTAGTGTCAGGCACTAGCAATCGGTGAAAGGAGTTACATGCGTGACCCAAAATGAGCTTTGCAATGGGCCATATTCATAATGTAACCAAATTGAATGCGTACGTCTCAGTGACTGTGCCTCAATACATATTACTCATTCACCTATTAAGAATAATCGTATTTCAATAGTCAGAATGCAAACTGCATATTTTATGTGTTGTTAAGTAGGGCAGTCCATAATGTTTGACCTACCTAGCAACAAATACTATTTACAAACCGCATTCTCACTATTGAAACACAATTATTTGTAACAGGCGAATGAGATAGTTTGTATCGAGGCACTTCTCAAAGACGTATGCATTAAATTTGGTTACATTACGAACAATGGCCTATTCGACAGTTTGGTTGTCATGCCAATCATGCTAGGAGTCAACCCTGAGTGAAGTATTTCTTAAAAATATGAAAATTTCGAGGGAATTGGAGCACAAGTTGTCTTGCTAGAATGCATGCATCTTGAAGGCACAGAGCAGTCAAATGATGCCCATGAGTATGACTTGCAGTGAGGCTTTTCCATTTGAAGATATCAAACCATTGTAGATGTACAATATATGCCCTGCACATCTCCACTGTATAATTCATCAATGAATATTTAATTTCTACTAGAGCATGCCTTTTATTACGTCAGTGAATGCTGCCAATAGATTTTAATTTTTCATACATCTAAACTGTACATGCACTTTTATAGGGCTCTTGATCCTAAAATGTCACACTTTATATAAGATTTTCTTGTTGAAAATATACGTCTTGATAAAATTTGGTGAAAGCTTGAAATGCCTAAAACTAATACATAGTTACCAACTGTGATTGTCACTCACTGTAGTACACTTGTACCATAATCTTTGATTCTGAATGAAATGTGTGCATATTTATTTTATTTATTTTTATATCTTTTATCTTTTTTTTCTTCCAACATTATAGGTTCAGTCACACTGTCTGACATTTTGACGGACCCAGCAGCTTTTGAGGAACTTTTAAAGACCGACCTTGGGATTGATCCTAATGTGACAGAGGAACTCATGAATACACCTATTAACCCTAGAGAGGTAAGTCTAGACAGATATCGATAAAGAGAAAAATAGATGGATGAATGGAGAGAAAGGTGCGTATATGGATGGAGATCTATGAGCGTGAGGGAGGTATGGAGAGAGAGAGAGATAGAGAGATAGATATATAGATATATATATAGAGAGAGAGAGAGAGAGAGAGAGGGGGGAGAGAGATGGGTGGAAGATGTTTGAGATATTTTAGAGCTTTATCTACCCCAGTGGGAAAAAATGCTTTCTGTCTTCTGAGAGGAGGGAAGAGTTTAAGAAGAAAATATTTCAGGGGATGTCCAGGATATAAATGATACTGAGGACTATTACAGAATATCTGGATTCTGGGTTTGAAAGGAATACTACTGTTGTGTGTTACAGTGTATCTGGGGAATGGTTAATGTATAAATGAGCAATATCGAAGGGAAAATTTTCCATAATTACCATCTTCCTGATTAGCCACTATGAATAATCGCAGGGGTGTCATGCCAATTTTATTTTACATTTTTATGATTCGGTTTAATGTTTCCAAACTGTGTTTGAACTGAGACAACATCAAACATTGTTTGTCATATTCTCACCCTCTCTGTATGAAACATGATAAGCGCAGTAATCCGTTAGACAAAGTCAACAAGTGTTATCCAGGATGATTGTGTAGGCAAATACTGAAATTTGGGCCGGGATGTTTTAAGAGCAAAGAATCCTCTTTACGCTGTGTTTTTACTAGGTGGCAACAATTTGATGACACATCACTTTTATGTCTCATTCTTGTTGACTCTGTTTATCTCACGTTCCATATTTGTTGGCGTGTTCCTCTTCGCTTTCTTATCCATTCCTCTATCATCAACATGTCTTTATCTCCCCCCCCCCTCTCCCTCTCCATCCTGATTGATCTTGATCTGTTATCTTTCTCATCCTCAATCTGTCTATCTTTCTACCCATTTTCCATCTTTCTTCCTCTCTCTTATTCTTTCAATCTGTCCATCTTTCTGCCCTTTCTCTGTCTTTCTTCCCCTCTCTTATTCTCTCTTCCTCTCTCTTAATCAATCTATCTCTCTTTCTCCCCTTCTCTATCTTTTTTCCTCTCTATTTTTCTCTTCCCTCAATATATCTACATGTATCTCCCCTCAGTCTACCGGGTATCTCTCTTTCTCCCCTTTTCTATCTTTTTTCCCCTCTATTAATCTCTCTTCTCTCAATCTACCTCTCTTTCTCTCCTTTCTCTATCTTTTTTCCTCTCTCACTCTCTCTCTCTCTCTTCTCTCTCTGTCACTTTTTTTCTCATTTAATCTCTGTATATACAATTTGAGAGAACATTTTATCATCAGTACGATAATGAAACTATAATCATGCTGAATACTTGTACATTGTAGCACACCCTTAAAGTAAACAACCAAAGTCTATCATATTTTGATGGGTAATACCATGGGCGTGTTCATGCTTCACTTTTTCTGGCCAGAATCAGGCATCTGTTACGCGGTTAGTTTAAAACACGGTTGCGTCCATGCTTACTTTTGTAGAATCACCGAAAAACGGCGATCACGATCGCCGATCGTAAACTCACAAAAAGATGCGTTTACAATTTGTAAACGCGTTTAAATGGGGTCAACGCACTGACCTCTAGTGGGTCTACGTAGCATGCACAGTGAAGGTTTGCGAATCCAGCTGGAAGATCAATTAAGGCCACACAAGGAGAATTGCCTGGATGAGCCAGAGAAGTAAGCATGAACAGTACACCATGGAACTGCGATCACGATGAGCGTTTACGATGAGCGTTTCAGATCGCTCATTCTACCTTCAAAATCAAGCATGAACGCGCCCCTTGTCTCCGAGACAGTAGTTACTAGATTTATAAACTTGAGATTACCATCTTTTTATAAACATGGTGCCATAAAGTAGATGACTCCATGTTACTTTGTTAAATTTACTACGATTATCAAAAAAACATGTGATTATACATACATGTAGGCTAGAGGAATGGTGAAATACACTGTATGTAGTGATGAATAATACTAGAAGCAATGGCTTGTATTATGTTCATGTAGAGTACATGTATGTACTGTTTTAGTGCTAAAGCATATGTTGTTTTTAACATGTACACGTTGTTTGTCTAAGAAATGTTAAGGTAAAGTTCACTATATTTGCATTTGTGTAAATCAGCTTCCCACTCTATGTGTACTTAGCAACCAAGTTTCATTTCAGTCCTGTGCTTATATTTTCGAGTCTGTTTGGCCAAAGATCGGACTTTGAGACCAAATGCAAACAAGAATGTATTCATTAAAATTCTTTTATGTGCATGTTTTCAAAAAAACAAGCACTTACAGCAAACAAGTCAGTTGAGTTGTGAGAAATAAATGGAAGACATAAAAATGTACCCCTCACAGGTGATGATCATGATTCTGTGCTCCTCATCTCTTTCTATCTTCTTTTCACTCTTCTTCTTTTCATTCTTCTTCTTTCCTATTTTTTCCTTTTCTTCTTCACTTAGTTACTATTGATGGCGAAGTTACCATCAATGGTAAGTTTTGTGCAACGGGCCCATACCTACCAAATGGTGCTCAAGGAGCCTACAAATTACTGCAAATTTACCTGACATACTGAATGTAAAATCATTCAATAATTTGTTTTCCCTCACCAGGTACTCCTTTATTACACTCTGGTTGTTTTGTGAACAGCGTCAAAGACTTCAGAAGAGTTATGTCATGCCAAAGGTAGTAGTGATTTCAACAACATAAAATCACTGACCAGCTTTCTCTGAATTATTGTGTAATAAATGAAATAAATAGATGAATACATGAAGTGTGAAACATTAAATTTCTCTATTGATTCTCCTACTCCAGCTTCAACTGTTGTTACAAGGTAGTGGCATGCATGACACTGTGTGCAACGAGACTGCTCTAGGTCAGATCATCCAGCCTCAGAACCCTGGTGACCTTGATGATATTAGCAGAACCCTTTGTAACCTGACTAATAGCCAACTGGATGAGTTCTCAAAGGATCTCTGGCAGTCCTTGGATAAACAGAAGTTCATTGATTGGGTGAGTTCTTTGATTATGTATGTTTCTATCTTCTATGTTCTTTCAAATATTCTCCATATTTTGCTTTAAAGGGATCGTTTAACAATGCTAAATCTGAGATGCACGGCCCTACATGTTATCAGTGTCTGTGATATGGTGTAGTATTGAAGCCCTAAAATTGTGCTTCAAAATTATCATGAAGTGCCTCAAAAAAAGTAAAAATCTTTGAGTGACAGGTTTTGCCATACTCATTTTCTCCAATCGACTGTAGTGTTATAAAAGCCGTTAGGAAAACAGAAAATTCGATTTTGATTTCCAATCATAAATATTTTGATCATCAGACAGGCGATCAGCTTGTAAAAGTCATGGGATTCCTGACTGACCTAAAGGTTTATAATTATGATTGCAGTATGAGCTAAATCCGGAATTTTGTTTCAGAATCTGAGGCAATGTTACGGAGTCTCTTTAAAAGAATTATCTTACTTTGTCCTCATTGTTGATGGTGACGAAAAGTGATAATATCAAATGTTTCTGATATGGCAACCCAGAATTGATCTCTTAAGGTGAAGAGGAATAGAAAATGAATTCTGTTTAAATATTTTACTTGTTCTCTTTATGATTTTCAGGCCAGGAACAATTCAGATGTCCCACCTAATGTCTATGACGATATCAAGCAAATCATGCAAGAGGTAAGATTAATTAATTTAGTAGTAGTTTGCGAGTATCAAATTAATTGTCTTAGATTGTTCAAACAACCAAAAGAAATAATGTCAAGGATTGTTGAAGGATATTCAATCATGACTATAACCTGTATCATTTCTGAATGTTTCAAAGAAATATTGAATCGATGTCTGATGTCAAATTTCTAAACTCTTTTAAATCATTTGTCTTCATTTCATACATGTCTTTTTGCTTAAGATTTAAGATTACAAACAATTATCTCCATGAAATTACAGGGGCATTGGCAGTCTCTAGCAGATGACATATGAATTAACTTGGTCTCTAGCTCTATAGCAATGACCAACGGATCACTAATCTGTTAAAAGAACAATAGTACAGTCAAACCCGTCTATAGCAACCGCCCGAGGGAAACACAAAAAGTGGTCTTTGTAGCCAGGTTCCTTTAGTACATGTTTCAATGAGAAACCATTTTCAAGGGAAACAAACAAATGTGGCCTTTGTAGACAGGTGGTCACTAAAGCAGGTTTGACTATCTGAGTAATTTTCAATTCTTCCCAATCATTTCAGATTCAAGAGCTGGAGAGCTTCAGGAACCTGACCTCAGAGATTGAGGATATCCTGAAGAGCAACGACACCGGTCAGCTGATCTGCGGAGACCTGCCCTTCCTGACCCTCGGCGGGTTGCCCAGCTTGGGAGGGGATGACCAGCAGCCCCCCGCAGCAGGGGAACCAGAAGAACCTGTGGAACCGATAGAGCCCGTAGAACCAGTGGAACCTGGAGATAACCCAACATTCCCTCCACTGAGTGGTGGAGATGGAGATAATGATAATAGTATGTTCTAGCAATACCTCTTTCATGTACATGTAACAAGTATTGTCTCCAACTCAGTAAGGTGGTGAGATGTCAGTAAAGTGATGATTTTAATGTCAGCCAAACTACCAGACAGAATTACGGGCTGTGCTTTAAAGCGGGACTGCACTACTTGTAGATACTTGCGCTCTTGATATACCCAACAATGCCTAAGCGGTACTTGTTGGTCCCTCATGATCCCCTTTTTCTTATGTTAATTGAGAGCTGAATTAATGTGATAACCACCTGTCAGTGACCACGCAGGGAGGTCTAATCCCTCCTGGCCAACCTAGTGCAAATAGGCTTTCAAGACATACATGTATGAAGACAATTTCAGATACGTACAATATCAGTGTTTTTTTTAAACCATATTCATGTGCATCTGACAAATATTGTCTCCAACTATACAAGTATTCTGAAAAATTTTGACTTACAAATTCTGAATTTCTCCTTTTTCATTTCCAGGTACAATTCCAGGCACAGAGCGATGCCCTTGGCTTGTGGACATTTTGCAGTCTGGATCACAGAGTACCAAACAAACACAGTATGTCCTATCGCTCTTCTTACCCATCATACAAGGATACATCTTCTACACACCCAACACCACCGCCACCAGACAGATCATGAAAGAGGTATTGCTAGAACAGAATTTATGAATATGTTAGATATTTCTTAAGTGTATACTCCTGAGTATTAAAGCAACCAGTGGACCTGATTTGCTTTTATTTCATCAGACGGATTGAATATATCTTAGTTTGCCCAAGGGGCACAGATTTACTTAACTATTAATATTATTATTATTGTTAAGTATTTTGCGTCACCTGTGGCTAGGGGTGGAAAAATAAAATGAATCACTGTAACCACCGGGTCTGTCCTCTAGGTATAACTGATTGCAGATGTGCAGGTGAACCACTACACCGGGTCCCACACCACCCCCCCCCCCCCCCCCCCCCTCTCACACTTTTGTACAAATAGTGCAGTGGATTCTTGACGTGCAAAAGTGGTGACTCTCCTCTACACTGGGCTTCTATTTAATGTCCTATCTGAGGGACAGAGTGATTTCCACCGTAACCTAGCCTGTGTCTATGAAACAAGAGGGGCTCATTAACATACAACACATGCTTCAGCTATTCGCGTGGAGTGGCTTCAAAGCCACGATCTTCATGGTTTGTCAGGTAGACGCTTTACAGACTGAGCCAACTCGCCTCCTCTTTGCTCTTAACATGGCACATACTGATATAACTGTTGTTGTTACTTTAAAGCCCTACTGCAATACTTATAGTTACTTGCGCCCTCTATATAGCAAATAATGCCTAATCGGTGACCGTTGGTCCCCCATGATGCCCCTTTTCTTATGTTAATTGAGAGCTGATTTGATGAGATAACCACCTGCCAGTGACCTTGCAGGGAGGTCTAATCCCTCTATGCCAAACTAGTGCAGAGGGGCTTTAAACTTGTGTATTTTATATTATAAGATGTTCTGTAGATCTAGTTCTAGAAATCCTTTTTTTGTAAACACATCTCCTGTTATGATCTCTCTACAGGCTGATGAGATGTTCAACAGTCTGAGGGACATGAAGGATTTAGCTGAGAAATGGATGCAAGTATCACCTTGCATCAGAGTGAGTATATTTTGTTCTTTAAGTTAAGGAAAACAGTCCACCAATCAGATAAAATGATCTTTTGGTTGTGTAGAATATTTATGTAAACCAAAGCCAGAATCTATCTTAAGCTTTCTATAAACTGATGTAGGTACAGTGTATCATCAAAAAATTGACATCATTTTACCTAATACACAATGAACACAAATAGTTTTTCATAATTTGTATCTTTGGTAATATCTTTTAATTAGTCAGGATGAATTTTTAAGAAAAGTCAGCTGACAAAAAGACAAAAAAGATATTGGACATAAAACTCAAATGCCATCTACAAGTGACATGAACGTACATATACATGTACTTACAAGATCAAGAAACAAAAATGTTATGTCTTTCTGTTTTTGTCATTTAACCAGGCATTCGTTGAAAATCAGGATCTGCGTACCATGGCAACCTGTTTGAACCGCTCCAGTCAGGGCCTTTCCCCTTTCCCTGACAACCCCTCCGATCTCCTTCCAGTCACCGGTCTTCCAGGGGGTGTAACCTTACCCCCCATTCCACCCACAATGTTACCCCCTGTGCTCCGGAATAACTCCTACCTACCGGACTTGTTTGGGAACGACACCCAGGATATTCTGAACCTCCTGGATGCCATGGACAGTTTGGCCAATACAACTCTTAGTGTTCTTAATGTGAGTGTTCTAATGCATTGTCTTACAGCTACAGTGAAACCTGTCTATAAAGAACAACCAAGGGAAACAAGAAAAGTGGTCTTTATAGGCAGGTGGTCTTTATGTACAGGTTCGTTTAGTACATTACATGTTTCAATGAGAAACCTTTTTCAAGGGAAACAAAAAAATGTGGTCTCTGTAGACAGGTGGTCTTTGTAGACCAATGGTCACTGAAGCAGGTTTGACTTTATTTACATTATCTCTTTCTTTAACTCTTTGCCTGCTTTGGCCTATTAATAGAACATGCAGTGGTGTTCTTCTGCCAACTTTTATCGCATGCATAATGTGCATGGAACATAATACACTCAAAACAGTGTGGCAATCAAAGTTTCCAGCACATATATCGCATTGGAGGATAATTCAACCTAAATAGCAAAGTACTTTTGGTGGAAGCAGACGCATCTATACAGTGTACTCTGTTTATGTTCATTGAAATGTAATGTAGGATAACCCTTCATTCTGTATATAGTGGACTTTGTCATCCCATGTCTTACTATAAAGAAAAAAAATGGAATAAAAATGATTGATACATTCATTTCTGTGCTTATTTCTGTGATTTGTAGTACGTGTAACTAGTATGTTTGAACTTCAATAGATGGAAGTATTCCCTTGAACCAACATTGATTGACCTTCTCTCTCTTATTATGTTTCCATAGTGCTTTGAGCTAGACCGATTCCGTCCTTACAAGAATGAAATGGATCTCGTTGATGATGCCAAGGTTCATATTGAAAACTACACATTTTGGGCTGGTAAGTCTTGCTTTGTACTCTTTACTTTTAAATGGATTCCACTCAGTGTGGACTGTGGGAGAGTTCTTTCTTGAGGTTCATTGTAAATTTATGCATTATTGAAGTGACGCTTTTAGATTTATATCTTCCTGATTACATGTAGTGTAGATTAAGTACAATGTTAAGAAAGATTTTAAAATGATTAGGTTTATGAGAATATTATTTTCAGCCGTTTGTATGAATTCGGGCTGTCATATTCCAAGATAGCTAGATTGTAATTGCTTTCCTTTTCTCAAAGATATTTACATTGGAAAGCAATCAATTATATGTTAATGAGAGCTTTCCTCTCAGAAGAACTCCATTTGATAAGTGGAGATGTTCAAGCTTTTAGCACACAAAGGAAAGGAAGTCAGGTTCCTAAGTGAATAGAGATTAGACTTCCTTTCTTCACATGAAGAGAAGCATTTTACACCTCGCCTAATCCCAAACAGGTAGTAGAGGAGTATTTTACACCTCACCTAATCCCAGAAGGATACACATGTAGTAGAGAAGCTTTTTACACCTCACCTAATCCCAAACAGCTGGTAGGTTTATTGATTAAACCTTTTGTTTGTTAAAATGGGCACCTTGACCACAGCAGATCCCTTAGTTCATGATAACAAAAAAAAAACCTTTTTGGATAACCAATGTCCTCGTTATATTACATAACATTCTTTTGAAGCTTGGAAGTTCACTTACCTGAATTTGTCAATAAAGTTTAAGTTCCATTCAGATACTTCAGCTGTGTATAAACATCACTTTGTATTACATGTACCTAGGACATGTAGTATGAATTTGAATTCTGAAGGTTCTTTTCTAAATTGAAAAGTGATTCTCACTGAATTACATCATGTTTTTTTTGTTTGTTTTTTTATGATAACAGTCTTTGACTATAAAAGTATATTGAAATGAAAGGACATCAGATCCTAATGGAAAAAGACAGTTACATGTACATGTATATGTACACATTTAGTGAGAAACTTGGTTTGAAATTATTAGTAATAGAACATTTCCTTTATGAATTGATGTATCAGAGAACTTTTTTTTTTAATTCTTAATTATAACAGTACATTATTATAAATTCCATTCACTGCTATGAGTAAGAAGTGCAATAACTTTTACAGGTAGCTCTTTACATATACATGTATGTCTCTAGGGAGAGGGGAGACAATGAATATAAATGTACCTTTATTAAAAGTCTAGCAATTGTAACTGAAATCGTAACCTTGATCGTAAGGTTGATATTGAGTGTAAGTCTACGGCTCATCATGTATTGATTAGACTTAAGATAAATCATGACTCTTTATAATATGAGGCCTTGGTATTACTATAATCTGTACTGAAAGGTTTATGTACACATGTAAGTTTGTGTTTTGGGGGCTAATTTAATTGTATTTGACATTTTGTATGTTCTGTCCGTTTTCAGGTATTGTGTTCACCAACGTGGATCCTGATCCCGAGAGTACCTACATTCCACCTCTGCTAGACTACAAGATACGCATGGACTCGGCTTTCAGTGAGAGCACAAGCAAGCTCACGGATCAGTGAGTAGTGTTTTTAACTGTTCCTCCCTCTTCAAAAGCCCAAGAAGGAAATACAGACAAATAAACTTAATTTGATTTAATGCCCTGCTTTTGTAAATATATTGTCCTAGGTGAAATTTGCTATTTTGTGATATATATGATCTTTTGGTACTACTATCTACATGTACATGTCTATGGATTATGAAATTTAGACTGATATACATGTATATTGAGGGGAAGTCATGATTTTTGCTTCAAGAGCCCAAAAGGAATAACTTCATTGCTGTATTGTTATAGCACTATGTGTCATATTTATTGTCCAACAGACGTGAATCTGAACCCTTTTGGGATACTTAGTGTGGTTTGAAATTCCAAATGAGCTTTAAAAATACCTTATGCAAAATTGTAATGATCAACTTCATAATCCCTAAATGATTATATGGGGCCTTTGCTTATTTCACTAAATGTGTGTTCTTTGATATATATTTTGTTTAATTAGTATTGTTCCCTGCACTATGGGTTGATGAGTTGGACTGAAACGAAGAGAGCACACACCATATCAAATGATAACTTGCTCATTTCCTTTCAGATATTGGACTCCAGGACCCAGGAAAAATATCAGAGATCGCAAATATTTTGAGAGCGGTTTTATCTTCATCCAAGACATCTTAGAGCAAGCTATCATTAAAGTGATGACCGGAAAAGAGGACTTGGGAGCTGGGATGTACATTAAACAGTTCCCATATCCGTGCTATATTAATGATCTGTAAGTGTGTGTATAATTTTTCATGTAGCCAATCATTTATTTTCATTTAGTAATTTGGTTTAACCCTATTTTAACTGGGCTATTTCAGACCAGGTTTTTACTGGGGGGGGGGGGGGGGGGGGGGGGGGGGTCAATTTGACCCCCCTAAGATCTCGACCGTTTCAACGCCGATCGCCGCGAAAATTTGCATGCATGTCAAGTGAAGTGTATAAAATACTACGGTAATTTCAAATTTTTGAAAAATTCACTCATTTGCATATTTATGGTAATTTATGCAAATAAGGTCATCAAATTCACATTTCTGCCCATAAATCATAGATTATTCATGTTTACCTATTCTTTTTCAATACATATATTCATTAGACCATTTGGAATAATAATACAACACTAAAAATTGGAAGAGCCAGGTTATTCCTTATGTTATCTCTTGTTTTTATAATTTCTTATGTATTTCATTGTTTTTTTAACTTATGTATTTCATTGTTTTAGTTGTTTTATTTTATTTATAACTACAATTCAACTATTTTGACCCCAAAACAAACATCTAAACTTTAAACAAGACTGAATTACCAATGTTTTATCTATTTTTAGGAAAAAATGACTTTTACATATGTTTTGTACACAAATCACGAAAATGAGCGATTTTCGGGCTGACATGCAAAGACAAAAGGTCACGTGACCTTGTAACCGTAGGTCCGATTTTCGAAAAAATTATTTAAAAAGATGCGTAAGACTCGAAAGTAAAAAGTCATGAAAGGAAAATTTTATATCTGCCGCGGTTTCGGAGTAGTCACGAAATTTCTACAGGGGGGGGGGTCAAATTGACCCCCCCCCCCCCAGTTAACATAGGGTTAAGGGAACACAAAGCATGATTATAACAATAACTGTAACAAATGCAATAAATTAGAAACTTAGCAGTATTAAAGGAACAATGACCAATGCATTTAGAGTACCCCAGAAAATGTCTTTATGAAGGTTTTCCTTATCAGTAGTTTTAAAAGGAAACATAAGAAAAGATAAGCAGTCAAAAACTTGATGACAGGTACTGTTTAATATTGCAGTTTTAATTGCAGATTTAATTGAGATGAACTCTGCTCGAGCATATCTGAAACTACCATATTTAACAGATGTGCAACAAATGCCAAGTAAATCACCTTGCTGTATTAATGATATGTCAAAGCAAATAAAACATTAAAAGCATTGACATTAATTGTGAAATTAAGGTCATTGTTATACCAAAATCCATTACATCACCTTAGAGCATGGGAAATTAAAGGATTATCATGATTATCTTCATTTCCTTACTCCAGTTTTGTCCAATCACTGTCTGGAGTTCTGCCTCTGTTCATGATCATCTCCTGGATCTTCTCGGTGGCGATGATCATCAAGGGCATCGTCTACGAGAAGGAGAGACGTCTGAAGGAGGTCATGAAGGTCATGGGGCTTAGCAACGGGGTTCACTGGCTGGCCTGGCTCATCGATAGCTTCCTGGTCATGTTCACCAGCTGTGTGCTCCTGGTGCTGGTTTTAAAGGTGAGGATGGGAGTGGATGTTGGGTGATGATGTTGAGAAGAAAGAGGAAGAGGAGGACGATGATGATGATGATGATGATGATGATGATGATGATGATGATGATGATGATGATGATGATGATGGTGATGATGACGATGATGATGGTGATGGTAATGATGACGATGATGATGGTGATGATGATGATGATGGTGGTGATGATGACGATGATGATGGTGATGGTGATGATGATGATGATGATGGTGATGATGATGATGATGGTGGTGATGATGACGATGATGATGGTGATGGTGATGATGATGATGATGATGGTGATGGTGATGATGACGATGATGATGGTGATGATGATGATGATGGTGGTGATGATGACGATGATGATGGTGATGGTGATGATGACGATGATGATGGTGATGGTGATGATGACGATGATGATGGTGATGATGATGATGATGGTGGTGATGATGACGATGATGATGGTGATGATGATGATGATGGTGGTGATGATGACGATGATGATGGTGATGGTGATGATGATGATGATGATGGTGATGATGATGATGATGGTGGTGATGATGACGATGATGATGGTGATGATGATGATGATGATGATGATGGTGATGGTGATGATGACGATGATGATGGTGATGATGATGATGATGGTGGTGATGATGATGACGATGATGATGATGGTGGTGATGATGACGATGATGATGGTGATGGTGATGGTGATGATGATGATGATGATGGTGATGGTGAGGGTGATGATTAAAAAGATGGTGATGGTGATGGTAATATTGATAAAGATGATGATGATGATAATGATGATGGTGACGTTTATGATGATAATGATGATATTTGTGGCTATAAAAATGTGAAGAACCCTGTTTTCTGGATTGTCTTTTAAAACAGTTGTGGTGCTCCTCATACTTATTAAGGGGTTGGAATTCTGATGGTTTACAGATGGCAGTAGTCGTGATGGTTGTAATAATATAAGTGGTGATGATAATTATGGTATTTCTAGTGATGTTGAAGATGATGATGATGATGATGATGATGATGATGATGATGTTGGAGGTGGTGACGATAATGGTTGTAACAATCAGTATAGTAATGAGTCAATAAAACGATAAAAATTGTCATTCTGCACTTACTGAGGATAAAGAAAATTCATGCATATCGACACAGGAAAAATAAACTTCTTCCCTTCTTCATCTCATGTAACAGCTTGGGAAGATCATCACCTACTCTGACGGAGGGATCCTCCTCCTCTTCCTGGTATCATTCTGCGTCTCCACCATCATGCTGTGTTTCCTCATCAGTGTATTCTTCTCCAAGGCCAACCTCTCGGCTGCCTGTGGAGCGGTCATCTTCTTCCTCACCTACGTGCCCTTCACTCTGGTCATCACCTGGGACGCGTACCTGACAAGAGGAGCCAAGTTTGGGGTGGTAAGTTTGGATCTATCAAGGAACTTGTCCCAAAGAACAGCACAATTGAATTTTTTAAAGAATTAATAGAGGTCATAATCTTTTTCACCATACTCCTTTGGTATCTTTGGAAGACCTCAAAATCTTTGTCTAAGGACTTTCTGGAAAATATTACATGTATCTTCCAAGCTCCTGAAAGATGCTAAGTCCTATATTGTACATTTACATTAATTAGACAACCGTCTTGCTCTCAGCAGACAATATCCAACACATTCATCTTCTTTTTTTCCTTTCGAGCCTAAATTTATATTTCAAATTCAACATGAAGTTCCTGAAAATATGCACGATTTGGACCTTGAGTTACACTGAAGGAACATTAATTGATTTTGATATGATATTCCTAACTTTTTATCCTGTAAATTCTATGTTAAACAATGGTGCACCTGGAGATGGCCCTGGCCCTGGCCCTGGCCCTGGCCCTGGTTTTGTAGTCGTAATAGTGTATGCAGCTATAGAGTCATAAATACACCTTGTAAAAGATTTTGACAATCATATCTGCAACCTGTTTTCTCTTCATTTCATACAGTCTTTGCTGAACACCATTGCATTCGGCTACGGCTCCGTCTACCTGTCCCTGTACGAGGTCCAGGGAACAGGTGTCCAGTGGAACAACATCAATACCAGTCCATTGAATGGGGAGAATGGCTTCACTTTCATGCAGGTCCTAGCCATGATGTGGCTAGATGCATTCATCTATGGAATGCTCACATGGTATATTGAAGCTGTAATGCCAGGTAAAGAGAATTCACATATTTTGCATCAAGTTTAGAATTCTTTTATTCTTGTTCAAATGGCAAGTCATGACCCAAATTCAATTTAGTTTTCTTCAACCATTTTGAATTAGGATCAAACTCTATAGATTTTTATTGAAGTTTATTTCTAAAGTTCTTATCTTAATGTCAAATCTAAAAGGTCCATGGAATAGGACCCTGTTTCATGAAACTTGTTAGCAATAACAAATGCTAACACTCTGTGACAAATTTGCTCCCAGTCAATCGAATGCCACTATGTCAGTACCTTGTATAAGATAAAACTATAATAGTTGTTGTAACTTGTCATTGATAACAAGGTTTATGAAACAGTGCCCTCGCTGTATGTCAATTCTTTGTCTTTGTCTTTGTCTTGCAGGCCAGTATGGAATGCCTAGGCCTCTCTACTTCCCCTTCACACGTAGCTACTGGTGTGGACACGGTAAACCTAACAACACTGATGGAGAAAGCATTGACATGAATCATGCTAGATTTAGAGGAGGTAAGATTGCAATTATCTTATTTCAATCATTGATTTTAGAGTCATGAATTACTTTGGACCTTGTTCAATTTACTCGCTGTGGTAATTACTAAGAAGATACATGTACATGTACTTGACTTTTAATGCAGTGGAGATAGCAAGTTCTATCTTGTATTTTCTGACAGAAATAATGCAAACATTTCTATAACTACATTTGATTATGCTGCAAAAAATTACAAAACTTGGTAAGGGTATGAATAATTAATTTGTTAACTATTATGTACAAAATTTGATATCGGCTCAAATATCCACAAATGTGAAGTACCATTTTTACTGAATGCATTGTATATTTTTCAATGACTACATGTAACTTTTTACCATTCACTTTAAAAATAAGATAAGCTCTCTTGACACTCCTCAGCAGAACTTGTATTTCATTTAAATTAGGGAATCAATAAATGGTATCTCCAGTTTCCTTCCTTTTTTCAAGTCCATTAAAACAGAATATGAAGTATACTGTGGATAATGCTGTAAGCACTTTGATCGGTTACATAACAACTGGCATAGCGATGTGTAAGAAACAGTTATTATTACTAGTCAAGTATGTTCTACATGTGTTGACCATTTCACTTTAAAAAAACATCAACATTAGAAAAGATGGCTCAAATACTCGTCTATTATCTCAATGTCGTACAGCCCCCAACTCAGACGTTGAGGCTGACCCCGCCCACCTACCCCTGGGCGTCGCCATTCGTCATCTCCTAAAGATCTACTCCACCGGTAAGAAGCTTGCTGTCGACAATCTCAGCGTGAACTTCTACGAGGGGCAGATCACATCGTTCTTGGGCCACAACGGAGCTGGCAAGACCACCACCATGTAAGTATTTTTCTGTGTCAACTATTATTTAGAAAACTGCTTGTTTTATTTAATTGAAAGAAATCGTAAGATAAACTAAGGAATACCTTTAAGTTGACATATTTTATTATCAAGTTGAAGGAAAAGGATTGTTCATATTAACTCAGTAAAAAAAAGTAAACAAGTAAACATGTGCAAGCTTGAGTGGACTCAAATCAAATATAAACAATAAAGTTATAGCCCTCATCATAAAAAAGGTTTGTGATAATCGCTAGTCCTCCAGTCAATCACAAAATATGGTTGATGATGAAATCAATTTAAGATCGCTATCAAACTTAAATCTTTGAGAATATGGCTAAGAATAGACATCCAATTATTTGTGAACATGTAAATTCATTGCACTTCAGCATTTTGGGCCAATATATCAATAGATGTTTTCCTAGGATTCATATACTGATTCATTTCTGTGTTACATGCAGGTCTATATTGACTGGTCTGTTCCCACCCACTGAAGGCACGGCATACATCTACGGCAGGGATATCCGTACCAGTATAGATGAGATCAGACACAGCCTGGGAATGTGTCCCCAGCATAACGTCCTGTTTGACAAGTAAGAACACAGTGAATATCGGATTCGCGTGATTGTGGAGTGCCAGGAGTGTCAAATCTGAGAGACATGAGTGCCATACAAGAACTCACTTGTCTTTATTATTACTATTATTATTAATATTATTGTTATTTTCATGATGATGATAATGATGATTTTCTGGTTTTCCTGTCCATGTAATGTATCTTACTTGGCTATCATGTTTCTACCTGTGGTGTGTTTTCTATTTCCTGTCTACTATTCCCATTTGTGATTCTATGTTCATACATGTTTATTTGAAACTTTGTATTTTTATGGAAACAGCCACAGAGTGATTTTTATGTAATATATTTAGATTTTGATTTAATATTTGATTTTCATTTTGTTTCATTAGGTATGATTTATGGTCGTACGTTTTAGTCATTCATATTTTGATCATTTGTTGTGTTGTACATTGACTTTGTAAATTGAGCAATTTCAGCTTCCCAGCTGCATGTTCTTTTATTGCAATAAACCAAATCAAATCAAAATTTGTTTGCCCATTGAACTTTTATGTTTGTGCAAGACCAATAAACTGAAAACTGATGAATTGATTATGTCAATTATATCGTAATCTAGGTTGACCGTAGCGGAGCATCTTTGGTTCTATGCCCGTCTGAAGGGTGGAACTGCCAATGACGTTGCCATAGAGATGGAACAGATGCTACAGGATTTGTATCTTCCTCACAAGAGAGACGAATACTCAGCCAACCTTTCAGGTAAGCTTAGACTATAATCTACATTTATGACATATGACATAGTCAAAGCCTTGTAAAGTCCTGCCTCTGTATTAATGTGTTGATAGAGCTGAAAGGGATGAAAGTTAACAAGGAACAGAAGTTTATTGTAAACAATTACACTTGCTTTTCCAATAATGTATGGTCCATCTGTGTATTGTTCAATATTTAAACTGAAAAAATACAGTGATATAATGGAGGCGAAAGTCAATAAAAGTTATATTCTTTGTATGGAGTACAGGTTCATTGTGGCAAAGAAAAGAAATCCTAGTCTGTAAACTTTCATGGTCCTCAGTAATCATTTAATCATCAACTGCACCAATCCATATGAATATGTTTTTGTCAGACTGCTTTATGATGTGTATATTTTTCCATACTTGACTTGAAATTCAAAGGTCGTGGTTCAATCCTCGATACGGCACTAATGTCCTTTGGCAAGGCATTAATCTTCATTTGCCATACTTGACCCAGGTGAGGTAAATGGGTACCTGGCAGGAATTAATTGCTTGAAATGCTGGAGCGCTGTATAAACGGCAGCTAGGCTAAAGCCGGGGTAATAATAAATGCGCCTCGGAATAGAATTTGTAGATAGATGGCGCTATAGAAATGCCTATAATTATTGTTATTTGTCAATACTAGGTGGCATGAAGAGAAAGCTGTCTATAGCCATTGCCTTCATGGCTGGCTCCAAGACTGTTATCCTGGATGAACCAACAGCTGGTGTGGATCCATACGCTAGGAGAGAGATCTGGGACCTCCTCAGTAAATACAAGACAGGTACGGAAAGGAACATTTGGAGATTCAAAGAGAAGAATATACGTGTAGATTGTGGGGGGGGGGGTCAGACCAGAGATGTGAAGATTATTAGCGATGACAATTGATGATAAATTTGCCGGGTTTATAAATTGGTGATGATTCATATCATAATCTAATGAAGATGGAGATTGTTGAGACAGTCAAACTTGCTTTAGCGACCACCTGCATAGAAAGACCACCTGTCTGCAGAGACCACATTTCTTGTTTCCCTTGAAAATGGTTTCTCATTGAAACACGAACTAAAGGAACCTGTACATAAAGACCACCTGCCTATAAAGACCACTTTTCTGTTTCCCTTGGGTGGTCTTTATAGACAGGTTACACTGTATAAAGGTGTTACAAGATAACATTCATTGATGAAAGACACATTTACACATAAAGGTTTAAGCATAAGAACAGATGAGAAGATATTCAAGGAAATACAGACAGTGGTCATGACAATAATGGGAAGTACATGTATTTACAGATAATGTAAGCGGTCTGACATAAATAGTAGAGAAAACAGTCATCCTTTTTTTTTAAAGAACATTTATAAAGAGATTTAATATTCTTTAGAAAAAGTATATGTAGAGGGTGTGCATGTAACTTATCTTGAGATTAGATGACTTTGTAATTCTTTACAAGTAGTATGACTGTTTTTATTCAGTAGTGTTGAATGTTGTAGCTTGTCGACAAACATATACATGTACATATTTGAGATGATTGAAGTGTGTAGGAGAAAAAAAGATGAAAAGTATGTCATGAAATACATTGAAGTCGTTGTTTAACAATGTTTCCAGTTTCACCAATCTGAGATGCATGGTCCTTCGTGCAATCAGTGTCTGTGATATGGTGTAATATTGAAGCCCTAAAAAAAAATGATCATGAAGTGCTTCAAAAAAATAAAATCTTTGAGCCACCCTTTTTACCATATTCATTTTCCCCAATAGACTGTAGTGTTATTAAAAAAAACTGTTGGGAAAACAGTTTCTGAAATTTCGAATTCCAATTATAAATATCTTGATAATCGAAGATGCAATTTGCTTGTAAAAGTCATGGGATTCATTTCTGACCTTAAGGTTTATAATTATAATTGCCGCATGACCTAAATCTAGGATTTTGTTTAGGATCAGAGGCAAAGTTACCTAATACCTTTAATAAACTTCCATCCCCTCAGGCCGTACCATCATCATGTCTACCCATCACATGGACGAGGCGGACATCTTGGGAGATCGCATCGCTATCATCGCTAAGGGCAAGCTGAGATGCTGCGGATCATCCCTGTTTCTCAAGAGCCATTTTGGCTCTGGATATTACCTGGTACTCACAAAGCAGACTGGTGGATTCGGACACAGTAGGAGCATGGATGAGAAGGATGATGATGTGGCACCGGTAGGTTCTCTTTCTCTTCTTCTTCTCTCCTCCACTGATCTTCGTCTTTCCTCCGTTGATTTTGACCAGATAAAGTTGAGGAATATTCACGTTACCATAAAATTACTCATATTCGTGTTCGAATAATGAATAGACTTTCAAATGAATCTCAAAACATACAAATATCAAGCATACTTTGAACATTCTTATTGTTATTATTTATTTGTTGAATTGTGTTTCGTTTGTTTGTTTGCGTTTCAAATAGCTACCAGTATCTTAGCCTGTAAAAAAAAAATCCTGTGAAGTAATGTACCAAAACCTGCAGCTGTACCCTCTCAAATTGTAGATGGGAGAATATTTTATGCATTGTCATCATTTCTGTGAAATCGTCATGAAATAGAATCGTTGGGATGCGATTGTTCTCCAGAATAGTTACTTTGAAGAAAAACAGGATAAAGTGTTTGGGAGTCAAGCGTACATGTATTTGGAAATGAATAAACTCATTGGTAAAATAGAGTTGTTGGTGTGAGATTGTTCTCCAGAATGGTTACTTTAAAAACACAGGATAAAGTGTTTGTGAGTCAAGCATGTGTATATTTGGAAATGAATAAACTTATTCTCTATGTTTGACCTTGTGACCTGTAGCTTGATCTAACCTCTGGTGATGGTGATGTGATTCATGCAGAGAAAGCCAGTGAAGCGGGTGATGTACCAGGTAAGGGGATCTACATGTACATGTACATCTAGGACTACTCAAGAAAAATTGTCTTTACATGCATATGTCTGCCAGAAAGTCCTGTCTTGGTATATTCCTTCTAGTTCCTAGTCAATGTTACTTTTGGACCTAGGATGAAAACACATTTATATAATCAATTTGGAGGGCTCAAAAACATGATTATAGAAGCAACTAAATATAATTGTGAGTCTTTTTTAAATTTGAAGACAAATGCATGCACATTTATCTTACATGCTATTAAACTTATTATTCAGTTTGTATTGCAACTTCAAAACTTCAGTATTGTCCAAACCTTTAGTTGCAAGAGGTGCGATTTCAACTGAATAGATTTCTTTTGAATTTCCTGTTTATCAGACCTGGGGTACTGCAGTGAAGCAGTCATCACAGCCTTCATCAAGAAGTTTGTTCCCAAGGCAACCGTGGCCGAGAACATCGGCACGGAGATATCCTACCAGCTGCCTCTCACATCGGCTCGCAACCAGCAGCTCTCAAAGATGTTCAGAGAGCTGGAGATGAATATGGATAAACTTTACATCAGCAGCTATGGACTCTCAGATACATCATTGGAAGAGGTCAGTTCATTAGAGGTCAAACAGAGCTGGTATCACTCTACACATTTCAATGAGTATTGAACATGTTGTAGTTCAGTTATATTACCACTCTTGTTTCTTTATTAGAATTTCTAGAAATTATAACATTTGCATGAAAGTTAGTTGTTTCTTCACGATAAGTGGAAAACTCATCTGTTTTGGTAAGCTTTTACTTGCCATGCTTCAGACTTCTTTAGACATATGACATAGCTGGTGCTGATGCAGTACGACAATATTTTTAAGTAACATCACCAATCAAATGAACCTCTTTGTAATAATAACTATTTCTTATAAAGAACCTTATTAGTTACTATGTCATGCAGTTATCATTTTCATGTTCTACGACCTTCCATTTTATTTCACATGTATACTGCAATGCATATTGTCGATTTATGAAATCAATTGATCACCTGTTAAGTAATATGTGAATGCTTGTACAAGAGCACTCCAACCTATATGCAATGTACTTATTCCAATCACACTGTACATGCATATACATGTACATTTTGCATCTGCATAGTCGGAGCCTTTTGGTACAGATTGTGTACATGAATATTTCTTAAAGATAATCATAATGAGTTCTTCTTGTAATCTTCCAACCAGGTGTTCTTGGCAGTGACGGAGGATAATGAGATGGTAGACATGGAGCCAGGAGATACTGACATATCAACGGACGGAGGGAGGTTGCCACGCCCTTTCATGGGGAGGGGCAGTATCAGGAGGAGGCATTACAGGATGCCATCCGCATCCTCCATCAATCTCAGCATCACGGATGAGCACCAAGGGCTGCTCGCAAATGATGGTGAGTTGATGATGATGATGATGATGATGATGATGATGTTGATGGTGATGATGATGATGGTGGTGGTGAAGATGATGATGTTGATGATGGTGGTGGTGATGATGATGATGATGATGATGATGATGATAATGGTGGTGGTGGTGGTGGTGGTGGTGATGATGATGATGATGGTTGTGGTGGTGGTGGTGGTGGTGGTGGTGGTGGTGGTGGTGATGGTGATGATGATGATGAAGATGATGATGATGATGATGATGATGATGATGATGATGATGATGGTAATGGTGATGATGGTGATGGTAATGATGGTGATGGTGATGATAATGGTAATGATGGTGATGGTGGTGGTGGTGGTGGTGATGATGATGATGATGATGATGATGGTGATGATGGTAATGATGATGAGGATGATGATGGTGGTTGTGGTGGTGATGGTGATGATGATCATGATAACGGTGATGACGTTGAAGATGACAGTGATGTTGATCATACATTAGGTAGCTCAAGAGAAGGTGTTATAGAATTGCCTCTGCATCGTCCATCAAACTCGGCACCAAGGGTGAGAATCATGGACTGTTTGCAAATGATGATAATGGTGATAGTGATGATGATTATTGTGAACAGCTTGTGGATTTTTATGTTGATTATGATGATGACAGTAATAATGAAGTTGGAGATGATGTTGGTGGTTAAGATGATTATGATGATGAAAGATGAATTTAACGATACATGTTGGAAGTATCAGAAGACATTATTATATGATGCCTTCAGCCATAGTCTTATGCCTATACATCAGTCTTATGGGCAAATCTGTACCCATCTTCTTCCAACCTTTATTCTCAATCAACCAGTGACTGATGCTGTCCACCAAGAAGCAATGGCCCAGCCTGCCCCGCCCCAAGATGCTTCCGGAGATGGAGACGGGGAAGAGGTCGATGGAGATTCCACTCCCATGGCACAGTTCCAACGTGAACCCATGCAAACTCACAAAGGTATTCAAGCAATGTAGTATTCATCTGGTCTATGTCATCATTCTATTCAAGGCATTCATTCAGTGTGCTCAAATTAGGGGAATATTTAGTACATTTTCAGAAAGTAATTCACTTGACAGCTTATCAAATGTTTGAATGTAACATTTCTTGTAATCAAACACAGACCAAATCATTTCGTAAATCATACTTTCCTTTCTACACCTGTAATACATGTACATGTAGAGAGGATCAGAAGGAGGAAATCAGTGCCTAGAAAAAGAGAGGCAATTATATGGTATGCATCGTATAATAGTTGTTCGACACAGTGATGATGATATTTGCCTTATTGTGAAGCTTCATGTACATGCATCTACATATTACAAGTTATAAATAATACCATTTAATATACATGTGTCATCTTTATAGCAGTAGATACTCAACATGCATTGTAGTATTCCAATTTCTTACTTTTTCAAAAAGGCTTAATACCATCTGTCCATTGTCGTGTTGTCATTTGTGCCCAATTTCCATTTTTCTGTTGCAAACATTTCATCGCCGAGTACAGCTCCAGCAGATGTCAGTAGCTCAGAACCTCAAGGAGCAGTTGCTAGCAGCATACCAGCAAGAGTCAAAGGTCACAATAGAAACAAAGGTCACGCCCGCCAGGTCAGCTTCAGTCAATTGGATGGTAGGTCACAATTATACATCATGCTTTATGTCAATGAAGTCATTTCTACATTTTCTAGCTACTGTATGTTTCATGTACATTACAGGGATATAGATGAATAAAATGTACATTGCAGAGCAAAAAGTCTCAAATTTATTTTATTTTGCTCACTTCTACTTTGCCACTGGCCTATTCTTTCTTTTAGCTGTCACGCTATCCATATATTTTCATACCTGGGAAATCTTATGAACTTTCATTTGAAGTTAACGGTGTGGCTTTCACTTTCATGTTTGTGTTTCTCCTTCTCTACCAATGTGAGTGTGCAATACTGAGTAGACCAACCCTTGCAGATATAAGATTCTGTAAACTTCATTTATAAAATGTCTATGATATAAGATGTTCTTCTGTCTCAAATGTTTGCCTACCAAGTCTATACACTATATACTTGTATAGTTCATTTAGTTGTTACCACTGTGCAAGGGTTTGAGGTACAAGGATGTGATCTTTAAATTTCAGATCATTAATTATAAACTGCATGTACACATAGATATTTTGAAAGTTTTCAACTTTATTTTGTCCACCGTAGTACAAGCAAGTGTAAACAGCTCCCAGACCCCAGATGGTGCAAGTAATGGTACACCAAATGTCATAGGTCAAACAAAGGGCAAAGGTCATGCCCGGCAAGTGAGCTTCAGTCAACAAGAGGGTAGGCAGTGATGGAGAAATCCTATCAAATATCTGCACCGTCCATCATATTAACATTGCCTGCCGACTAACACGAAATGCACCTTATATGTATGGACCTAAACGTGCAAATGTCAAAGATATTAATCAACTACCTATATGAAAAAAAGGCTCATTAGCAAAAGCATGCTGTACATGTATGTATGAAAGAGGGATGAAATTTGATTGTCTCTGAGGCTGGTCAAGTACCGTAGATATCTGAAACATTGAATAGTGTGCAAATGAGCAACTTTGGTTTGAAATGTACAGTCAAACAGTCAAACCTTGAATGTACATGTCACTTGATTTTATTCAATGAGATGGAAGGTATGGCTCTGATTTGTTTAATGTTCTGAATTGAATGTTGTTTTTTTTGTAATACTACTCAACCATTGTTAATCGTTGCTTTCAGATTGTGCAGATTTTGCTGTTGTCTGTATAATGGATGCTTGTTTACAACCTGTCTCTTTGCATCTCTTCATTTCTGTTTTTCACCTGTGTGTGTGACTTTTGTGTCAATCATGTTTAAATCATTTACTTTTTGTTATGTTGCTATTGTTTTCAAGTACACTGCATCTGTTTTGTTTTCATTTATGCTTAACCTCATAGCGTGCCTCTTCACCCTTCACACTGCAAATCTGTTATGCTCTGCTTGCCTGTATGTCCACATATGTGTTATTTTTGCTTGTTGATGATCAGCATTAAAGATTAACTTGAGTTCTGGTAAAACAAAAACAAATTCTCACAGAATCCAACGAAACTTACACTGAATGTTCAAGATTACAAATAAATGACACGTGCCAAACAATTTTGGTAGAAAATGTATAGTGGCTGAGTAATGAGCATAGAAAGAGAAGGAAATCTGGGTAAGTAGGCTGACACCATGTGCATTTGTTTATATTTCACTGGTTCAAACAACCAATCTTCTACAGGATAAACAATCCAGAATAAATCATAGCAATTTTCTCTCTCTCGATACGATTCCCATACCAGAGCTCAAGATTAGTTGTCAATTTTAACATTTTTGCTAGCTATTATGAATATGCATTTTGTATTATATGAGTTACTCTTCACTATTCAAAATGAAATAATTATTCAGATTAAAAAATCATAAATTTACATGCTGTTGGTGGAACACAGATATAAAGCTTGTTTAGATTAATACAATGTTCATGTTTGTGGAATGCAATGTTATTTTTCATTTTTTGTTATATTGCTGATTCTACATTATGATATGATACTGATGTCATTTATTTATCATTCAAGTCTTAAAACCAAAGTAAACCGTATGTACTGCACATTCTTATACATGTACATGTAGTATTCCTTATACAATTACAAATTTTCAATATAAAAAATTTATTCGATATTGCCCCTCAGTAGATGCCCAATATTACAATGCAATCAAGAACATGTTTAGATGTTAGAGCCTGCTACTACTATTTACCACTATTTTTGTTTAATATTTATTCTTATAATGTCTTGTTTGCAGCTACCATCCTTGCTCCTCCAGTCCATGCTCAAGAAGTCTTGGATCTGAGCGACAAGAGAGTGACCGGATTCCAGCTGGTCAGACGACAGTTTGCTGCCCTCTTTTTCAAGAGATTCCACCATGCTCGACGCAGCAAGAAGGGCTTCCTTGCTCAGGTATACATCATCTGCTGAGAGCCAGAGGGGCATTAGCTCATATAACTTTACAGAGACCCTTCTGGCTCTGAAGAAACATTATGCTGTTGATCATTGTCAGCATATCCCACTGTTGCCATCAGTTTATGATTATGAAGATGCGACAGATTCCATGACCCTGTTTCTCAGAGATTTATGATTGATAACAATTACAATAGTATTACATGTACATGCAAGTTTTTTTATCAGCCAAAGCAATTAATGATCTATCTGAATCATAATTGATTGTATTTAATTATGCTTGTAATACGCTATCAGATTTAGAGTTTATCACAATAGCAAAAAAATAATTATGGTTACAATTACAGTCAATTGCTTCGGTCTACCCTCATCTTGTTTTATGAGTGTAAGAAAGGCTGTATTTAAGGGAGTTTTAGATGTTTTATAGTATGAGTACTACAATTCAAATTGCATAAAAGTTGGAGGTTAAAGGTGGCTTCATATGTTAATGAGCGTTCTTGTTAAGGAGTTTTCTTTCCGGTATTCATGAGCACATACTTTAATAGAATCCATGCTATACTGTTCAACAAAGCACACATTTTTACAGCTCTCATGAGACAACTTCTGTTTGCTATGAAACTTTTTTTATCAATGTACACTTCTCCTCTATCCATCCAGGTGATGCTACCAGTCATCTTTGTCTGTTTCTCCATGCTGTTTGCAACCCTGATACCTCCCATCCAGCAACCATCAGCCCTTAGGCTTGTTCCCTGGCTCTACGGCTCAGATAACTATGTCTTCTACAGTCAAGATAACATCAATAACTCTATCTCTGCCAAAATGGAGGATGCCTTGGTCAATGGACCAGGGATAGGTGTGCGATGCATGCCAAACTCTGATATTGGGTGAGTTTTAATTTTAAAGATTATTTTATCAGATGAATTAGGTTCATCTAGCTCAGGTCGCCTTCCTCATGGTTAAAAAGGAGGGTATATAATGCTAGAACATTATTAAGTTGGTGAATTTCCAACTCTGATATTGGATGAGTTTTATTTCAATAAAATCTTATTAGAAAGAAAGGTATGAGGAAGTAGGGAAAGATAACATTTGTCTGTGTCCAAATCAGATATTGGGTGTGTAACATATCGTCCCATTTTTCACGAAGTGACGGTAGTGAGGAAAATCGTCACGCAAATTGTATGCGATTTTCCTCACTACCGTCACTTCGTGTAAATAGGAACGATATGATGAATAAATAGAAATGAATTAACCAGTATGATGAAATAAATTTTAGAAAAATAAATTGATGTATTTGCAACTCTAAGATTGCAGCTTGGAAACTTTGAATCTTGGTTGTCATCATACATGTAGCAGTGCAGATCAACACATATACATATACATATTTGGGTTACAGCAAAGTAGTCATCAAAATAAAATTGCTTTGATTCTGCAGGTTCAATGCAAATGCCTGTTTTTAATTTTGATGGAAATACATTGTAATTGTTGTATTGAATAAATGCTGAGATATAGTTGTACTATGTAGAGTGTATTAAGTGTTAGGTATTATTAGTAGTAGTAGTATCATATAAATTTGAATCATCACTTTTTCTTATTTTTTTCTTTGTCTGCAGTTATCCATGTGAGCCTCACAGAGCGACCGAGTGGGGGAAATCCCCTAAGCCATCCTTCCCAGACTACCTGTACGAGGACTACGAGTCCAGAAATCTCACCTGTACCTGTGATAAAGGCTTCCAGTCATGCGATGTGGGAGCTGAGGGACCGCCCCCACCAACCAGAAGGGAAGCTACCACAGACTACCTGCAGAACATGACCAGTGTGAATGTCAGCCACTATCTGGTCAAGACCATGGAAGATTTCATTCTCAATAGGTAGGTCCAAGTGGTTCAGGATCTTTAATTATTTTATTTTATTATTTATTCGGCACTTTCAAGAAATATAACAAAAAAAAACAATATATTCATGGTGATTACAAAATTTGAATGACACAAGTTATACAAATACAAAGTTTTGTAGCAATATTCTGAGTGCAAAAGATGGTGGCCAGGGAAGAAGAGAGCAAACTTAATCATTGTAACCATAATGGTCCCTCCGCCCAACCAACTGATGTACTCAGGCTTAGAAATACAGATATTTCAAGAGCAGGTTTACATAATATGGATTAAAAAAACAAGTTCATGTTCCTGTGAAGTAGTAGATCTTTACACTCTCAAAGCTCTGGATTACTTGATCTTCTTAAGCAAAATAGTAAGCAGGGGAGAGAATGTTTGCCAATCCAGGGCATATGCTGTGGAATGCTCTCTCTCTCTCTCTCTCTCTCTCTCTCTCTCTCTCTCT
The DNA here is from genome assembly GCF_000002235.5 of Strongylocentrotus purpuratus. Classification (NCBI taxonomy): domain Eukaryota; kingdom Metazoa; phylum Echinodermata; class Echinoidea; order Camarodonta; family Strongylocentrotidae; genus Strongylocentrotus; species Strongylocentrotus purpuratus. The sequence continues at coordinate 8,389,966 of NW_022145609.1, forward strand.
CTCGAGGGACGAAATAACATATACACCAGCAAACCGTACAAAGTAACTTCCATCTCTTGTTCTCATTATTCTAGGTTTGGTGGGATGAGTTTCATAGAGGACAACGAGGATGCGCTCATCTCAATCAATCAGAGCAGGCAACTCATCGGAGAATGGATGAGAGGAAATGTTTCTACCGTTCCAGGAGATGGTGATCCAAATAGGGTGAGTACTCAGCACAGTTTTTATTTCGTTTTAAAGGCATCGTTTAACAATGTTAAATCTGAGATGCATGGCCCTACGTGCTATCAGTGTTTGTGATATGGTGTACTATTGAAGCCCTAAAAAAAATTGTGTTTCAAAATGATAAGGAAGTTTCTCAAAAAAGTTAAAATCTTTGAGTGACCGGTTGAACCATACACATTTTACCCAATAGACTGCTGTGTTATGAAAACCGTTCGGAAAACGCAAAATTTAATTTTGATTTCCAATCATAAATATCTTGATAATCAGATAGGCAATCAGCTTGTAAATTCATGGGATTTATGCATGCCCTGAAGGTTTATAATTGGAGCAAGAGCTAAATCAAGGATTATATTTAAGGATCTGAGACATAGTTACTGGATCCCTTTAAATCAGAAAAAAGGATGTCTGTTTTTGTGTAGATAATAAGAAATGCATTAACAGGGTTTGGTGTAGTGTATGTATTTGTAGTAGTTGCAATGTACTTTTAGATCGGAAATTTGTTTACTACACACTTCTGAGTTTTATCCAAGGAACTATTTTAATCAAAATGGTGACTCCCATGAGAGAAAGGCTAGCTAGGAAACTGCAAACTTTGGAGTGATTGTTTTCCATGCTAAGTAATCAAATGAGAGTAATTACAAGATATTTTACTGGCTCACAGCTTTTAATAAGAATGTTAGCTAACAATTGTTGGGTTTTATTCTCGTTTTTAAAAAAAATTGTAAACATACGTGAGAAAGAGGCTGATAGATTAAAGTGAAGTTTCAGATAGACATCTATTTTCATTCAGAACCACAATAGTGCTTTATGTATTTATATTATATGAATGAACTTGTGTCATGGTGATTCACATTCTCTTTGTATTTTATTTCAGGAGTTCCTCCCATCCTCAGACACAATCCGTGAGGTGTATGAAGTTCTCACCTCCCTTACTACACCATCTAATGTCAAGGTAAACTAATCAAAACCTATGCAATGATTATTCTGTATCATAATACTTTTGTTGAGGTGTAGACCAATTCCTCAACAGGCTACATGTATGAGAACTTTATGGCCGTTTTCTTGAGAAAAGTGATGTGTACAAGTAAGCATAACTGTTCAATACAAGTTGGAAGTCATTTCTATTGTTTTTGTAATTGTACATCATGTTATCAAAGCTATATTTTATAAGGGATTATATATTTCCTTCTTTGTAGGGTTTTTATTTTGAATAATTAGATAGTTCAACACAAACTGTTTCAGCCACAGCTAAGTGTTTGGATTATAGGTTATATGTAAACCAGAACTTCTACAGAAAGAACCTGTATTGTTGGATGTTTTATTGAAAATATGCAATCTACAATGGACATGTCCGTCTCATTTAGAAGGTCCTTTAATTCTTCAATTTTCAAATACTCCCTCTCTCATCTTCTTATCTTTAGGTTTGGTGGGATAACAACGGATGGCATGCACTGCCCATCTACATGAACGTGATGAACAACCTGCTCCTGAGGGCCCATATAGATTCAGATAACAGCAGTCAGTACCACGGTATCACTGTCACCAACCATCCTATCAACTTCACGAGCTCTCAGATTGATGATGAGATCAGGTAGGTTCACCAATGTGGAATCAAAACTGCTCTAGAGAAAAGTTGAAATGTACATGTGTAATTATAATAATATGTCTCGTTTACCCAGGGTAGCCTCATCAGTATTAATACTGTTCTCCCTGAGGACCCTGCAATTATATTATTACCCAGGGTTTAGCCGAGCTACCATGAAAGGCGCTCAAGCCATAAAGGAATTTCTTCCTACCGAGTACCCATTAAACGCACCTGGGTGGAGTGTGGCAAATTTAGTTTAATATCTTGCCAAAAGACATCTGTGCCAAACAAAACAGAAAATCTGTCATCCATTTAAGATAATATATCTAATTACCAACACTTTTTTCTCTAATCCAAATCTGCAGGTCCAAATCATCAGTCAATTTGGCGGTGGCCATGTTTGTCATGTTTGCGCTAGCCTTTGTTCCTGCCAGCTTTGTAGTATTCCTGATCAGCGAGCGTACCTCCAAAGCCAAACATCTTCAGATGGTCAGCGGCATCAATCCCACAGTCTACTGGATAAGCAACTTCTGCTGGGATATGGTAAGCACTAGTATCATGAAATTTTAGGCTTCCTGGGAGAGATTTCAATTGTTGTAAAGAAATTGTTTGGCTTGCACCCAGTAGATAAAGATCACATGCTCCCTTTTGTAATTGAAAACAAGTCAGAAAAAATCTTGGAACCAGCGGTAACCATTTTGTATCTGTTCGACCCTTTATTCTGCTAATAATTTTTTGTTGTTATGTGGCGCAAATATTTTGAAATGATTTTTGTGAAAATACTAGCAGATTTCTTGTCTCTGACAGATTAGGTTATAACTGCTGACAGAACTACAGTGTATAGCATAATTTGAGAAGACTGTACGGGCGTGTAAAACTGCAAAAACTTACAAAGTGCCTTTGCTCTTTTAGTTTTCAGTATCCGTTTGTTCTGGATCTGCCTGGCCCTCCCTCCTTATCTATCTATCTACATGTATCTATCTGCATGTATCTATATCCATATTTTATCCTATCTTTTTCTTTCTCTCTCCACGCTAGTACATTGTACTTTTAAATGGCATACTGTATATACCATTCTGGCAGTTTCCATTATTTTTGTTTTCTCTATTTAAATTTCAAGACCTAAACCAGAGAAAGAAGTGTAAATGTCTTTCTTGACCTATCAATTCTACCTTGAAAGGAATTCTCTCTCAGACAAGCACTCATATATATCCTCCATTTCTCCTTCCATCTTTTCTTTCCTGTAATCAGGTTAACTACATGATACCAGCCATCCTGACGGTCACCATCTTCCTCGCTTTCAGGATGACGGCCTTTACCAGTGGTGATAGCTTACCAACCGTCATCCTTCTCTTGGTGCTATACGGGTAAGAAAATCTGCATTTTTCAGTCCGGGATGAAATCATCCTTACCATACATGTGTATGTATCAAGGACATTTGGATGTCCTTTTAATGATCACTTGTTCTGATGAAGCTCCGTTAGACATCTTCTATTCAGTACCATCATCAATACATATGAAATGAACCTTGTGAACATTAGCTGTAGTTAAAAGTGGTTACAATGACCAGTTTTTATGGGAAAGCAATGTTTTGGGGTTTTGATAATTATTGCCAATTTGAGGATTTGTATTCTTCATTTCCCTCTTGAAATAATTGGCATTAAACAATCTTGCCTCTTAATTCTGTAATGTATGTATACGACCCGGGCCATGTACAAAGCTTACCAAACAATCATACGATTGATTTTTGGGATTGATTGCATTGATCACTATGCACAATCAATCGTATGATCAATTACTAAGCTTTGTGTTATGGTGCCCAGTAAAGATAATCCTGTACGATTCATTTGTAATGGAAACGTAATACATATATTCTTATGACTACATTTGCAAAACAAATTAATGATGGTTAGTACTTTTTAATGTATATCGTCCGAAGGCAAAAGGGAAGTCTTTGTGTTTGTCAAGTGTCCGGACACCCAGCCCCGATCACATATGTAGTCATTAGCATTACGATGATATAATTTCTTCTCTTTCTTTTGTTTGATTACCCCAGCTGGGCCATCACCCCTATGACATATCCAGCAGCGTTTGTATTCCAGGTCCCCAGTACTGCCTACCTCTCCATGGCATGCGGTAACATGCTTGTAGGCATCACCACAGTACTATCTACTTATATTCTAGACTTCTTGGGCAGAGATGATGAGGTGAGTGTTAGATCTTTTTAGATAATAATAAGAATACTAGCTAGTTCTTATATAGCGCTTTTCTGCACTGCAGGCACTCTCAAAGCCCTTTACAGATATATTATTACACCGGTTATCGGATTCAGGCTTACCTGCACACAATGTATGCACATTCTCCACTCCCTGTTTGGTTGGTCGGTTGGTTGATTGTTTATTGTATGTGTTTGTCTGTGGTCTGTCTGTCTGTCTGTGGAAGGTGACAGATCTATTGAATAAGAAGGCTTAAGATAGAGAGGGATGGAGAAAGAACTCAAGAAGGCTGTGCTGTGTGGATGTGCCTTTGGCAGAACACCTGACAGAGAGAGGGGCTGTCTGTATTTGTGCTTTTTTGCTGGAGGACATATACATGTACAATGTGTGGGAGGTGGAGGCTAGGCTTCTTGCTTTATGTAATCAATGCCTACAATCAGAAAATCAAGACTATCGGGCTTTAGTATTACAGCTGTTTTTCAAAATGAAAGTATGGTTTGTCCATTATGGATCTGTTTTCCTCTACACTTTTCTATGGATACTTTTTCTTTGGGTTTCTTTTAGTACCGGCAGATTGAAAGCAAAAGTGGATAGGAAATAAATGTTTATGAATAAGATTTCGAAAAGTATGTACTATTCCTCTGTACTCCCTGTCTAGTTGAATAAGCATGGAATTGGTTATTTTTTGTTTTAATATTGTATAAATTCAAGATGTTCTGTTCTTGTAATGCTTAAATCTTTTCATACAATTACTCTGTATATAGGATCTGTGCTGTTATGCACAACTCCACAATATTTTTTTTTTTGGAAGAGGTAATGATTGAACTTTTTAGAGCAGGTATGCTCGAGCCGTATGCAAAAGTTTGAGAATTTTGGGGATCCGAAATTAGATTTTGACCACCCTGGGGGTGTTTCACAAAACCTGTCATCAGTGACAAATGACAGTTTTTGTTATAAGCTACTGAAATCCTTGCTTCTGATTGGTTATCAGCAGATTTGTCACTGATATTTGTCATTTGTCATTGAGAAAAGGCTTTGTGAAATGAGTCTTAGGTGTCCCAGGCACCTGTTAGTGTTGAGCCCTGTGGTGTGCTTAATCTTTCATTCTATTCTTGTTGTTTGATTTCAGTATCTACAAAATGTGAATGAGGTTCTGAAGAAGGTGTTCCTGCTCTTCCCTCCATACTGTCTGGGGCGTGGCCTGATGGACATGGCGTCTAATCAACTCATGGCAGATGTACTCAGTGAATATACAGGTCAGTCTTGTGCAAAACTGTTACTGACATGTACACATAGAAGAAAGTGAATGGGGCTCCATTATATAGACTTTTAGCTGAAAAAGAACAAAACACCTATAAGGTCCCCATTACACCAAAAGCAATTTACAACACTGGTATCGACAAAGTGCCGTACAGTGGAGAGTAAAGAAAAGGGGAAATCAATTTATAAATCGCTTTTTAAAAACATTACATGGTTTATTACCTTCTGTACTACAAGTAAATTTACAATGTGCATTTTGTCAATTAGAGATCAATTGTATTTCACAGTATTTTTCATGCACATTTATGTTTACTGTTGATGACTTATATATGACAAGAAGTTACATGTATAAACGCATACAAATAGTTTTATTGAAATGCTTTAACTTTTGTAATTGAATATCATTTGTACTTTTTCTTTTTGTTTTGTTTGTAGATTATGTTGCACCTGATCCATTGAAGTGGGCTCAGCTTGGCAAGAACCTCTTTGCTCTCTTCATTGAAGGTTTTGTTTTCTTCATTCTCACCCTCCTCATTGAGTATAGATTCTTCATTACACCCAGGTAAGCAGTGATAGCAGGAGTGGCTCTAGAATAATAATTGGGGGCTTTCAAGGTGTTTTCATTTTTGTTTTGTTTTTATGAGGGGGGCTGGGAGGGCTTTGGATTTCTTGTATTAATTTTCTACATGTGCCTCACAATTATTTGGGGGGGGGGGTAGAGCAATAATATCCAATGATATCTTGTTTAAGATAAAATTCTGCTGTATATGGCCTGACTTTGAAAAATACAGATTGTTTTGTGTAGTTATGAATATAGTCTAAATTAATATACTTCTGATGGTATGTATTCATTCATTTTGTATCATTGTTCTTGTTGCCATGTCAGGCAAGTTACTCCTACACCTACCCTCTCTGAGCAAGATGACGATGACGTTCAAAGAGAGCGACAGAGGGTTCTCACAGGACGGGCAATGAATGATGTCATCCGCATTGAAAACCTCAGCAAAGTAAGATTCCACATTGTTAGATCCAAAGTTATACATGTGAATGGGTTTCTCATTGACAAGAGAAGAACATAAAATGTAGTTACATGATGTCAAGTTACTAGACAGTAAGCAATGAATTTGATCGTGAAATTTGAACTTGCTGTGTAAAACATCAATTTCATTGAAAGTATGAAATGTGTGTGTGTGTGGTCTTTTTAAAAAGTAGAAAAAGTGGTCACAAACTTTATAGTGACACTGTTGAAAATATGTTATAAATGTAGATTTTATATTCAAGTTTTTGATTGTTTGTTAGCTCTTGAGTATAGAGTGGGGGCCTTTATTTGCCCCCACTGTGCCAAAAGGTAGTTCAATAAAGTTCAAGTTCAAATTTCAAAGTTAGTTTTACCTAGTTTGTTCTGTCTCCTTCTCTTACTCTCTTTCACTTTATTACCCCTTGTGTCTATTTTTCCTCTCTCACTCTTTCTCTCTCTCTCCGTCCATCTCCATCTATCTTATAGGTTTACAGTACTAGTCGAGGACCAATGACAGCAGTGGACAAAATGTGTGTGGGCATTCCAAAAGGAGAGGTAAGCTATGTTTCATTTTCTTCTATTCTGAATTTCAAAGACTTTAGCTTACGGTAATTAAATAATTGTAAATTTATTGATAGTGTCATCTTAATTCATTATATTCATTTTGATGAAAAGTTAAGTCCAGTATATTTTCTATAGTAAAAAGTCATGTATAGGCATTATTTGATTGATTGTATTAAAAAAAATTATCAGTAAACCGGTATTCATAAATTCGTAAACTTCTACTACCAAGACAAAATTATTTAAGGTTACATTTCTTTGAAAAGATAAATGTTTTAAGATCTATCCTAGTAACTAATTTATCTCTTTTTATATGCATTTTATTCTGCAGTGCTTTGGTTTGCTGGGTGTCAACGGAGCGGGCAAGACAACCACCTTCAAGATGCTAACGGGTGATACCAGCGTGACCAGTGGGACCGCTCACATCACTTCATACAGTATCCTGGATGCTATGCAGGATGTGAACAGGTCCATGGGTTATTGCCCACAGTTCGATGCTCTGGATGAGCTCATGACCGGTCAGGAACATCTGGAGTTCTACGCAAGGGTCAGGGGGGTCATGGAGGAGGAGGTCCCGAAGGTAGGTCAAGTTCAAATCCAGGAACTGAGCAGTAATTGATTTGACCTCCCAGAATGGCATTTCTCAAATTCATCTCCATGTATCTTTTAGAGTTTTCTAGTCTCTGTTAATGCAAAGCAAAATACTCCCAACAGAGGCAGTTTTATTTACCGGTGGTCAAATATTTGACCCTATTAGTCAAGGTCATCAACAGGAATTGAAACTCTCTGATTTGTATTGTATCCATGACTGATTAATGTTATTGGACTTTGAAACTGCAGCACACATTTTGTAATTTTAGAGTTTTAAGTTTAGATTTTTTAAAGATTCTCTAAAATCCCAATTGCTTTCCAGTAGATATACATGTATTGTTATTTCATTTTTCCATTGTTTTATGTTCCCACTTTTTTTTTCTCCATTGTGCCTTGAGCACAGTAATATTGATCTCGTTCAATCCACTAAAGTCTCAAGTTCTATCGTAAATCTTTCATGAAACATCAGGTTGCTGATTGGGGTATCCGCAAGCTTGGTTTGACGGAATACAGAGATCGATCTGCAGGGACGTACAGCGGAGGTAACAAGAGGAAGCTCTCTACTGCTATTGCTTTGATCGGAAACCCACCTGTTATATTCCTGGTAAGTCAGATGATGGTAGTCATTTAGTTCGGATATATGTTGATGCAATCATCAGATACATATTACTGCATTACCCTATGGTTCCATGGAGGGCCATGTGAAATTTTCTTAGGTGATAAGGACTAGAAAATTGCTATTTTAAACAAAATCCACTGATAATTTATTTACTGAGAAGTGAAAACATGCATATTTTGTTGTCATATTTTGCAATGAGAATATAATATAGCTGGTTTTAGCTTTACACTTGTTAGCCGTTCATGGTACATTTTTAGAAAACATTTTTATCAGCTACATGTACCTTGATAGATCGAGATAACTTTAGACAAAAAAGTGATTTGAACCTAGAATTTCCTTATAGAAAATCAGTGTACCACGGTAACTCTTCTTCTGTATACTACAATTCATCCTCCCTATCCCCTTTCCAAACTCTGTGTTTATTGATTGTTTTTTCTTTCTCTGATGTCCTAGGATGAGCCGACTACAGGGATGGACCCCAAGTCTAGGAGGTTCCTCTGGAACTGTATCACAAGTATAGTCAAGGAAGGCAGATCAGTGGTCCTCACCTCACACAGGTATTATACTTATAACCTCTGCCTTTCTCATATTACCTGATACTCATACATGTATCACCTGACACTTTTTACCTCATGTGGAATCTACAAATCATGTGACTTTTTGTTCTTCCCACAGACAAATTACAAATTATTGTCCATAAATCACTTACAAAACTACAAGAGTGCATTCTTAAAGAGGGCAGTACGTACACTGTGACATAGTAAGACAGCATACATGTAAATTTTTATTTTTGTCTTAGTGTTTCGTATGAAATGGTAATTTTCTGCTTTTAGATGATCTCAGCAGATTTGAATAAGAAGAAACATAATCTTCACGAGAATTTGTATAAAGATATAATATAGCAAGTCATTAGGTTTATATTGAAAAGAATTGGAAGAAAGACATTATCTCTTGTTTATGTGTTCGTTTATTTGTTTGTTTGCAGCATGGAGGAATGTGAAGCTCTATGTACCAGGCTAGCCATCATGGTCAATGGTAAATTCAAATGTCTAGGGAGCACTCAACATCTCAAAAATAAGTGAGTATTTCATCTTAAAGCCACACTGTCCTACTTGTCGCTACTTGCTCCCTCTACCGGTATATAAAAAACAATGCCTAATCGGTGACCATTAGTCCCCCATGATCCTCTTTTTCTTATGTTACTTGAAAGCTGATTTGATGAGATAACCACCTGTCCAGTGACCTTGCAGGGCGGTCTAATCCCTCCTATAAACTAGTACAGATAAGCTTTAACACATTTAAAATATTTCTTTCATCTTAATGTAAAAAATTCAATTCCTAATGTGTATATTTTAGGATATATTTTAGAGGCGAGTCAGTACATTTTCATGGCAAATTGTTTAATTTTGTTAGATGAATGTGTGGTTTTCTTTTCGATGTTGAAAAGAAAAAAGTTTGTGTAGGCTATTACTTGAAGGTTAGATCAGTAAGCTTGAAACTGGCTTGTCCAGAATATTGAACTTAGTGTCTGTGCTATATTGCTCTTCAAAATATTAATTGATTCTTAATTGATGTGTAACTGTATCCTTCAAATACATATTAAACCTAAAGCAGAATTTCCATGTTTGGGGGGGGGGGGGCATCTAAAAATAAATCCAGTCCATTCAAGCATCAAACTCAAATTAAAACTAATAATTTCACTTCAATCTCTCCTTATTTTCTTACCAAGATTTGGTGATGGCTACACCCTAACCATCCGATTAGGAGGGGAAGTCCCACAGACTGCTGCCCTCATTGACTTCATGGAGGTGGAGTTCCCGAGCGCCAATCTACGAGAGCAGCACTTCAACATGCTAGAATTCCAGCTCTCATCCTCAGACACCATCCTCTCCAAAGTCTTCCAGTATCTTGAGGATAAGAGGTCAAGGTTCAATATCGAGGATTACTCGGTCAGCCAGACCACGTTAGACCAGGTGAGTAGTCTCCAGGCATAGACCTTTGAAAGGGCTAGTACGATAGTGGAGGGGTTGGAAGCTAGAAATCCAATCACATTTTCCTTTGCATCTTACCGGGTACCCATGTAGCACCTGGTTGGAGAGGAGCAATGAAGAGAAAATGCATTGAAGTTAAACACACACAAATTTGAAGAGCTTTTTATCCCTTTAATTAAACAAAAGTTGTGTCAGTGTCAAAATAGAGTGTGTGCTTGAAGACTAATACTAGATACCCCCCCCCCCTTTAAGCTTGCTGTTCTCATCATGAAACAATTCAGAAATGTCATAAGTTTTAAAAATAGATACTGTATAAATTATTTCAATTTATTCATATGGTTGATACATGTATGCAGTGCATGAATATCTGTATGTAGTAAAAAAAAAAAAATAATAATAATTAAGTCTTCTTTGTTGAGGTTATAACATTTTTCTTCATTAATATTAGATAAAATATCGATCTTTGAATAATACATGACCTTGTCTTATCTTTCCAGGTATTCATCAACTTTGCCAGCCAGCAGAGGACTGGAGATGAGACTACGGTGGAGTTGACTCTGTTCCCACCTGCAGCTAATAACGTCCAAGCTAACAATAGAGTAGCGCTTTCTACAGGTGAGAACCCAAACATATTAGTGATCTTTTGATTTGAATGGTGCTTGTGTGCAGGATTTCAAATTCAAACCACAGTGCTTGTACAAGCCACATTACCAGATACAGGCTTGAATTTGATTTTTGAAAGATAGGAAGCATAATCATGATGTTATCAACCTCTTGTAAATTTTGTATGGGAATTCTGAGTCGGAGAAGAAAAAAGAAACATCAGTCAACGTATATGTTTACACATGTATAATTCAAGAATTCTGAACGGGAAGTCTTCAAAGTAAATAGAAGACTCTTTAGATTTTAACCGTTCGGACTTCCCTACAATCCATGGATTTCTCAACTTTCTATATGAGAGGAATGAATACCTTGCAACATCAATACAAGAAATGTTGTACATGTACATGTACATGGTGATGTATGTGCCTGGAGGTGGTTTGATAATCATTGCCTTTAATAACTTATACATATATGTTTTATTTCTTTGTTCTCACAGATGGAGCTTCAGCCCGTTACATTCCAACACCTCATGAGCTGACCAGTATTAATAGCAACGATGTCCCTCTCCAACCAAAGAACACCAACATGAGACATCAACGACAACGTAGCGGTCAGCTAGACAAGGTCATGGTCAACTCCCTCTTCTCTACCCCGCCCCCTCAAGCTATGGCCGCCTCGTCGCCCGTAGCAACCGCACATCCTCAGAACACCAATAAGATTATGACGCAATATTCAGGCTACAACAACCCGATGTACGACAGCAACGGCCCACCGACAGAACCGGTACTCAGGTTCGCATCGGCCGACTCGGGTGTAACACGTGAGGGCGGGCTTCAGATGGATGAAATCGATCTATCATCTCAGTGTTAAAATATAACGACTTATTTAAAGCATTAGCGCCTTGACTTTCTGAACACCTAATGGTGTGTGACTGAGTACTACAGTAGAATTCTTATTGACTTTCGCGGCCGAGAGTTGGCTCTTTCAGAAAGATTGGGAGTTTTATTCACCTGTATCACAGACATTGTGCCAACTTGACTTTGTTAGATATGCTCTTTGCTTCTAGTATACGTAGCCCATCATTCTGTTGCATGATTTCTGCCTCCTAGCTCTTTCTGCAGGAAACCATTACTTTCTATTTTTATATGACTAATGCTACTATCATTCGTCTTCACTGCAATATTCTTTTTTAAATGAATATTTAATCGTAACTTGCAGGTGCAATGTGTCTGTATGCATATTTGCTTGCATTACATTTTGTTTTATCACTACATGTGCAGCAAAGTGTGACGAGCGAAGCACTGAAAGAACTTTGAATAGAGCATGTAAATGTATATTTTACCTTATGAATTTGATATTGTTGTCTTTTGAAACCAGAATACCACCATTTATTATATCATCACTTTAATTTCTTCCACATCAAAATGGTATTTATTATGAGTCAGCTGTATTCATGCGCAATGGAATGTATGTATAAATGGATTTAGATTTTGACAGATGTCATATCATTTTTATCTGATGCGTTTTAATGCTGCTTTCTCAAAAGCCTGAACGTGCTGCATACAGATGTACAATCTTTACAATATCTAATATCTCTTTTAGTAGTTGGGACACTACCTTTCCTGCTACCAAAGCTCTTCATTATCAGGTATCATAAATTATCAGTTTGGACCGAATTACCCAGTATTAAAAAGCCAATGTGATTCTTATTATCCATTCCAATTTGATCATTAACGTTTTTTTTCTTCCAATTATTTGCTAAAGCACACTGTATGATCAATCTGTACAATAGCAAAATTAAGGTGTAATTAATTATGATGGATCATGGCGAGTACATTGATCCTGTATGAAATTCTACATTCAAATCTAGCTTGTTGAACACTCAAGACTCATGCCTTCTTGATTCTTCTATCATTCCACAAAATTGGCTGATGTTAGGCTTGAATTTAGTCCTCAGGTACCGGTATTCAAATTTTGACCAAATCTTTTATCTGAATATCTTAATTACTCAGGAAATATTAGATAATGCCCTATTAGGTTTGTATTATTAAAAAGTTAATTCATACTTGTACTCTAGGACTAAGTTTTATTTAGATCCCAGAAACTGTTTCTTTTCTCTTGATTTTAGCTGATGAATAGCAAGTTACCAGCATTTCTAAATTGCTGCAAAATTTATATCCTTTGTGAGTGATTCATCACAGATAGCAATGATCTTTGGCCTGAATTTGGAGTTCCTTTCAGACCCATGTATGATCCCTGAAATTCTTCTTGGAAAGAAAATAAAAAATACAAAATGGTGAAAAAATTCAATACATTTTTATTTTGCGCTTACAAAATTAAATATTATCTTTAAAGTCTATCTGTACTAGTTTGGCCATGAGAGATTATACCTCCCTGCATGGTCACTGACAGGTGGTTAACTTATCAAATCAGCTCTCAATTAGCATAAGAAACACGGGATCTTCGGCTACCGCTTAGGCATTCTTTGTTACGTAGAGGGCGCAAGTAGCTACAAGTAGTGCAGTCCCCCTTTAAAAGAGCAATTGTGGTTATGATTTCAAATGATATGAGGGCAAGCACTACACTACTACAGTATATCTAGCTCATATGTACAGTTGAGCAAATAGTTGATAAACTATGTTATATGTTAGTCTATTTAATGAACTATTACATATTGTGAGATCTCATGAATTGACAGCTGCGACAAAGTCTTTCTTTCATCGTGATTGATTGGTAGTGTGTGTATTTGCAGTCTGCTTCAACTTGTGCTGCACTGGAATACCAAAATGCTGTACATAGAAATGAGCAGTGCACTGATATGGTTTTAAGGTTACAATAAATATACATACTTATCTTTGCTAAACGTAAATCTCAGTTGTAAGATTATTTTGCTTGTAATATTCTTTCAGCGATATCATGGTTTTGGAATCCACTCGATCTTCTGCAGGCGCATACTTGTGTGTAGAGTCTTGGCGTTGTAAAGCAGAGACCATTGTATGTGAAGAGCTACTGTCACGGAGTGAACGGTGGTTTTCTATTTCACGATAATGCCATATTTGTATTTACAAGAACATTTTCACAAAAGGACATTTCATTGTCTTGTCTGCCTCTGTGTGATAGCTTTTTAACTCGTTCATGGTTTTATCTACCGCAATGTTTATTGACATCGAGGATGCTTTTATTTTGTATATAAATAATCTGAAATCATGTATAGCATTCTACTGAATGTCATCTCATGGAGAGTGAACTAAGAGGTTTTGCTTCATTATTGAAAGTAATGGCATTGTTATTTTCTTTCAAATGAGGGAAATAATTGTAATCATTACTATTTTTTAATATAATTTTTTTTGTTCCAACTCTATCAATCATGGCAATATAATGATATGCCTTCGTAATTACATTTACTACTCTTTCTGTTGATGGTATCTCTAATACCCACCTGCCGTTGTCATACATGTACACGTATCCTGTGAAATACTTGAAGTATTATAAGTATGATTAGGACAGGGACATGTATATTTATGTGAAACATGTACGCTCATTGTGTATCAGGGTCCTCCATCATAAAGCATGTGCTAAATACCAACTAACCATATTGCAGTATAACCAAATAAGTGTGTTGATACGAGACCCTGAAGCTTTAAATGTCAATTTAAGGTACGAAATATGTGCAAATGAGTTCAGAGAAGTGTAGCAGTGTCTTCAAATAAGGTAGTTTGAGAATGATCTTGTAATCACGGCGTGTACATATTCTGTGAACGATCACAGTGGTATTTTATGCATGCTGATTACTTGAATGTGTAGCAGTACTTTGTAGGTGAATGTGTGTATTGTATTTATTAAGATTTCAAATGTTATCATGTGTGGATAACGTTTAAGATAGTGTACCTTGATTGCAATGAAAATTCATGATAAAGGGACTTGGAGATAGATGTCCATCTTTTTCAAATATTGGTTTTTCTGTCTTTACAGAATTTTATTTTTCGTAGCTCTATTGAGATTTCTGTTAGTGGAACATGTCTGATGTAGCAAATGTTGGAATTAATCTCTAGCGGCTGCAGCCTGTGCAAAGTCAAATTGGCAACCTTTTATTCGTATTTTCTAAATGCTTCACCGTTGTCTGTTCCTTGTTGATAGGGCAGGCAATGTGGCCCATTTTTGCAAAATTTGCCAAGGTAATTTTTACCATCAGATTTAAATGTAGCAGACATCTGGCTCGAGTGAACTACAAGTAGATTTTTTTTCTTCCTTATTTTGACAAATAGTATTTTCTCATTTTTGTTATGTTATTGAGAACTCTTTTTTTAATGTTATTTATGTACTGATTTGTCGTAAAGAATATTGCATGACATGGGTCGTCACCACTTCGACGTTTGTGCAATTTTCATGACTGATGAGATTGCTTATAATTAATGAAACAAGCAAATTGATTTTCCGCACCAGGAAAATTCAAGCTTAATGTATATGTGTGTAATATTAGTTTGAAAAAAGTGATATTTTTGATAAATGATTGAAATTACTAGAAGAGTCTGCTGGACAGAATGAATCAGGAATGATCGTAAAGCGATTGTTCAACTTTACCATGAACATTTTTAATACATTTTAGTGTTTAAGGGACACAATTATGTCTATACCATAAACCGTTATAATGAGTAATGTAACAATGAAGCAAATGTGCATGTACATCATATTTAATTTTATGTAGCTTTTAATATATTATCTGTGAAGAACAGAAAGTACTTCACTAGATTTAATTCTTTTTTTTTTATAAATATGTAAAATAGTTGCTGTAGAAATACTTTTAAAACTCAAGATTGTAATATTATATATAAGACATAAACATATAAATCTTTGTAATATGATAGTAAATGCAAGTTATATACATGAAATGGTAGTGCTTTGTAATGGCTAAATGCTTGACAATTATTTTCTGTAGATTTTCTTCAGCATGCACGTAATGATTACTGTATACTACTCTGCAAGTACATGTACAATCAAACCTGTATACTAAGGCCACTCAAGTGAAACAAAGAAAGTGGCCACTGTAGACAGGTGGCCTTTCTAAACATGTTCTACAAGAATTTTGAATAGAATTTTTGAATTTTGAATATGAAGGAAGTCCCTTCGTTTATTGACCATTTAAAACAACAAAATATACAAAACAACAATACAATAGAAGAATGATATCAAATAACAACAAACAAAAGTAATAATGGTCAGGGTCCCTGAGAAGCAAGACTGCTTGTAGTCGGGACCCTATATACAAGTACATTATAACATTAATATAAATTTAAATGCACACGCACGCATAACAAGCAAGCAAGCACACGCACACACACACACACACACACAAACACACGACAGAATGGAGCAAAGATATAAGAGGAAGGAAAAATACAAGATAAAGAGCTACGAAGAGAGATCGAGATTATTTAAAGAACTGAATAAACGTAACTTACACAATACTTTAAATCTGGATAGTGTTGTGCTATTTGTAATGTTACTACTTAACAAATTCCATTCATACACCCCTGTGAATCTAATTGAATTGCGATACAATACACATTTCTTTCTCAACTGGGACAAAATGCAAAGCCACTGTGTTGACAGGTGGCCTTTATGAAGTAGGGGTCCCTAAGACAGGTTTGACTGTTTCTGTGTAATGTTTTAAGCCATTAGGACATTATTTTCTCAACCATTATGGATTATAACAATGTCATAGGAAGAATATTTGACTTTCGCATGGCCTTTATAGTAGGAATGTTATTCATCTGCATCTATATCTCTTACAATTTACAATCATAATGTGCAGTTTACAAGATACTTGTTGAGCAATTACCAAGATAACATGCTATCACACTTATTACTGCTGAATCAAGATGGTGATATGCAAGCATACTGTATTCTTATAAGTGATCAAGCGCATAAAAGCTTACTATTGCCCAAATTCTATATTGATAAATCTAGCCAAATTACATTCATATAACAAAGCTTTAATCTTTATAATAGAAAGTGGGTGTAATGGATATATTCAATCAGTGAGAAACATACAATATGTTGAATTGAATGGGATTTTGGGCACTTTTTACTATTTTCATGTACGAAAAAATCTTTTCTTGCAATATAAACAAGTGAAAATTTGCCATGTAGTGTAATAGGAGTGATGCATATATGCTTATCTATCTTCCTTCTATTAGCTTGGAGTGTATTAGGCATTATAGAGTGATAGGTATCATGTTTTGTGTAGAGAATATAATGTGTGAGTCTGTGTTTAATGCTTGGAACAATTCCTTCAACATTTCAAGCAAAAACCCTCACTGTAAATCTCTGTTGCATGTATTCTCTTATTACCTAAGTGTACTTCTTGTATCTTTCTTCATATATGCCACTGTGGAACCGTGCAGATATTTCTTTTTGTTGTCTTTCATTGTGTGTTCATCCGCAGTGAATGGATTACTACATGTAAGCCTAATAAAAACAAAAGTTATTGCCTTGTCAAACAAGTGAGTTTCTAATGATATGTTATTTTTCCTGCTGTTATGAGTATAGTTGAGGTTGATCCTCTGCCGTATCCGGACACCTACCCCCCAGATAATCACCTCTAGGACAACTACCCCCTAGGGTAACCACCCATTAGGATGACTACCCCCCCCCCCCCCCCTAGGACACCTACCCCCTGAACAACTACCCCCTAGGATAACTTCCCCCTAGGGCAACCACCCATTAGGATGACTACGGTACCCCCTAGGACACCTACCCCCGGACAACTACCCCCTACACTCTTATTTCCACGGCATCAAATTTCACTCTAAATGGCGTCAGCTGGGAGTCAACTCTATTCCTAGTTAAAGTGACACGAAAAAGGAGTCATCTTGACTCTGAATTGAGTCAATTCTCAGCTGATGCCACACAATCAGAGTCAAATTGATTCGGAATCCATGTCACTTTAACTAGGAATAGAGTTGACTCCCAGCTGACGCCATTTAGAGTGAAATTTGATGCCGTGGAAATAAGAGTGTAGGTCAACTACCCCCTAGGACAACTTTCCCCAGACATCTACTCCCTAGGACAACTACCCCCCAGACAACTACCCCCCAGACAAATTCCCCCTAGGATAGTTGTCCTAGAGGAAGGTTGTCGTAGGGGTAGTTGTCCAGGGGACCTAGGGGCAGGTGTCCTTGAACCATGCATCCTCTGCACAGACTTAATGTTTAGTAGTAAAAATGACCTTTTACTCATGATTTTTTTATATGATTACGATATGACTTTGTGCTTTGATCAAAAGAGTGTGAGGGGGAGAGAAAGACTGAGAGATGGGGAGGGAAGGAGAAAGAGTAAAAGGGGAAGGGAGAAAGTGAAAGGGGAAGAGATAGAGGGAGAAAAGGAGATGATTAGGTAGAGAGAGAATTTGTGATTTGATCAAAAGAGTGTGAGGGGGAGAGAAAGACTGAGAGATGGTGACAGAAGGAGAAAGAGTGAAATGGGAAAAGAAAAAGAGAGGAGATGGGGGTAGTGCTGAGAGGATGTAAACTACATCTTTGAAGGCAGTGCCTTTCCCGTGGAAGAAATTATACATGGATGGAGACTGTATGTATAGGCTGGTATTGTCCCTTCAACCCCTCCCCAAATTGTAGATCAAAAATAAAAAAAGAAAGCCAGGAGAAAAAGAGTACCGGTATATAAGGTTAAAATAGGAAATATAAAAGTACATAATGTAAAAAACAACGGAGGGGGGAAGATTTCTAAAATGGCTATCGGCAAAATCGAGTTTAAGTTCAAAATATGATCAAAATTACCTAAAAACTCGGGGGGGAAATGCGGGGCAAAATGCGTCTAATCGAATTTGTTTTAAGTTGGCACTAAAAATAAGTTTTTTGTCATAATTTAAGCTGCTGACAGGTTGATTGATGTAACACTGAATGTAAATGTTGCTCAAAGTTTGGACTTTAATGACTTGGGCCACTTTTCTTTTTCTTCCTCATGGTCTAAGGATGGGCTAAGGCAAATTAATTAATTATTTACCTTCAAAAAGACTCATCGCATGAAATTTCTGTAGCCTCAATCTACGAATTGTAAGCCTACCTACTTTTGAAACAATTTGTCACCTTCCTGCGTTCGATATCCAAAATTGTTGTGAATATATCACCAACTGGATTTATTTATTCTTAACAGTGATGAAACAATAAAGAGCTCTTCTATAAATGAAAAATCTGGTTGGTTGACTTTCCGAAATGCTGTGTTTACTTATAGGCCTTATTACAAAAATGACAAGATATATAGTTTGCACATTTGGACTTTTGAACATAATCAGTGAACATTTTGAATAAGCTCACGACAATTTTAACAAATTGTAGTAAAGCAACATGAATTAGGCCCAATTAAATTGGTTCCCCAACTCTATTTTATTGTCTCGTAAATAGCAAAATGATTCTATGCCAAAATGCAAATTGTTTGTTGTTGTTGTTCATAATCACATCTTCCATTAGTAGAAAGAATTTGCCCCAAATTCCCTATGATGCTTTTTTTCATAACGAACAAAGTAAAGCTAGAGTCTATATTTTCGGAATAGACTGATCCTTTTTTCAAAAACAACTTGAAATGCTTCAGTAAATTCTGCCTGGTACATATTTAGCAACTTTTTCATTTGGAAAGTGATATAAAGCGGATCCAGAGAAAGATACTGACTTTTAAAATTCGCACATAGATGGCGTAAATGCTTTTATATCGTCGAATGCGTCTAGAAAATGATAACAACAACATCAACAACAGTAAAAGCCAGCTGCACGTTCGCGCATGCGCAGACATCAACCGCCAAATAGCCGGGCGCTTTGAACACAGTGCCAATGTAACTATTTTATCATTATTTTGGGACTAAATTTCAGATATACAAAATGTATATCAAGGAAATAATCGTCGATGGCTTTAAGTCGTATGCCCAGAGGACTGAAATTAAGGGATTTGACCCCCTTTTCAACGCAATTACTGGATTGAACGGCTCTGGAAAATCAAACATCCTCGATTCGATCTGTTTTCTGCTGGGCATCTCAAATTTATCACAGGTGGGACTAAGGATCAATGTTTTTGTTTATGAATCTTGAATGACTGCGACTGATCAGTGTAGTGATTGACCTGTTCGTCGATGTTACATTTGAATATTGACCCTATTCATGTAAAATGAAATAAATTTCTTTCTGTATTAGATCTATATATAGATAGCGAACTGTCTTTTTCTTCTTGTTTTATCACTGTTTTGATGAGCAATTTGAATTCATTTAAATTCAATTTTCAAATTCAAATTTCAAATTCAATTTCAAATGTGATGACTGATTGATCATTTGATTTGATGAACTTGAAGTTTGAACTGTTCAATGAATTGAAAATTATTCTCTTTTGATTTGTCTATTATTCATGTAAAAATCTATTAGGTCTATTCATGTAAAAATCCTGAAAGAGAAATTATGAGAGAGTGAGACTGAGAGACCTTTAATTTTAATTCAACTTTGTTTTGTTTTGTTTTGTTGTTTTGTGTGGGTTTTTTTTTGGGGGGGGGGGGGAGGGGTCAAAGAAATATGGATCCAGGAAGATTTGTTACTTCTTCTTCTTCTTCTTTTTCTTGATTTCCTCCAGGTTTAAAAAACTGCGGAGTTGTATCCTTCGCACATTGAGTAAATAGAGAATAGGCAGACAATTTTGATTAGAAGTGAATGATACTTGAGCATGTTGTTTTTCATTTCTTTTCTTTTATTAAACCAGGTTCGAGCTGGCAGCCTACAAGAACTGGTATACAAGGGAGGTCAAGCTGGTGTCACAAAAGCAACTGTCACAATCGTCTTTGACAACAAAGACAAGAAGCAGAGTCCAGTGGGATATGACAGCTTTGATGAATTCACAGTCTCAAGACAGGTACAGTTTGTTTATTTCATGTGATAGAATGTTCTACTATTCTGAGGGGAATAAAGATGGTGT
Source organism: Strongylocentrotus purpuratus (assembly GCF_000002235.5). Classification (NCBI taxonomy): domain Eukaryota; kingdom Metazoa; phylum Echinodermata; class Echinoidea; order Camarodonta; family Strongylocentrotidae; genus Strongylocentrotus; species Strongylocentrotus purpuratus. The sequence continues at coordinate 8,410,601 of NW_022145609.1, forward strand.
TGTTAAATAAAAACTAAAACTAAAACTAGGTCCATCGATGCAGAAACGGTACAGATCTTCTCAGAATCACCTTCCATGTGATACGGAACTCCCGACATCGTGCAACCAGTCACGGCAGGATCTAGTAGTTCACACCCATACTGGCTTGTCCTCGCCAGTGTGAAACTGCAACCATTTCCCCAAGAGAGTGCTGTTAGTAACTTCCAAGAGCTACCGGCACTTAACCACCTTTGCAAGCAACCTGCATGATTATGTTATTTGAAAGTGAAGGCGTACATTGTCGCTTCACTACAACTACTACTACTACTACTACTACTACGTGCTAGAGATTTAGTGTTTTCTTCTGTTTCTCATTGACAGGTTGTAATTGGTGGCAGGAACAAGTACCTGATCAATGGCAGCAATGCAAACAACAGCAGAGTACAGGATCTCTTCTGCAGTGTTCAACTCAATGTCAACAATCCACACTTTCTCATCATGCAGGTAAACAATTATTTAAAAAAAAGTTTTTGTTTACTGTTTAGTGCATATCACAGTATGATGTAATGTCCCTTTGTACATGTACTTCCAAAGATTCTAAATACTGTTACTCTAACTTTAGCTCTGGAGGCCATTTTCAACAAACGGTGCATTTCAAGGAATAAATTCTGCCAAATACCCATTTATCCATTTGACACCCGGGTGGAGAGTGGCAAATGTGGATTAATGTCTTTCCAAAACATGTGAATGTCTGACTGGGATTTGAACTCTCAATCCCTTAGATTGTGAGTCAAGTGAATAAACCACTATACCACTACACCTCCACTGATAAAGTCTTGTGAAGATTTGATTGATACCATCTTCAAACTGGCACTGCCTTTCTAATATTACCGTAACCTTATTTCAGCAATGCTGCAACTAAGATTTAATTAAGGCACTTGAGAAATTCTTCCTGCTCTGAACAAATTTATAAACCTTTATAATCAATCTTCAGTCTCCTTATTGTGTTTTATATATATATATATATAAACAGTTGCATTTTTGTTATTGTTTTCTTTTTTTTTCAGGGGAGGATTACCAAAGTACTAAACATGAAACCTCCAGAGGTGAGTTCTTCTTGTGCATAAAATCCCTTCCTTGTGGCATTCATCATAATATTGTACAATAAATTTACAGTCATGCATTATTGACTATTGATACAGTACATTTATTTTAATATTAATTTAAGTACTGGTACACACAATGTTGTAGATACTGTGTATAATATCATATACTGGTACATACTTTAAAGCAAGTTGGAATATTGTACATGTACCATTTAGATTTTTGTTCATATTGCCCCAAAGTAATTTTTTCTGGTTGATTAATTTTTTAATAATTCTGATGTAACAAGGAAATGATTGAATATACCCTTGTTAGAAAAGCCAATGGGGAACAATACACATCCAGTCAACTTGGTATTTCCAATTCATATTTGTTTACATCCTTTTTCATTCCGTTTCTCCCAAGATCCTGTCCATGATTGAGGAAGCTGCTGGGACACGCATGTATGAGAACAAGAAGGCTTCTGCTCAGAAGACCATCGAGAAGAAAGATGCTAAGCTCAAAGAGATTGAATCTGTAAGTCAATTAGTACACTTTCTCATCATTTTAACTCGTTTTCAGTCTGTTTCTTTTACCCAGATCTTTGTTAAATAACAATGTTTGTGACGATTTGAAAGGTAGTATTTGTTAGAGTTTGAAAATATCAAAGAGAAAAGAAATGTATATATGTATATTTGATAGTGACTAGTCCTAGTGATGTCTTGCAAAACGATGTTATTTTGTATGCCCATACCGCCAAATGTTACTTGAGCTTTCATAAGATTTCTCACCTCTCCATAGATCAAGTGGTCATCTTATATCATGAAGCACTTTAAAACAAATCATGGACAACTATGCCACTGTCTATAATACGGACTAGTGTAATCCATTCTTTCCCCCACACAAACAATTGGTTCTCCCCCCCCCCCCCCCCCCCCCCCCCCCCCCCCCCCCCTTTGTGGACTGTCAAATTAAATCCCTACATATAGTAGATGGCCATCTTTAAGGTCTAAAAAAAAAAGGTGTTGTATTGCTCTTTAGGTGCCAATACATGGGTTGGTCAGTCGGAAATATTTTTTAAACTTTTTTTTCCGTCTTTTCTCTTTGGACTGATATTTTTCAGTTTTGAATGCTTTAAAGATATAAGTTGAGTTCTGGTCATGTGATTGCATTGTGAAAGAAACGGTGTGGAAGCTATCAGAAAAGGTTGATCATCTAGTATATAAGTATTCGTGTGTATTGCAAGGTTCTGGAATCATCAAAATGATGAGACATTTGGCCAAAGCTTGGCAAAGTTACAAGGACTGTACACAGAATGATGTATATGGGACTACACGAGCACATGGCGAAAAAAACCTCCCCCCCCCCCCCCCCCCCGATTTTTACGTATTTTATGTCATATTTAGAATATGAAGGCATTTAAAGAGCCATGCTTTTCAGGGAACATGTTTAATCTGATGTTCTTCCACCCTTGCATAATAACAATGATAACGCTCACAAATTATGTTTTACCTCTTCCCAGAACTCAACCTTCTCTTCAATACATATTTTTTTATTCATTAACATTTTTCCCCTGAAAAACGGTAAAAAACACAACACTTTTTTAAAAAGCCGACCATAGATTTCAAGATTTTGGGTCAGTCGCAAAGGGCAATACAACATCTTTTTTTCTTAGGCCTAACCCTATTGTTGACCCCTCTCTTCTGCTAGGTGTTAAACGAAGAGATCACTCCCACCCTGACCCGTCTCAACGAGGAGCGCTCCTCCTACCTGGAGTATCAGAAGGTCTTGAGGGAGCTGGATCACTTGACCAAGCTCCATGTGGCATACCAGTTTGTTTCCGCTGAGAAGCTCTCCAAGGAGTCTGAGCAGGAGCTGGGCAAGATCGCAGAGGCAACCACCGCCATGAGACAGAGGATGAAAGAGGTGAGTGCATGATGCAGATTTGGGTTCATTCATGATACCAATATCATGCATGTGTATTGTAATGTTTGCATGTATGAAGGACCTAGTTACAGATACATTTTTGTAGTTTTCTTATTAGAGGTGACTAATGCAACCTCAGCTATACAGTTTAGTATTTTGGTATTTCACATTTTGAAACTATCTTCCTCTTTCTTTGAGATTTCCTTGAGTTTTTGCTCTAGTTCTTTTTGTCATACAGATGACTATTCCAGGGCCATATAATCCACCTGGAAAAATCATCAAAATACATTTTTGGGAAAATGATTACTTTTTAAATAATAGAAAGCTGTCTAATACAGTGAAACCTGTCTGTATAGACCAGCCAAGGGAGACAAGAAAAGTGGTCTTTATGTAAAGGTTCCTTTAGTACATGTTTCAATGAGAAACCATTTTCAAGTTAAAGCAGGTTTGACTGTACTACTAATGTGTTAAAAGTATGGATGGGAAAACAGAGTTTGCTCTGCAAGTCACCTTTCATCAAGATTGCACTTTTGGAATTTGTTCTGTCAATATAATAATTTTTTTCTTCTCAAGATTGATGACAAACTTTTGGAGCTGACAAATACAATCCAGGCGTTGGAGAAGGAGAGGGATGAAGAGGCAGGAGGGGTCCTGAAGGAGATAGAGAAGCGTCTCGTGGAGGCGCAGAACAGTGACACCAAGATACAGAGTTCGCTGCAACACAAGAAAGAGGCCGTCACCAACGAGAAGAAGAATAAGAAAGCCGTTGAAAAGAGCTACACAGAGGTAAAGGATGAAATGCTGTAATTAACTCACAGATAACTGTTGTGTGTCATGAGCAAATGAATTCAATGTAGTGCAATGAAAGCTTGGTATTTAGGAAGAGCAATGCTTTCAGACTTTTTACTTGAAGAAGGATGAGAAGGAATTTCTGTATCTTTGTATTTCCCTCTTTTGTTAAAAGAAAAGGATATCCATTACAAGGGAAAGAAAATGCAGACACAGACTGAAATAATAATGCTAAACAAGAAGATTTTGACATGTTAAGATATATTACACACTTGTTTTCATGTGTTTCAATTTAATTTCTGCCAAAGCTCTTTCTCTTTAAACAATTTTTTCCTCTTATGCCTATACATATAAAATATTTCTGCGTGCTAATCTGTGTAATTTTTTCCATCTCAAACATGAAAATCTCAAACATGAAAATCTAAAAGTCTTTCAATAATGGCTGCTTATTCTATAAATTAAGCCATTTTTTAACTGTAATAATAATAATAATAATAATAATTGGATTTATATGGCACCTTTTCCAAAGGATACAAGGCGCTGTCTTGTAGACTATCAACAATTTAAGAGGAGTTGTACAGGTATGTTTTCATTTGTTTTTTGAAGAAATCTAGTGAAGTACTGTTTATAACTGATTAATAACCAAATTCTCTCCCTCTAACCCTCTCTCTCTCTCTCTCTCTCTCTTCCCCAGGATCAAGCTACGTTGAAAGCCAAGGAGAAGGAGATCGAGAAGCTCACTGGAAGTTTCACCAAGCTAGAAGAGAAATGCAAGGAGAATCAGGAGGGTGTGGCTCAAGCACAGAAGCACCTCCAGGCCGTGTCTGCTGGGCTCTCTAGCAACGAAGATGGGGAGGATAAGACCCTTGCTGATCAGCTTATGAGTAAGTTTAAAGCCCATCTGTACAAGTGTACAGGAGGGATTAGACAACCCTGCTAGGTCACTGGACAGGTGGTTATCTCATCAACTCAGCTCTCAATTAACATAAGGAAAAGAGGAAAGGGGACCAATGGTCACCAATTATGTATTGTTTATTATATAGAGGGCGCAAGTAGCTAAAAGTAGTGCAGTGGGCCTTTAACATTCCTTCACCTGTGTCATTCGAAACAAATTGATTCTGTTTTAAACTTCTTTTAATGCAAGGAAGTGACGTGATATAGCAAAATATGTTACATTTCATGTTATAGGTTTTCCCGCCCAATTTCATCAGAGTTGCACTCGAATTCATGAATAGACGTTCAAGTTCGAACGATTTTCGTCAACTCTCTGCTCTCATGGTTCATTTTCATTCTTTGAGTATTCAATTTCGTTTTATCTCATTCCTTTTAAATTTTATTTCATTCAGTTTAGAGAGAAGTCAATTTAGTTGTCATTCAATTTCGTGCCTGCTGGATAGACGTTCAGTTTCGTCCTCAATACCAATTTCAATTTCATTTATGGGCACACACTTTCGCAGTTTGAACGTTCGAATTAAATTAACATAAACAAGTTCTGTCTTTCTTTCACGTCATATTTACGTTTTTTTTAAACTGTTTTTAATCATATAATTTCATTTTCATTTTTCAAGTTTCATAATGTTTATTTTAATCATATTTTATATATTCATTTTCTTTTTAAGCTTCACTACCAGTTTTTAACTTAATTTCCAAATACAAAAATCGCTATAACTCATCATTTTTGTACATGTAAGTGTAGTATGTATATTTTTGTAATAGATTGTGCTTTATGTCACGTTTGGGGTTGGATACATTGGGACATTCTTTCTTTACATAATTATTCATAATAATTGATGTACAGTCTCTCAGTCTCTTCACCCGTCAATGTGTTGACTCGCCAGGCACCTTGGCAAGTATGTCTGAGAGTGATTGTACCATTGTGTACACTTTCCGGGTGTAATGGCGTCAATGTTCTGGAGAGCAGCATCTCTGAGGATGTCACAATGCCATTGCTGTAGGTTGATTCCTGCGTCTTGAGCTGCCTGCCTGTCCCCAACACGAAGCTGCCACGCTGGCTGTGCCAAGGTCCTCTTCACGGCGGCCTTAAAGGCGGAGTGAGCCATTTCTGTCATGTTGAGGAATGGGGAATAGGGAGGGAGTCGCTTCGTCTGGATGATGGGATTGGCTCCGTCGGGCAGCTGGGCGCGGACATGAGGTCTGGCGTTGTCATAGATGAGGTAGATGGGTTCATCGGCCGGGAACATCAGGTTGCATTCCGCGACGGTTTCAGCAAGGAAGTCCTCGAACCTCTTCCTGGTAACGGTTTCGAATGCGATTCTGTGGTGGACAAGACCGATGGCAGCGGACACAGCAAATGTCACGTTGCAATTGCGACCTCGCTGGCCGTGCACCACCCTCCTAGCCGGCACACCCCGTGGAGCCCTCCCACGAGTACGCCTGGTCCAGACGTTGTACCCTGTTTCATCGATAAATACACAGTTTCCCACAACGCCGTGTTCGAGGAACCATTCAGCATACTCCAGTCGCTGTTCTACTACCCTTGGGGCGTTCCTGGCATCTGGAACATCCTCTGCCATCTTCAGTGTCAACATCATTCCATCCAGTGTAGCTACTGATGATGTTGAGACTGCGGGCTTGTCAGGGAGGTTGTGCGCAAGACTCTCCTTCATTTGTCGTAGCGTTAGGAGTGGGTTTGCATCTATGATGTTCTCCAAATGGTTGCGCATGTCCACATCCATTTTCACATTTCGGGCCCCACCCCTTCGTAGCTTTTGGACCCTCCCCGTGTCCACATACGTCGCCACAATCGACCTAGCCGTAGATCTGTTTATTCCCAGAGTGTCGGCCAGCTCTAGGTAATCTTGCTGGTTGTCAAATGCTTCAGCCAACCTAGCTCTGTCCGTATTCGAGATATCCATGTACTCTCCTCGCGCCGCCGCCATAGTCATGTATAAATTAATGTAATGAGTTGTACGAGCTCTTGCTTCGATGACGGTTTGTCAGAGGAATGAGATATTTCAATATAAGGCAAAGGTCCCATTTCAAGGTACATACAGTTTGCATAATTTATTCAAACAAATGCAGATTGCAAAGAACATAAACAGTATTAAACAAAAGAAAATGAATTCCCAAATGCTATAAATGCTTGCCTATTTTTGAATTTGAACACCTTAACGTTCATCAGGGCGGTGCAGGTGCGAATTTGAATGCATAAACGTGCATTTGAATTTGAACGCGCTTTTTGCACGTTTATGTGAAAAAACCATGAAATCGCATGCTAATACCATTAAATTGAATGAACAAGTTAGGCTTTTGAATGTTGATCTCGGTGATCATTCAAATTCGCTCGAAATTGAATGATCGCATCGTTAAATCGGATGCAACTCTGATGAAATTGGGCGGAAAAACCTATAATATAGCCAAGATTTCCAGGCTGCCCTGATTTAATTTTGTCCGCTGGAGCCAAACAATGCTATTGGTAGAAAATTTTGATTAGCTTTCATTTTTTAGATGAAACTAATGTTGCAATGTCTCTGGGCTATATAATTCACAGTGAATTGTGAATGCTTTGTAATATCTTGTTTCATTTTTTAGTTTGGTCTTCTGGCTATAAAAAATTTTCATTTACATTTGTTTCTTTATCAAAAACAAGTGATCTGAAAATCAGCAGTGGTAATAGAAATATTAGGCAACTGAAAAAAGACCACACACAAAAACAAAAACTAAACCCAGAGTAACGAACTTAACGAAGTGTAATCTGACTGAGAGTAAGGAGAGACAGATAGAAAGAGATATGGAAAGAAGAACAAGTACATGAAATATTTAAATGAAATGTAGTTGGGGAGAGAATGTGGAGGATTGTAAAGTATCATAATCAACTATTTTTCAAATTTAGTGTTGATTCTATAAAGATTAAGTTTGAAATATCGATATGACTTACTCAGTGATTAATGAGTAATGTGTAATTTGAAGTTTGTTCAATTGACTTTAATAGGCTGTATGTATATACCTTGTTTTTTTGTGTAACCATGTGGAAAAAAGAATTTCCAATTATGTGGACAATAAAACAAATCAAAAAAATTATTTGTGTTTTAGCTTGCAAGGCGGAGATGAAGGCTGCTGAGACGAACCTGAAGCAGGCTCAGAGCACGCTGAAGAGCGACCAGGCTGAGCTCAAGAAGAAGGAGGCAGAACTCAAGAAGACTGCCAAGGAGTATGAGAAGGACAAGGCAAACATGGAGACAGTGCTCAAGAGCAAGACAAAACTTGAGGTAAATTTAGGGAAGGGGTTAATGATAATGGTAATAATAATGTGAGATTTACAAGGCATCAAACCCACTTGAAATCAAATGCTTACGGTGCACTTGTGAAACAACACCAAAATAGAGATCACTTAAAAGCATTGGCATTATAAATACAGGAACAGAAGTAGGTCAGAACATGCCAAAATGACATAACAAATATTTATATGCCGAATTAGGCAGATGTGTTTAATTATAGTAATTACTAGTGTAATGATGATGGGTTATGGTGATCTGATGCTAATATGATCGAGTTGTAGAAGATGACTAATATAAATTTAAGATAAAAAATGATGCAGTACTAGAGATCAAGGCCAAGCTAGAGTCAACAAAGAAGATTGTAATAGGAAATTTATTGATGAGAATGGAGGTTATGATCATACCGAGAATGGCAGTTGGTGCATGTTGTTTGGACAGTGATGTTTTTTTGGTGTCAAAACAGTGATGTTGATAGGAGGACTGTGATAATAATATGTAGAGGGCTAACAATCCCACTTTCCATTTTTCATCCAGGATGAGATGAAGAAGCTTGGCTTTGAAGACGGCAAGGAAGATGACCTTGAGAACCAACACAAGACGCTCTCAGCCAAGGTCGATAACCTTTCAGATAAGGTCAACGCACTCACATCAAGGTATGTCCATCCCATGGCAGTTTTGTGTGCACGTCAGAGTACAGAGCAAAAGGAAATGAAAATTATGCTTAGAAGCTATAGACAGATACAGAAGTCTCATGAAATCTCATGACAATTAGTTAAAGTGTACATGCTTTCAGTCCATTTCTTTTATTTGTTATAACTGTTTCATTTATAGGTGGTAATGACTAGATCTTTTTTTTTTCATTGGAAAGCTGGTTGCATATAGTAAATATCTAAGCAGCTTTTTATGGTGCATACTAATTGTATGATTTATTGACCGCTGACAAGGTTCCCTGGAACTCCCATCTTGTATCAGATTCAGATCGCCACCAATGAGTGGCTTTTCAACCTTGATTCATCACTTTAGCTGCGAAAAATCCTAGAAAAGAATAACACTTATGTTCAATGTGTACAAGTTGAAATGTCAAAATTGGAGATAAAGAAGGTGGTGTTATGTATTGTACAACAGGAATTTTGCTTCGTGTTTAAAATTGTGAAGGCATTAAGCATGAGATAGGTTCCCATATACATGTGCATGGCTGATCTAGTATGAGTGATTCCTGAAGTTACAAGGAACCATATTCTCCTGTATTTTTCTCTTGTAGATTCCCTAATCTTCAGTTTGAATACAAGGATCCCGAGAAGAACTTTGACCGTTCCAAGGTGCATGGTCTGGTGGCTAGACTGTTGAAGGTCAAGGATGTCAAGTATGCCACATCCTTAGAGGTCACCGCAGGAAGGAAGGTGAGTCAGATCACAGTATTTAATGAATTGATGATGATCTACAGCACTTGTATGGCGCCATTTATCTGTTCCAAACATTCAGAGGCGCCCGCTCCTCCAATAGTCGTGGATTGCACACATGCTTGAATTGCGATGTTCTCAAAAACTCATTCAATGTTTTAAATTTATAGTAGTTGTAAACATTCTATGGCATCAGGACTCATTATCTTGAAAAGTCTTGTAGGATTCTCAAAACAAAATGGGGATTTATGATCGGTTCCTTGGTGTTGAATATAGCTGATAGAGGTACTCGACCATGTTTCTCGACCATGCATATGTTGCAATAGACCAATTTGCTAACATATTCAAATGAATGGATATTTTTTTTCCTAAGGACCATGAGAAATTTATTCCATTTACCTGTTATTATTGAATGAACTACAATACTTTGAATCCAATCTGCATAAATGACTTGTTGCTATGTTGGGCAAGCCTATGACAAACTGACAAACTTTGTCTTAAAAGTATGCATACAATTTGAATATGTTAGTAAACCACTATTGAATCCCTGTTTACTCTTTAAACGTAGCTGATACCCAATATTTCAAACAAATTCTGTCTGCTTGGGGAAAAGCGGAATCAGTGATAGCTTGTAGAATTGTGCTTGGTCTTGCCTATTGTGCTCAAGTAAATCAAATGGTTCAAATTTTCACCCAAAAGACAAAGTTGCTTGGCCCTGTTGATGCATACATGCGATTAGTTTACTTACAATCATTTCTCCCCCTGTCTGTTAGCTCTACAATGTGGTGGTAGATACAGAACATACAGGCAAGAAGCTGCTACAGAAGGGAGAGCTGAAACGCCGCTTTACCATCATACCGCTCAACAAGATAGCAGCTAGATCCATCTCAGGAGATACAGTCAGAGCAGCACAAAACCTGGTCAGTAGGACAAACAAAAAATCATCTCAATTTGATTTGAGTACATTGTACATGTGTATGATTCTGTGTTTATCAGAACTTCCTGAAAAGTGCATTCACCAAAAAACACCAACACCAGCAGATCATGAAAATCAATGTTTATTATTTAAATCTTCAGCAATTACACATTAATGGCAAAATTACTAGGCATGATGTATTAATTTATATCTCTTAACCTTTGTTAAAAGTGGTAAATTAATGTTTTAATTATTTTTTCATCATTTGAAACTGGGTGTGAAATGTCTGAAGTTTGAAGTTGAGGCAATTTCATTAATTTTTTGTTGTTACTATTTTACTGTTTCATATGTATCAGTCATTTTCGATTTTGTACAGATTTCATGTTATAATAGAAATAGAGTCTTCTAGGTTTGTTAATTTTGCTGCATTTTGTTATTCTTAATATTTTTGATTGATTTTTGTTATATTGTCAGGTTGGTAAAGACAATGTTCGCACCGCCCTGACCCTCGTTGGGTATGAGAAGGATGTCCAGTCAGCCATGGAGTTTGTCTTTGGATCTAGTCTGGTCTGTAATGACACGGCACATGCTAAGAAGGTATGGAAAACAAGGAGAATACATTCTGACATAATCAAACTTGTATGATAAACATTGTACCCTAAACTATTTTTTGAAAAGAAGTATAAGTTTTCTCCAGCGAATCAGGGTTTATTTGTGAGATTAATGTAACTGTAGGTCATAGGTGGAAAGTTCAATAATTTCATGTCTATTTTGCAATTTACAATATATAAATACATTGTTTTCATTGGTCAGTAATAGTAACAAAATTTATGATACAAGACAGAATCTGTAATTACTTGAATTTCTAAGGTGCCAATTCAGTGACCATCTTATATGTTTAATGAGGATGTACATATTTGCATACGATTTGTGTATGTCTTCTCCAGCAAAATAGTAGTCATCTGATCAAAAAAATAATAAACCCCAAGGGTATTTCATAATCATATGTTTGATCTGAATATTTTAGTGTATTTGTTGAAGTTATTGATTTTGAAGTCAGCAAAATGCGGGAAAGTATAAATTGTTAAGAATAAAAGATGTTAATGATGAGAATGATGAGAGTAGAGCACTAAGCTATCTAACCCCTTTGTATCGTAGGTGACCTTTGACCCCAAGGTCAGGACAAGGACAGTGACCCTTGCTGGTGACACCTTTGACCCATCAGGAACCTTGACTGGAGGTAGGTTAAAAGCAGCTCAGTCAAATATCATTTGAATTAATTTCTCTTTTTGACCATCATGATATATTCTTAATCTGTTACTTGCTAGAGAAGATAAATGCAACAGATTGAGACATGCAAGCTTTTTACTACCATTTGTGATGAATTCAAATTAAATTTTGCTAGAGAGAAAAATATATCATAGATGATTGTGAACATGCATTCAAATATAGAAATTTAACAACTACTTGTATGCATTAATTGAAATTCATCTGAGAGGTCTACACTGAATAAATGGTTCTTTACTGCACTTTGCACGAACTCGGTCCGTGAGACTTCCTACAATATATGTTGCCATAGATTTTGGGAGGGAAATTGCAGTAGGTTAGAAAAAAATGATTGTTTGCTCAATTACGCTGCTGATTTCAGATACAAGTATACGTTTGATTTCCTTTTCAGGTGCTCGTAACAACAGTTCCTCTGTGTTGCGTAAGCTTTCAGAGCTTCAGGAGGCTGAGGAAGCTCTATTTGTTGAGCAAGAGAAACTCAATGCTGTCAAGAAAGAATTGACCAAGATTAAAGGATCCGCAGACAAGTAAGATCATTTCCATACTAACAATTCACCTATGAACAAACTCTCCTTGCACCTACATGTACATCCATGAGCAATGTAATTCTAATGTTACAGCTTGCTATCAACTGATAACTAATAATCCTTACTGTTTGCACCCCTAGAGTGTTTCAATAGGCATTGTTTGTTTGTTGTTTGTTTTGTTTTGTTTGTTTGTTTGTTGTTTTTTTTTTTTTTTTGGGGGGGGGGGTAAGTGATTCTACAGTTGCATCATTTGCAGTCACTCTAGCTAGTACACAAAAACGTCTTGCCAGTAAATTAACAGGTCTCAATACTTGGCTATATACATTGTTTTTAACCATTTACTGATGTGTCAGAAACTGTGCATGGTAGTAGTAGATATAATTCCATCATTATACATGTGAGCTTTCTTTACCACCACCATCATCACCATTGTTATTGCCGTCATCATCATCACTGTCATCATAATCATCACCATCAAAATCATCATTATCATAATCTACATGTACATCACATTTAAAGATCCTTATCATTTATACTTTTTTTTTCAAACAAATATTTCAAATGCCCCTTGGTGGATGACCATCCAGATCAGTCGTTTGAAACTGTGTTTCTTGTTTTCTTGTTTCATAGGATGCGAGCCCTGAAGGATCAATATGATCTGAAGGTCCATGAGGCTCAGCTCTTAGAAGAGAGATTGAAACAAGGCACACATCACAGCAAGCTGGAAGAAATCAATGCACTCAAAGCCTCAGTCGGTTAGTAGCATGTTTACCTACAGCAATAGTCTTTGTCATTTGTGGTATGGCTGGTGTTCACAATATGTTGTAATTGCAACTTGACATGCAGTTCATTGTAACGAGAAAATACAAACTATATATTCAGAGTTAAAATGTTAGCGAATAATCCGGAATGTACATATCAATGTCTTGCATACTTATTGCACATAATATGTAGAAGAAACCTTCCAAGATAGATTTCTTGTTTAAATTGTAAGAGCTTGTCTTATTTCTTTCAAGATTCATTGTTCAAATTATATTATAAGATGCTGTCTTTTTTCTTTATATGCATAATCAGTTACTTCTTTCCAATACAATTTAATCGTAAATCTCTGTGTATAAGACGCACTTTTTTTCCACTGGAAAAATTCAAAAGTCGGGGGTGCGTCTTATACACAGGTACAGGATATTTTGAGTCCTGAAATTGCTACTTTATAGTGGTTTTCGAAAATCTCTGTGTCTCAACATGAATTACATAAAGCGATTAAAGAATAGGATCTACTATTTGAAGTTTAACTACGTTCCTACATGTAATTTGAAGGGAAGAGACTTTTTTTTAATTTTCTTATACAAAGAGATGTATTAGAATATTGACAAATAATTATTTTATCTGTGTGATTACAGAAGAGCAGGATAAGATGATCGGTGATGCCAAGACCAAACAGAAGGAGACGACAGAGAGGACCAAGAACCTTGAAGAGAAGATCAAGGATGCTTCGGCCGTGAGGGAGAGAGAACTCAAGACGGCTGAACAGGAGGTTACCAAGTCTAAGAAGAAGGCAGAGGAGACCAATAAACAAATGAAACAGAAACAACAGGTTTGTAGTATATTTCAATTAGGAGAGATGTGAGACAGAAACGGGCGCAAACTAGAGATAGGGGGAGGGAGAGAGGGGGTGGGGTGATGGGTGGGTGAAAAATAAGGATTTTTAAATAAATATATTGCAGATGACATTGATTACTCTGTATTTTAATCGTTTTGTTGTATGAATGTTTATTTGCTTTGATAGTATTTTCATGAAAATTATATAAATAAACGACTTATGATTAAAGCACTCTAACAAGTACATCTAAGTTTGCCAATCAAGAAACCTCCAGCCTTCCCGATCCTTGTACATTAAGATTGAGGATGTTGGATTTAATAGATCCTACTTTGAAATGAGAGTGATTTGAATTTGTTATGTTTTTATTTGAAAATTCATTGATGTACATCTTCAGGAGATGAACAGTCTCAAGTTTGAGGTGGATAACCTGAAGCAAGAACTGACCAAGTATGATGACCAGCTGACCGCCAGTGACCAGGCCATTGAAGCCATCCAGGCTCAGCAGGAAGAGATGGAACAGCAGGCCAAGGAGTCAAAGGTCAGTGATTCATATGACATTGCGACCTTTGAACTTTTAACTTTTAACTTCGGGGGAGGGGAGTATATAGAGGGTTGTTGTCTTCTTGATTTTGCTGGGTGTACAGATGTGGGAACGTCATCATTGACAACTACAGCTAGTTCTAGATGCAATGTATTTGTTGTTGTTGTTTTTATGGTTGTTTTTATGTTTGTTTTCAGCCATGTCGCTCACTAGCTAAAGTCATATCTGTGTCCCTCACCAGATCTTCTTCAAACTTCATATATATTTCAGTATGCATCATGATGAGAAAAAAAATCAAAGTTCACCAGGTTCGATCCACATGAAAATCAATCTTCTGGTACTGATACGTTATATATATAACCGACTGCTTGATTATATTTGATAGCAAATACCCAGTACCAAATACAATGCACAGAAGGAATTCTATATATTTAAAGGCAAACATTTCCCTGATGTATTATACAGGTCAAGGTGAAGGAGACCAAGAAGGAGCTTGATGGACAGAAGGAGAAGCTGAAAGAGAAGAACCAAGACATCCAGACGAAGATCAGCGAGAGGGAGGCACTGAAGAAAGAAGACCAGGACACTCAGCTTCAGATCAAAGAACAGGAGCATGTCGCAAATAAGATCACCAGAGATAGTGCGGATGCTGTACACAGGGTAAGTAACATATTTTATGCAGAATGAATATTTGGAGGGATGTAAATGTGGAAAACCAATAAACAGCTTAAAAACCCCTCCATCAGGCAGGCGGAGGGCGATGAGTTGTTCACAAAAAAACACCAACAAAAATGAAACAGGTTAGTGTCACACTCTTCTTCAGTGGCCAGATGTGACAGATGTTTAAAAATTAAACCAGTTTCTGATGCAGACACACATAAGGAATAGATATACAGTATGCAGAGATGCCAACCAGTACAATTAAATCTAATTAGTACGATAATAAGAGTGAAATACGATCTCAAAATCTTAAAATACGATTTTTCATCTTTCTTTCTTTTTTTTTCCTCCTTTTTTTTTTTTTTTTTAACCCATAAAAACAGCGGAATCACATAGAAACATGTACAAGTAAACCCTCGCAACCCCAACAAAAACTTTGCTTTACAATTTTCTCATTAAATTTTAATGAAAGAGCAAACATTTTTCTGAAATTTTACTGGCCCGGGCCGACGAGTCAGTAGTAGTGTCGAATTTTTGTGCAAATCTGATTTTTCTCTCCAAAATCTGATTTTTTTTTTAGGATACTCAGTCTGTTTTTTGTGTCAAGAGGTTGGCATCTCTGAGTATGTCCCTAAGATACATAGATTAAAGTTATTTCTTGCAATGTCTTGAGAGCAAACCAATCCAATTTTTATAACGTCTTTTTATGGGTAAACAATGCAAGAGTTTTCTTCAAAGGATAGGCAATAGCTTTTTTTGTTGAAGGACATTAAGGGTGTATATCCTGGCTATTTAGTTTCAGGAGTGATGGTTAAATAGATTCCTTGTGCCTAATTCCTGGGGAGGGTAAGACCCAAAGAACTACAGAGAATCAATCCCAGTTGAAGTCTTTGCTGTATTGATATGTAATTGCACATTTTTGGTTGATTGGGTAGTTATGTAGGTTGCTTGGACTGACGTTGAAGATACCTGTTCATTCCACTTGCACTATACATTACCTCATTGGAGCCAACACATCTCTAAAATTCTATCTGCACTAGTTTGGCCAGGAGGGATTAGACCTTCCTGCATGGTCACTGACCGATGGTTATCTCATCAAATCAGCTCTCAATTAACATTACAAAAAGGGGACCGTGGGGGACCAACGGTCACTGCTTAGGCATTGTTTACTTTATAGAGGGCGCAAGTAGCTGTAAGTAGTACAGTGGGGCTTAAAGCAATGCTGACATTTGTTTCACTTGCCTTTCCATCAGGTCGAGAATCTCATGACCAAATACGAATGGATAGCCTCAGAGCGGCAGTTCTTCGGGCAGCCCAACACCGCCTATGACTTCAGCAGCTCGGACCCCAGGGAGAATGGACGCAGGCTGCAGAAGCTCCAGGAGACCAAGGAGAAGCTTGGAAAGAGTGTTAACATGAGGGCCATGAACATGCTCAGCAAGGCAGAGGAGAAGGTGAGTTACAGGGGTAGAACTATGGTCCCGTCAATAAGCCAGCTTGTAAATACTATCTGCGCATAGGCAGATAAAGGTCATTTGTTCCCAAATTTGTAAAACCCATCGAGACAAAAACTGGTATCGTGCTCATGAAAGTTTTGTAATCAGTAGTCATTTATGCACCGACAGTACATTTATCTGATGCACAGGTGGAAGTATTCTTCTCAAGAGACAAACAAAAGGTATTCACGAAGCACCTCCATTACTTCGGCAGTGATTATCCTAAAATGCACTGATGGGACGTATCCATTGTGTAAAAGATCTGTGGATATTTTGGGGTCATGCGTTCCGGAGCTACATGTATTTACGAACTGGCTTTTTGGAAACTTAGCTTTGGTTGATTGTATTTAAGTTCAATGTGGTTTATTTTATATTACACATATTTTCCATAGACCTGACATTGTCAAATTATATTGATAAGTATTTCTGAACTCATCAGTTTAATGTTCTTGATCAAAGTATTATATGTTTACATTTCCATCTATGTATACATTAGCGTTATCTTGGTGTGTTTAAAAAAAAAAAATCCTTTAAAATATATTTTCGTCATTTATATTCTTCAGTGGACATATTTTAATACTTTGTCTTTTTCATATTTTTTTCCCCCATTCTCATGCATCTTTGATTTTCTTGATCTCAGTACAATGAGCTGATGAAGAAAAAGCGAATCGTTGAGAATGACAAACAGAAGATCATGGATACCATCAAAGAGCTGGATGAGAAGAAGAATGAAGCACTCAAGAAAGCCTGGCAACAAGTCAACAAGGTAACAAGTCGCGCAACACAATCTTGTGGCAACATTGTTTAACCCATTGCCTGCGGGAACCAGTGGTCCCTGTGTTAAAGTCTATGGGAATGAGAAAATGCAGTAATCAACGTGTTAAAGCCCCACTGAACTACTTATAGCTACTTGCGCCCTCTATATAGCAAACAATGCCTAATCGGTGCCTATTGGTCCCCCATGATCTCCTTTTTCTTATGTTAATGAGAGCTGATTTGATAAGATAACCACCTGTCCGTGACCTTGGAGGCTACAGGTATGATCCCCCCCCCCCTGGCCAAACTAGTAAAGACTGGCTTTATGACTTGCAAATGTATTGTTAAAGACAATGATTTATGGTGTACAACCACCTAGGCTATACTCCCCAAATATATAATCTTTGCTACAGATCAAGTCTTGAACTCCAACTAAAAATCTTTTGCTAACTTCTTTTACATGAGTCAGGAGGCTACATACAGTACTTATGACAGTGTTTGCCAATCCAGGCTAATGGTTAAGGTTAGAATTAATGTACATAGTGATTCTACTTGTCCAAACATATCCCTGAACATAGTAAAGCAATAAAACTGTTTGTTTAACCGTAATTGCAATAGACAGGTGTGAATTTCATCGATGTCTCATCTTATGAACTGTTCAATGAACTGTCGCACTCAAAATTTTCTAAATTCCTTTGTTCCTTTCTCGATCCGCAAATACAATCAAATTGCTACCTGAATTTTACGTTCTTCTTTATTTCTGTAATGTTTTTTTTGTAACCTTTCTGGGCCATCCCATCCACTCAAACATTTAAAATAAATCAGTTATTTTGTTCTAAAATAACGTAAGAAAACTTTCTGTAAAGCAATATTCTGAAGAAGTTCTATGTCAAAGTATATGATGTTTTATGTATGTAAAGTTATTTTGATTCTTTGTACGTTTGTAAAATGTGAGCAAAACAAATTTCCGATATTGGACAATAAATTGAAATTGAAATTGAAATTGAAATTGAAATTGAAATATGTTGTTCCTCTGTAGGACTTTGGATCCATCTTCTCCACCCTGCTGCCCGGTACATCGGCCAAGCTGACCCCACCAGAGGGCAAGGGTATCCTGGATGGACTGGAGGTCAAGGTGGCCTTTGGGGATGTCTGGAAGGAGAGTCTGCAGGAGCTCAGCGGAGGTCAAAGGTCAGTTTGACAAGAAGGATGTAACAAGTTTTCTCCTTTGGAAATAGTTTGAAATCTAATGATGCTCACAATTTTTTTCTTTATACTTTAAGTGTTCACTTTATATTATTGTTGTTTTCCACCCCTGACCCCATAGGTTTCGGTAGCTCTGTCTCTGATCCTGTCACTACTGCTATTCAAACCTGCTCCTCTGTACATCCTGGATCATTGAACATTAGCTATACCTGTTATTCTAGGAATCTTGTCTTTCTAGACCATAAGATTCTATGTATGTTTTCAAAGTGTTCACCTTTATATTAACATATTATTGTTTTTATTAACCCATAGGTCTCTGGTAGCCCTGTCTCTGATCCTGTCACTACTGCTCTTCAAGCCCGCTCCTCTGTACATCCTGGATGAGGTTGATGCTGCTTTGGATCTCTCTCACACACAGAACATTGGTCAGATGCTCAGGACTCACTTCAAACACTCACAGGTCAGTAGTCTCAAACTATTCATCTCTGCAGTAACTTTCTTTAAAGGTTCTGCAGTCAAGGTTTTTTCTTGAATCCTTAATTATGCAGGGTGGGCCGTTTCCACCTTGACTTTCTCGATTACAGAATGTTATTACTTATTGTAGATATTTGGGTATATATGCAAGTTCATATATATTTGATGAAATTGCTTTTTAAGCCTCTTGTTTTACATGATAACCCACTGTTTGGAGAAAGAATAGAAAAATATTGGTATTTTCTACGTATGGGGCCTTTGTGACAATTTTTCTGTTAAAAGTGTTAAATTAGTCACAAATTTGTGTAGATTTATGTCATTCTATGTAAAATCATCAACTGGAACTGATATTTAGAAACCGGTATACCAGTAAGGAAAACAGACAGTATTGAAAATATATTCCAAATTAGTCTATTTAAATCCATTTTATTTTTCTTGGTCTCTATGCAGTTCATTGTGGTGTCCCTCAAGGATGGAATGTTCAACAATGCCAATGTTCTCTACAAGACCAAGTTTGTTGACGGTGTATCCACGGTAACACGCTATGCCCAGCAGCAGTCGTCTCTCCCGCCATCCGTTCCTGCATCCTTCGCCCGTGGCAAGAGCACCACCACGAAGAAGACATCGGCAAAGAGAGCAAGGACAGAGCCCCTGACAGAGAAGACAAACTGATTCTATATTGTAGTAGCCTTCTTGATATACCAGGGGGATGTTTCACAAAGATCCTAAGTTGAACTTATCTTTAAGTTGGACTTAACTGTTATGGAAAGCCGTTAGCAGCTTTGAAAATATTTTGTAAAAGTTATTTCAAAAGGCATTACATTTTGATTCAAATTATTCATATTTTCTATTATCAAGGAGATTTCATGTTCTTGATGTGTATTTTATGAATAGTCTAAATTACTTCAATTTTTGCTTTTGGAAATTTTTAATTTTAAGGCTACAAATGGCTCTCCATAATATTTAAGTCCAACTTAGAGTTAAGTTTGACTTAGGACCTTTGTGAAACACCCCCCAGGTGACAGAGAAGTATTACTGAGAAGATGGTAGCTTTCATCACCATCCGTTTCACTCTGCATCGAAGTGGCAGATTGTTTCGAAATTAGAAAATCTGAAATGTAGCTCCATGTTGTTGTCAGCTGTCAAAGGCTACCAGTCTAAATACATGTATGTTGTAGTGACATCCACATTTTTGTGACATGCACTGAATAGTCCTATTATTCTATAGTCTTCATCGGTTGATAATCGGGAAGAAAAATCAGAGGGATTTCTCTGTGATGATAGAAAAATTGTAATGTTTCATTCATAGGTGACTGGTCATTTATATTGTGATATTTTTATGATTATTCAGATTTGTAATGTATTTGCTGTACAGTGTAAAAAAATGTTTTTAAATCTGTGACATCGTAAAGAACTGAAGAAAGAAAAAAATAGGGAATATGTATATGTGAAGAAAATAGATAGAGTTCAGAGGTTGTAGCTAATTGTTAAGTATGTTCCATTCACATATAATAGCATAGACTAGGAAGCAGTTGGAAATACCTACCCTAATTATCTATCATAGGCTACTTTCAAGCACAGCTCCTTGTGGTACGAAAATTATCGGTTTGCAAATAAGGAATTTGTATGTATCTTTCAAGGCCATTTCCCTCACAAACTTCTTTAGAGGCACTTGATATTTTTCATATCTACTTCCAAAAGCAATTGATTCCAACCAACCTTTGCCCACTTCCAATTATTAAAGATTGTATTTAGCTGAGGCATGGGTTACGAGTTGACTGAATCAATGCTATCTTCATGTATGAGAGACTCAGAGATAAGAATGCAAGATGAGACGTGCAGAGATTAGGGCTTTGGCTTCTTCAGATCAGGAAAGGTTCATCGCTGTCAGAATTTGACAATTGGAGTCTGGATCAAACACTCCATGATAAGAGTACGCAGATAAGTGTGCCTTCATAGATAGTGGTAACCGTTATTGTCAAAACATGATGATAGGATATCGGGAGTGACGCGATAGCTGGCAAGGCAATGTAAATAGTCGATTCCACCGAATCAAGGCTGCAAATATTGCTGATTCAAGCCTTCATTTCATGGTTTTCTTCTGTAATCACTGATAATGCATTTGCTGAATTTTAAGAACCTTCAGCCTGTAATCACTGATTTTGCATGCACAGAATCTGTAGAGTCTATGATAACACATGTTTAATGACAGGTCTGCACAAAATTGCAATTGATCACAATGAAGATTGATCACGTTTCTATGATTGTGATTAATTGTATTAAAGTACAGCATATCTGAAATAAGCATGTTGATTTTTAAGCACTTGTATTTAACAATTGATAAGAGGAATCAAGTAGTTCCCATGACACCAAGCCTCATGAATGAGAATGCAGAAGTCAATGGCCCGAATTCACAAAGGAGGTTTGTCGACAAACCTCCTTTTGTTATTTACAAACCAGGTTTGTAAAAAACGCATCAAAACGCGTCATATGATGTACATAAACCTCGGTTTGTCGACAAACCTCCTTTGTGAATTCGGGCCAATGGGTTCAAACTGGATCATTTAAGAGGAGGTTGGGGTCTGGTATAGATGAAAAATATTTGATAATTTCAGTGTAATCGCAATACCATTACTCAACTTAATCTTTAAAAAGACTATTTATCCACACCAAGATTATGTATTTTTGAATCAGCACAATGAACCATCAATCTTATTACTTTTTTGTTATAGTCTTAAAATTGGTCTATATGCTTTATTAATTAGGGCAGAAGTGGTTTTCTCTCCTTTGTTGTAAAGGTGAGAAACCACCCTAATGAGCTGCAACCATGTCAAATCTTATCAGTTCAAAGTCTCCCAAGTTTGTCTTCCATGATCCTTTGCGTCAACTCTGGGATTGATAATAACTACCCCCAAGCAGGGATGATAAGTAGGGTACATAACAAACAGATATGGGTTCTATCTTTAGAGCATCAGTCAGGTGTCTTGGAGATTAATCTTTCATCGACCCCGATCTGTAAACATGCTTGCCAGCTTTTGCCACTTTGCGAAATATATGCCCATGCAGGGAAATAATGTCTGCTATATATATATAATCCATCCCACATCAAGTATTTTGCAATGAATTTCTTAATGCAAATTTCTTAATAATTTATTCAGTTATGTTTGAGCAAGAAAACATTGACAAGGAATAATCTACAAAAATTTTTGACCACTAATAGGTGTGGAGATAATAGTTAAAATTACCAATTTTTTATATTTGTGGGAGATATCTTTTTTTCTTTTTTTGGTCACTTTAGAATGATGCATGAACATGAAAGTATGAATCGTTAGTAAATGCCTATGACCTTACCGACACTTATTCTGTATACATGTACATGCTCCTTTCCTATCAGCGTTTGTTATATTTATGGTGAAAGGTTATTGAGTTATGCAAACATGCTCCATTTTAAACCAAGTTGCCATGGAGTTGTTTATATGACCTTATGACCCATGTCATCCAACATCCTGTGTATGAATACATTTTCCTTGGAAATATTATAGTAACAATGGCGCATTTTCTCTCTAACTGATGTGTATAATAGGCAGAGAAAACTTTCATGGATGTGTGTTGGTGAGATGAAAATCCTTCCATTTCCGTAATCTTTTTTTCTTTGATCCGACTCCCTCTTCATTGACATTGTACATAAGATCATATTATCGACTGTGTATATAGACTAGTATGGTATTAACTGTGGTCGTAAATTATGCAGTGTTGTTTAGATTATCTTTGTAGAAGTATGATGAAGCGAATTCTCATGATTCATAGTGTAATGTTTTCTCTGTAAATAAATGTATAGAGGATGGTGTGTACGTTGTATTTATGGTATGCAGTGGGCTCAAATGTGTACATAAAGTCATGTTTTAATCCAAACATTTCATGGAAAATTCTCAGAACGATGTTTTATCTCTATCTTTAACCATTCATTTAAAAAATTGTAATAAAAGTATTTAAAGATGTAGATGACGAGAGAAGAAGCAATTAATGAATAATAATAATAATAATAATAATAATACTCAGTTTTCATATAGCGCAAATTAAAATTAAGTCTCTAAGCGCTGTGGAAATAGAAGTAAATCAAGAAGTGAGTACAGAAGAAATGAAATAAGAAGAACATAATAGCATGATGAATATCTGATGTACAGCTATAGATCAAATTGTCTGTTTTGGGCCAGAAGAGCGCTAACTCATATAATTTTACAGAATTAACGCCCTTCTGGCTCCAAACGGGCCTACATCCTATTGAATAAATGTTGAATGAATAATATACAGATTAATACTTTTGTTTTCAGCGATGTACATAAATACAGTTTCTCAAATCTCTTATTACCATTACCATTATAGCCATGCACAGTTATGAATGTAAATGGAATTTAAAAAAAAAAATTATTTTACTTGCGGTAGTTGGAGATTTTCATGAAAAACAGATACTGATAGGCAAGCTGTCCATGAGATGATGAATTATGGAAAGATCTATCAAACTTCATAACTTGGCGTTAGATATTTTGTGTATGATGCTGAAATTAGCCTGCAGGAATTGAAATTGATGATTGAAATATTGTTGATGCTTGTGTGTAATGGACTAAAATGCAGATTATTAAAGTCTAGCACTTTTGTATATTTGTACAAAATTCTTGAGTTCTTTCGTCTTTTATTTTTATCTGGTGTACTGTGGTAAGAAACTGTGCAGAAGAGATGTGCAAAGTTTGACGAGTACCGGTACTTGAAATAATCACGTGAAGAGAATGCATATGAAACATTATTTGACTTGAGATACTCCATAGCTTTATTGTATTAAAATGTGTATTGGAAAGCTGTACACTAAGGACAGCTCTTTGTAAAATTCTTACATCCTTAAAAGAGATATATTTAAATTTCACCATCTATCCACGTAAGAAATTCTCTTCAACATGGATCATTTCTTATATCTGCACGGTTCAAAAGAATCACATGACACATCGATCATGTAGTACATTCCAAACTGGAGAAACACAAGCACATAGTAACATATTTTGTGTTTTGAAAGTATTAGTATATTAATATGGATTAATTAATTAATATTCTATCATGGATTTTGAACACCTTTTTGACTCTCAACAGATGATTTACAGACAGAAACCAAATCACATGGGCAGAAGGTCACTGAAACTGCATGAAAACAATACCTGGATGGGCCCAGTTTCATTAAACTTGTTATGAATAACAAATACTAAATATCTATGACAAATTTGCTCACAGCCAATCAAATGCCATGATTTCAGTAGCTTATAACAGTCATTGTAACTTGTTATTGAAAACGTGTTTTATGAAACAGGGTCCTGGTACTGATGTAATGAATATACATCAGCAAAAGGATGTACATGTGACTAAAGACAAACTAAATATGGTTATATTGTTATAACAGGATATGGGTAGGAGCCACGAAGAACAAGGATAGAAGGCTTCTATAAACCAACATTTCCTCTCACCCTGGAATCTACCTTTTATAAATAAAACATGATTCAAAAGTTTGTATAAGTGGATTGAGTTCAATGAAGAAAAAGGTTACCAATAAGTTATATACATATAAAAGTAAAGGAATTAATACCCCCCCCCCCCCCTCCCGACTTCAAAGAGTTAACTTCATGAAATAAGTTCAATGAACTATCATTTCAGATTTAAAATACTTTTTCACAATAGCTTTTGAGGGTTTAAATGAAAAAGAGGTTTTGTTTCTTCCATTTTTCATTATGCAAAGCAATTGTAAGTTTCTGTTAGTCACCTTTTTAATCTTTAATTTCAGAGCTCTAATGCTGCATTCTAAATCTCAAATGCTTCAACTTCTTTGTATTTTTCCCTACTGTATTACTTGGCCTATTAAAGTATGTTGTAACTGCTCCATCCATAAGTTTCTTGAAAGGAAACCACGTTTCTTTTCTGCAATTGTTTCTAAAATAGATTTACAAATATTTTGAAGAAGTTTCATGGCTTATAGAAAGTTTGGTGAAGTGGATCGAAGTTCATAGATTGAAAAAGTTTCCAGCAAATTCTTTTTTTTTAAATATGAAAGAAAACACATGCGAAACCCCCCCCCCCCCCCCCCTCCCCATTGTCTTGCAATGGAATAGAGATGGATGAATTGTCAATTCAGATTTTGTTAGAGATTTTCATGAATATTTATGATCCTCCTTTGAAAGATGGAAACACACAGAGCATAAGATAGTGTTCCATAAACATCCTTTACGTAGCTGTTAATATCACATCTTTGTCCTAAGAGTTATTCTTATCCATTGTTCAATCCCTGAGAAAGTTGACATAATTAGTCTGGGACATCCCTTACTCGGGACTTAATCCTCTTCACATTCCCTTCAATCATGCAAACTTTTGAGGGTTATTTGTTATGTTTCTGGGTAAATCACTACCACTTGTTTCCACCGCCATGACAGATTGCTTTCATTACATGTTGTTTTTCTTTCCAGATCGCTGAAAGGATTGACCTACATTATGCATCGTCCGTTTGGAGCCAGAAGGGCCGTAACGCGTGTATTACAACACAGAGTTAACACCCTTCTGGCTCTCAACAGATAATACCAGAGTCCAATCCTTGAACTTGCAAGCTCTGGCACACCTATTGTGCACAAACTTTATGCAAAATACTTTTGTGCCTATGTTTTACCAAAAGGGGGGGGGGGGGGCGGAGACTTCAAAGTAGTACAGGCTATATGTTTGCGTGGTTTGGGGCATATTTTAAAGCTTATCTGCCATAGTTTATAGGAGGGATTAGACTGCCCTGCAAGGTCACTGGACAGGTGGTTATCTCATCAACTCAGCTCTCAGTTAACATAAGAAAAAGAGGATCATGGGGGAGCAATGGTCACCGATTAGGCATTGTTTGTTATATAGAGGGCGCAAGTAGCTGCAAGTAGTGCAGTGGGCCTTTAAGGGAGTAAAAGATATATGTCTGTAGACTTAAAAAAAAATTACAAATTGAAAATTCATAATTTTCCAGGAAATTCCCCCCCCCCCCCCCCCCCCCCCTGTTTATCATGAGCCATTATAGTGAGCTCATTGTCTTTTTTTAGCTTTCTTCTTGGTGGACAAAAAATAATAATACTGCTGCAATATTACTCCCCCAATTCAACCTTTACCGGCCTAACCCCAAAGTCATTCAAGTAACCGGACTAGCTGACTTGGTTTTTTTTTAAGGCATATCACATTTAAGTCAAACAAGACATTTATCAAGATGAATCTTTTATGCAACATACTGATGTTGAATGAGTCAATAAGTCAATATTGCAAAACCACAAGACCGCTTTAGTCATCTTTTAAACATTATCCAAATAATATACAAAGAACAAATATCACTACATTGGATGCAATGCTACATTTATTTGTCTTTCTAACTGGCCTTTACAATGAGGTCATTATACGATAAAACATTGATTATGAAGCAATTAATTGGGCAATATACAACTAGACATCAAGGTTACTGTAAGCTTTTCTGTAATCAAAGCTATGAAAGATTGCAAATACTAGAAGATTGAGCAAAGGTAAAATTGACCTTCGTGCGATAAAACTAATGTTTGCTAAATCAACAAGTAAAACAACCCTTTACTTGATGGTTCTTGATACACTGGGCATTCAGCAATTTTGAAGAAAAGAAAGGACTAAAGATTATTTTGCATGAGAGCGAGATGGAAGTCAAAAATCCCTTAAAAATCATACAATATGTATTTCAAAGCTTGAAATGTATTTTTAAGCAATCAATAACCATTTCAGTGCTGCAGGAAGTTCAAATCAGCCCCCCCCCCCCCACTTTTTTAATAAATATATATATAAATAAATAATAAATAAATAAATATATTTAAAAAAAAAAAAAAAAAATCATGCTTTGTATAATATCTTTGGACAAAGAAAAGCATTTGTTCCATCATGTTTTTTTTTTTTTTTTTAAAATCCTGAATTATTATGTTACATCTCATGAACATTTGCCTTAATAACTGCATCATTGAAATAAAAATAATTTAAAGCAATCATAAGACAAAATTTCACTCATAATAATGGTTCTTTTTTGTGGTGTTAGTGGCAACGTAAAGGTTGATAGCATATAAACATGTGAATCATTCTGTTACAATTAGTACATAATTATATTTCACTTTCAAATTGCATGTTACTACATGTATGTCATCTCTTGTGGATTTCCCCCAAAAGGAAATCCCATATTGGATTATTATTCATGGAACAAAGGATGTAACAAAATCATGCCTTGTGGTATTAACAGCAAGGAAAGCAAATGAAACAAAAAGAAATTGTGCAACACTTCAGCAAGTTTTATTCAGCAATGCCATACACATGATTACAAGTACCTTACTGAAATTCAGCAAATTTATTTTCCTTTTCTATTTTGAGAAAATAAAGAAGCCCTAAAATTTATATACATGTATCTATTTTCTGAAGAATGTAAATTATATTCAACCAAACGTGAAGAATTTCACACACAAATGCTAATTAAGCATCATGGTTGGAATATAGAGGGTAAATCTTAGAGAATAATCCTTCTTTGTTATCTAAAAACCAATAAATTAATTTCCCATTAAAAAAAACCTCACCACATTGTAATATTATTCATATTTCACTTCCCTATGTATCAAAGAATGCAGAGATACATGGTCTGTCTGACCTTTTTTCATTTCTCTTTATTTACACAAATGTTTCTAAGGAAACAAAAGTGAAAGCACAAGTGTTTTAAATCTAACATTTCCTTTGGCCTTGCAGTCTTAGTTTTCAGGCATAAACCTTGTCAGTCATGTACATCAATGCAAGGTCTAATGACTGTTATGTTGCCTACATGTTCCCCGGACATGGCTCTTTGTTTCCGATGTTGGTTTAGATTCAACACCACTTGTTATTAAACGCTTGTGCTAACCTTGTGTAAATTGCCGGTCCCATAGGACCATTCATAATTATTTCATTTCATTTCATTTCATTATTTTCCATGTTCCATTTTTTTTTTAATGCAAATATAATATAATGGAATACAAAGGAATACATACATAAAGAGACATAAAGCATGTAAGTGACAAAGGGGGAAGTGATGGGTAAACATGTTAAACCAGTACACATAGGGGGAAAGTAATTAATAATAATAATAATAATAAATCATCCCACAAATGGAATCCTGGGCCCCACTTCACAAAACTTGTAATCCGTGACAAATGACAGTTTTTGTTATAAGCTAGTGAAATAAATTCTTGCTTCTGATTAGTTATCAGCAGATTTGTCACTGATTTTTGTAATTTGTCATTGAAAAAAGGCTTTGTGAAACGGGTCATATTGAAAGGAATCTGATATTTGCAGGTCCCATCTCGGCAATTCGCTTTCAAACTGTTGGTTAGTTTGTCCTGCTGTTTGTCAGTCCATAATATTGCACGATCTTCTCTTCCTCCTCCATCCTCCCCCATCCCCTCCCCTTCTCTCTATCTCTCTCTCCCTCTTTCTCTCTCTGTGTCCATCTCTCTCTCTCTCTCTCTCTCTCTCTCTCTTTCCTCTATCTCCCTCCCTCTCTCTCTCTCTCCTTCCCTCTCCCTCTCTCCTTCTCCCTCTCTCTCTCTTTCTCTCTCTTTCTTTCTATCTTTCTCTGTCCCTCTACTAGTATACTCTCTAAGAATATGCCCTCACCGACTTGTCTGAGAAGTCAGATCACTGAAGACACTGTTCTTTGATCAACCTTGTTCACCCTCCTCACTCATCCATGATCAACCCTGTTCAATTCTCCTCCCCTTGCAGACTGAATGAGATGGAACTCCATGTGGTCACAGATGGATCCTGACACAATTCTTCTCTCTTCAAATCTTCATCGGCCGTCTCAGGAGTCACGTCCTACCTCTACAACTCCACCATGTGCAGTTAATCAACTGGTTCTGTTAAAAGATATTCAAAAATATGTTGTGAATAGAGGATCGCACTAGCAGTGTGAAAGGTTTGGGGTTATTTCACATAGAAGAGAGGCCTACAGCTTTGAGTCCTATCTGAGGGACTTGTCAAAGAAATATCAATACTTTAATTATGATCCAACCTGGTTGTTCCAATTCAACGACTATTCATTCAAAGGCTTACAATCATCTTTTCATGTTCTCATAAATTCAAGGTTTAACATATTTCAGCAAATAGCAGAGCACTTCAAGAAAGACAAAAAAATTGCTCATAACTGGAAGGCGGAAATACAACTTAGGATACTGATCAAACATTTTCTCATGTATTTACTTACAGGTGGTGTTTGCTGTAGCGGTAATTTATGACCTTCTTCATCCAACAACCTTTGAAAGATGACGCCCTTATGTCCACCTCACCCTCCTCCAACTAAGAAAATAGGGAAAATAGAAGAAAAAAACATATCAACTTTGAAAGAAAGGGAAATATCTTGACACAACAGGGTGCTACAAGAATTTTTTTCACCACTTGCCCTGTCGGGCAAGTGGGTTTTCAATTTACTTGCCCAAACAATATTTCCACTTGCCCAAAACTTTTTGTTTACTAGCACAATCGAGAAAAAACAGCTGATCAACGCACGTGTGTGTCTGTGCAAGCCGCTGTCATTTGGAAACGTAGGCTAATTTTCAGCTGTTAATAATTTGGGTCAACTCTTCCATCAAGAAACGTCATGTAAATAATGGGTAATCAACTATTTTAAATAAAGTACGGACATTTTTATTTCATCATTCACTGCTATAAATATCATGCCAAAATTTGTAAATTCTTACTAAATAATAATATTGAAGATATTTTACGATAAATCTCGGATAAGTATGCGAAAACTAGACTAAACAACGTCGCTAAAACCATGAAAACAAAACAACAACGGCTTATATTCTGGGGGTCTCGATACTATTATCAAAATGACTCGCTCGGTCGGATCTTGAGACCGCAGTAATAAATTGAAAACGAGACAAAAACATTCATCTGATTTATATGAGCAGCGAGTTTTGAATAATATGTTCACAATCATTAACAGTCATTATGAATAAATATCAAACATTTGACTTTTTGTACTTACTAGAAAATCCCTGTTGTTTATTCCATTCCGATTCGCACGTGTTCATTTCCCTAGAATAATGACGTCATATTTGGCGTGATTCAACCAATCGGCAATCAGAGAATAGCAAAGGCCTGTCGGTGCGGCCTGCAGAGCTAGAGAGAGAGAGCGCGAATAAGCTCGCAGCTGGTACGATCGCGCTAGCTGTCTCTAGCTAGCTCACGGCCGGCCGTGCGTGGAGGCGGAGCGGCATTCATGGCTTGAAGTGTCACTGTTGCATGCGCGCTGAGCTAGCTGAGCTGGCTAGCTGTCTGTGAAGTTTTTTCGAAATCGGAACGATCGCTTTTTTGCTTCTGGATTTTGACGACGGGTAAGAAGTTGACGGGTGAATGGTAGAGTTCTTGGACACTAGGAAATTACTGTAAAAGTATCACTTGCCCGAATCGGGCAAGTGATAATTTGATTTACTTGCCCGACGGCTCAATTTGGTTGCCCCGGGACGTCGGGCAAGCGGGTTTGTCGCGCCCTGCACAAAATGACAGATTATGACAAGTAACCTGATAAACAGGTCAATATCTCCTGTCTGATACGACACAAGAGTACTTTGTATTCATATGGACAGTATTATTAACCCATTCCATGCCATAAACAGCAAATCCAGCCCAAGATTTGTCAATGACGCACTGTAAATGTATTTAGACCAAGAAGAGCTAGATTTTCTGTCCTGAAACAGGAACAAGTACATATTATGTTTGTGGAGATTGTTTCAAAAAGGGTGCTTTGAACCTAACATGTCCATGAAACACATAATGAGAATAATAATTTGACTCTTGGAAGTAAAAACAAAAATATTTGTAAGCTGAGTCAGAGTGGCACAATATGGTTAATATCAATTATCCATGTAGTACAGAAAGCCTGTCAGTGAAAATTTTCAAGATAAATCTCAAGAAATGTTGGGCATCCAGGAGAGATGAATCTGACCCCAATGAATTATTCAACTGTCTATGTTCGTTAATGTTTAGCTTCACAGAGCTTTTAATACTGAACATAATTCATCTTCATGGTTGCAGAGGAGCAAATAAGCTTTATATAAGTAGAAGTGTCATAGTCGAGTGGTTTAAGCACTTGACTTGAAATTGAAATTAGGTTGGGTTCGGTCCCTGACATGGCACTATTGTCCTTTGGCAAGGCATTAATTTACATTTGCCACTCAATACCCAAGAAAGAAATTGGGACCTGGTAGGATGACGAAAGCATCTGTGTTAGTAATTGCCAATGCCAATCAATCATTACTTTAAGATCTAAATGAGCAAGCTATCGTAAGTCAAAGAAAATATTTCTGTGTTATTTTTTAGTTTTTAATATAGTCTAATGATTGTAATATTGCAGCCAAAGAGCATTTATGAGGATGAAAAGAGTGAAAATCTTGATGCATATCACATTTATCGCGGTCCAGCTTAACCGAACCATTTGTTCCACTCAGTCCCCATAGGACGATCTTCAGTCTATGTATAGAGGCTGTCAGAGGAGCCAGATCTATGCAATCTCAGCGGAACAATCGTTGATATCAGAGACTGAAGCTTTCGGTCTAACAGATATGCTGCCATTTAGAGATGCAACAAATTTCAAGATCTGTCATACATTCCCCAGATTATCTTACCTCATCCCAGCTGTAAAGCTCCTCGTAGCACTCTGATGAGATGCATTTCCTAGTACATTTTGTTCGATCTCGGCCAACAAATGAAGTGCATTCGCTCTCACACATCCTTGTGTCACGTTTGAAAAGGTTCTCCTAAAAGAAATTGTCAGAAAACATTGAGAATGACATTGACACACTATTCAGTGACAGAGCCCAATACTTTTTTTTTCTTTCTACATCATTCTTGAATGAATATTTATCTTGATTGTAGAGCATATGTGTCAACTAAATATAAACAAAGATAATGGAAATGCAAAACATATCATGTAATTTGGCATCACACTCACAAAGTCTA
Organism: Strongylocentrotus purpuratus; assembly: GCF_000002235.5. Lineage (NCBI taxonomy): Eukaryota > Metazoa > Echinodermata > Echinoidea > Camarodonta > Strongylocentrotidae > Strongylocentrotus > Strongylocentrotus purpuratus. Next base: position 8,442,523 of record NW_022145609.1, read on the forward strand.
GCATAATCTACAAAACCACACACAAATAGCAATATCTGGGACGGTGGTGTCAACGTTTCTAAAAATAATCCCGTTTTTCATCGATAATTTACACTCACCGATCTTGGCTTCTTTTTGTAATGGTACCGATTGAATTGAAATATCATTTTTGAGCTGCAAATATCTACAAATATCATCAAAAAGAAAAGAAAAACGCCAAAGTTCCTCATCTTAGTTGTGGTCAGCGATCTCCATTCGCTTTGGCGTACGGTACAACAAATAACAAACAAACACACGTCCACTAGATCGATACGAGTCGAGTTGGGGGATGGGAGGGGGCAGTTACTACCATACGTGTAATTAAAGCCTAGATTCAAAATGCAAATATCTATTTCCTTTAATGTAGATGAGATTAGTTCATGGGCAATGGTTTATGTTTTAAAAATCATGCATTTCACAAATAGCAAAAAGAACCCTTCCCACCCCCCCCCCCTCCCCCAATTTTGTTGTTGTTGATATTCACGACTGCATTTAACCGGGGCTTTGAGAAAAAGAAACGTAAAAATACATATTGGATTGTATTCCCAATTGGAGTAGGCATAGGCCTACACAGTTGCTCACCCCCCCCCCCCCCCCAATTTTGTTTTGAGGGTGCTTAATCGACTCCTTTGTTCCTTTCATGTATTTTTTTTTTAATGATTGCATTCAATTTTGATTAAAAAGAAAAATGAAATTCATATTCGAGTGTATTCCCAATCGGAGTGTACAGTATTTACTATTTACAGGCCAAAGTTGCCTCCCCCCCCCCCCCGAAAGGAGATATTGAATTGATATTTTTTGTGATTGCATTCGATTTCGATTAAAAAGGAAAGTGAAATTCATATTTGAGTATATTTCCGATTGGAGTATACATTTTTTTACAGGCCACAGTTGCCTCCCCCCCCCCCCCCCAAAGAAAATATTGAATTGATACTTATGATTACATTCGATTTCGATTAAAAAGAAAAGTGAAATTCACATTGGATTGTAGGCGTATGTGCATACTCAATATCATAAAGATGACTGTAGGCCTATTATAGTATAGGCCTATCCCTAGGCGTTTTCTTGAACTTTAATTCGTCAGAGCTGACTTCGAAGCAAATTAACGATGCAATTAAAACAAAATCAACCATGTTGTTTAATTAGCCTGGATTAAAATTTAAATTAGAGACCTCTTTAAACTTGTTAATCTAACACTGATGCATATGACATCAACAACCTTGATTAAAGTTAAGTTCCTGTTTACGGAATAGACAATTACCTCGATCTCATTACCAGCCCTTTTTAGGCAGCGACAAGTCTTTAGCTAGCTCCGGAGATGGTAAATTATAGACTTTAACTGTGGGGGAAATCATTTCAAAATGATAAATCACTTCAAAAATACTGTACATGTTATATACTACATGTACTTGTACTGCTGCACATTTATCCTTAATATTAAATAGAGCTCTTTTAAATGTTATTTTATGAATTATTTCCCCCAAAACGTAATGTGATGTTTTGCTGTAAAAAAATATGTAGGCCTATTACTTGCTGTGCATTAGAAGGTGAACTCTTTCTTCTTCTTTTTTTTATATTGTTTTTAATATTTTTTTTTTTACTTCAAGCGAATTATATATACAATTTTTATTTCGAGCATCTGGGATCAAGTATACCTTCTTTGTTCTGCACTAGGCTTACTCATGCTTTTGACTGTTTTGAAGAAAAAAATCTGTCTCAAGTGTGGAAACTTTTGGCTGACATAATACTTTTAAAGCAGATATGAAACAATGCGAAGTTCATGAAAAGAACCGGGCATAGATTCAAGAAGTTCGGATTATCGGAGGTATGCAGGTATATAGGAGGGGTAAGGAGGGGGAGGGCGGGGCTCTTGTGTCTGAATCTCAACCATCCTCTTTCTCATTTTGCGCGAACAATGAGGAAAATATATTTTGATAAGAATTTAGTTTCGTCAACAAATTACATTAGATAAAACAGAGATACAAAATGATATATTCGGGGGCCATATTTTATTTCATTTATTCATCTTCTTTTGGGGGTGGGGGAGGATGGGTACTGCGCCGTTCATGCATGTATTACTGAGTACCGGCAAAATCCTCCAGTTTCCCTCTTATTTCGTAAGACCAGGCGCGGATTCATGGGGGGGGGGGCTGTCCCCCCCCCCCCCTCTGGTAAAAACAAAGATTCTCACGAACTGAAGGCGCCCCCCCCCCGCTTATTCACCGGCTGGCTAAGTCGCCGCTAAATATTTCCTCAAAAATTGGACCCAAAAAAAAGGACTCTTACCCCCCCCCCCCCCCCCCCTGCCCCCGCTTCACCGGCTGGCTGAGTCGCAACTAAATATTTTCTCACGGATTGCCCCCCCCCTGGATCCGCCACTGAGTAAGACCCACTCATAATACGTGTAATTAAAAAAATGGGTCTTTCTTTACATTGGGGTAGCCAGGCGCGGATCCAGGATTTCTCAGGGGAGGGGACCCAATTTCTTTTTTTTTTGCTCCCAAAAATTTGAAGATCGCGCCGGCCGAAAAGTCGCTAGTGAGTACGGGCGGGTAGTGAGTACATTTTTTTTTTTTGGTCTTCGAAAATTTGAAAATTTGCACCCCCCCCCCCCCCCCCCTTGAGCGGCAGGGGGGGGGGGGACCATCCCCCCCAAAAAGCTAAAAAATCACGTGTTATTACATGATTTTTTTTTTCCGGGGGAGCTCCCCGACCCCCTTTTCCTGCTATCATGCATTTTTGTAGACACATTTTTGTTATTATGTCATGGACAATATATTCTTTGATGTTTCATGTAACTATATATTATGTTCAATATTGATGAATTGAATGAATCATTGGATGACAAAGTGGATTGTAAATATTATCTTCCTCATGAATTTAATTCAAGATTTGAGAGTGAAAATAATTCCTTTAGCTTATTACATACAAATGCACGAAGTCTTGTTAAAAATTATGAATATCTGAACATTCTGCTGTCGGCCCTCACCAAACCGTTTTCAGTCATAGGAGTCACAGAAACGTGGCTTAATGATACATCTCCATCTACTTTATGTAATATTGACAATTATTCGATTGTACGTTCTGATAGAAAAACCGGAAGGGGTGGTGGAGCTGCTATGTTTATCTCAAACTTGTTAACATACAAAATTAGATCTGACCTTAGTTTGAAGAGTGATGGTACTGACTCGATATGCATTGAAATCAATATGGCTCAAAGGAAAAACATCTTGATATGTACAATATATAGGCCTCCGCATACAAATGTTGAATTATTTTTGGATGAGTTTGATAGGATGCTGCATAAGGTCAATCTAGAAAATAAGGATGTTTACTTGATGGGTGATTTTAATATTGATCTTTTGCAGGAAGATAATACTTTTCATAATATGTTACGATCAAATTCATTCAATGCCATGATTGACAAACCAACCAGATTGGCAAATAACTCTTCTACATTGATAGATAACATTTTTACAAATGTCACCAATAACTATATAGGCTCTGGCCTCTTGTATAGTGAAATCTCTGACCACCTTCCAATTTTCCTGATTTGTAATCATGTTCGCAATTATCCTGAGGACGAAAAGAATCAAGCTATGATACGTAAAATCACAGCTGAAAAAATAGCCATGTTTAATGACGAACTACTCAAAGTAACATGGAATGACGTGGTCGCATGTACTGACACCAATAAGGCATATGCACTTTTTTGGAACTTGTTCTCCTCTCTTTTAAATAAACATATCCCAATGACTAAAAAAAGATCGGCAAGAAAAAGAATCAAGCAGCCATGGATAACTAAAGGTATCTTTTGCTCTATTAAAAAACGGAATAGATTATATAAATATAGTCTTCGACACCCAGGAGAGGAAAGCTTGAATAATTACAAATCATATAGGAACAAACTAACCACCATTATTAGACAGTCTCGACAAATGTATTTTGCCAAGCAGTTTGAAAATGCAAATGGAAAAGCATCATCAACGTGGAATGTGATCAATCAAGCCCTCAAAAAACAAAAGAGTAAATCAAAGTGTCATATTACCAAAGATAATAATACAATGGTTGATTCAAAAGAAATAGCAAATTGCTTCAATGCTTACTTTGTTGGGGTTGGCCCCAATCAGGCCAATACAATAGCTTCGAACGGAGTCGACTTCTCACAATTTCTTCAAACTCCCTGCAACAAGTCATTATTTCTCAAACCAACAAACTTGATTGAAATCTTGAATATTGCACGTTCTCTTAAAATAAGCTATGCTAACGGTCATGATGTAATAAATATAATAACCCCACTAGTGGATATTTTTAATCTCTCTCTGACGACAGGTACATTTCCAGAAGCATTTAAAATTGCTAAGGTTGTTCCGATATACAAAAAGGATGACTCTTCCCAAGTCTCAAACTATCGCCCTGTTTCTATTCTCTCGAGTTTGTCCAAAGTATTGGAAAGACTTATATACAATAGGCTATATTGTTTTCTAACAGAAAATGACTTACTGAATCAGGATCAATATGGTTTCAGGAAATACCACTCAATCAACCGATTTAGCCCTTGCACAATTATATGATAAGGTTTCGAATGCTTTGGCGTCTCGAAAGCATGTATTCATGGACTTAAGCAAAGCATTTGACACTCTTGATCACAAGGTACTATCAAGCAAACTTCATTATTACGGAGTAAGAGGAGTTGCTCTTGACTGGTTTAATGATTATTTGTCAGGTAGAAAGCAATATGTAAGCTACGAATCTGTAAATTCATCATTATTGCCTATGAAATGTGGTGTCCCACAAGGATCGATACTCGGTCCTTTATTGTTTCTACTGTATGTTAATGATATCTCGAACTCAACTACATCATTACAATATATTATATTTGCTGATGATACTAATGTGTTTTGCTCCAATTCCGATTTTCGATCACTTCAGAGAATTCTGAACACCGAGCTACCTAAGCTGTCTTTGTGGTTTAGGAGCAACAAAATTGTCTCTGAATCTGAAAAAAACTAATTATATTCATTTTCAAAGCAGGAAAAATGCAACTGATAAACCTATACCTGAAATAGTCTTGGATGGTGAATATTTGGAGAAAAAACAAAATACTAAATTTCTTGGAACTATCATCAATGAAAATCTGAAATGGAGTGATCATGTACATTACGTTTCAAAGAGAGTGTCACGCACTGTTGGTTTACTGTATAAGTTAAAAAATTATGTGCCTTTGAATATTCTATATATGCTATACAATTCCTTGATTCTTCCTTACATGTCTTATTGCAATATACTGTGGGCAGACTCAAAAGTATATACTGATAAAATGTTACTTTTACAAAAGAAAGCGATTCGTGTGTGTACCAATGCTGGATATCGCGATCACACTGATCCCCTATTCGCGAGGTTAAAAAAGTAACTCATATTAACTTTTTACAAAAAGCACTGTTCATGTTCCGTCTACATAATGATTCCCTACCTTCCCACTTCCCACCAATGTTTTGTTTGAATAGAAATATTCATACATACCCAACCAGACAATCAAATAAATACCATTTATGTAATCCTAAAACAACAATGGCTATGAAATCTATAAGACATTCTGGTCCGGATATTTGGAACTCACTGTCCGTTGACATCCGTAACTTGAAGTCAGTATATACTTTCAAGAAAAGTGTGAAATCAATTTTATTGAGCAAATATTGACAAATCTCAGCATTTCCTTGATATAGCAGGAAAATCCCCCTCCCATGCACCCTCTATCCCATTTTTTTTGGGGGGGGGGTTGCAAGTCACTGTTTATTTTTTGTTATTTTCCCCCAATTATGTTCTGTAATTTACTTTACTTTACAATCGTTATGATTTTAAATGTTTCTGGGCTGCAAGCGTATCAAGCTGTCACGCTTAGGCTGTAGCCCTTCTGTATCATCACCTCTTCGAGCGTATGTATCTATGATTTACTGAATGTGGAAATGTAATTTAACTTATGTTTTATACTCATGTAAAAACATTGTCACATTATTGTTATAACCTAATAGGTAGTATGATGATTCAGTAACCAATAAATATTTCAACTATTTCAACTATAGTGCCGGGCTTGAGATTCCGATAGAGCATCAATAACGGTGCATGAACCACAGCACCACGTCACCTTCACGATTAGTGGGACCTAAGAAGAGGAGAAATGAATCCCAACGTGACATTGAGAATATATAACGATAGAAAGTAGAAATGCCGCTTTCAACATGTTGTTCCATCTTTCTGTCTATACATCTTTCGAACATCGGGGCAGTGGTAGCACTACTATATGCCGACTTTGGAATAATGGATTTATCGAAATACATCAATCATAATACTTTGTGTCGCTCTAATCTTTTCAGTCACGCGCCCGATAAGATTTGTCAAGGCCAGGGAGAAAGTTTACATGAGCTGCTCTAGCTGAGCTGCATCATAACAGTTCAACGACAGTTCCGAAAGTTCGTAGACCTCAAAAACACTAGTTTGGGAAAGTAAACCCACTCGTACAGCTTTTAGAATTTAATTCGACGCAATCTTCCGAATATTGCCTACTTTCTTTCAAGTTAGATGCAGATATGTTTGAACCCTTTTGTCTTAATGCTGTCATAAATTTGCTCAATGAATAAAGATCTTTAAAAATGCAAATACAAGGACATCAAGGCTACGTCAGCAAGTATTACAATCTTTTGAAAATAAATCATGAGATCAGCAAATATAAAAAAATATCTTGCATAGCAGTAAAAAACGATTGTTGGAACATATCATAGGCCCAACGTTCAGAGATCACCAAATAATTTGGAAACTAATGACCCTTTTGCAATCTTGAGCTACGAAATGACTAAATCATGAGACTATTATCACCACAAACATAATACGCAACCCTCGCCTAGCTGGAATTGACAGCTACATGATAACACACATGCGGTCTCTACTGTTATGTGCAGGTTCACCAACGGAGGGAGGAAGTGCCAAAAGCGTAGCAGCCCAAACAGCTGACTGCATTGTATGCTAATGATCCGAAAATAAACACACGAGCCAATGTAGTAGGAGGAGGGGACCGCTGTTGCTACCTGCTAGCACAATAAACTCAGTGGCCGTCGTAATCTTCTGGAGCTGGGAGATGGACTGTAAGAATAGTTTGAATAATAAACGGTTGTCTTTAATTAAGGGGTCTATGGTTACGGTACAGAGAACTGCATTGTTGAAGCATGTTGAAGAGAATACCTGCATCGGTCAGCTGTTGTCATTATCCAGGCATTTTCTCGGGTGGTTCTAAGTCATTATCCCAGAGATAAGAAGGGTATTTACTTGTGAATCCTCTTCTTGTTACATGTTTCCTGATCAGACTTGCTCTTACCATGGATCATGCTCTACTCCTGCGTTCCTGTTTTCTTGGTGAATAAAGATTATACGATAGACCAAGGAGATGAATAGACCATATTTTATTATCCTACATTTTTTGCATGAAATTTGTTTTCATCTCCTTGATAATAGTTAGTATTTAAAGTTATTTTAATCTATTGCCTGCAGAAGCTAGGCCATTTGGTTTTGGGATAAAGTCGGAATATAATTTGACCATACATGGGTAACGGTCCCTCCTCATTACTGTCGAACATTAAAGCAGTATGTTTCTTTATAGGGCGGCTCCAATCGATGTCCGTCAATAAATAGTATCCAGATGATTATTACAAAAATATGACCTGCATGCGTTCTGTTAATTAAAACAAAGACCCAATAACACAATGGCTGGAAGTGAGTTGCACACGCCCCCCCCCCCCCAAAAAAAAAGAGGTGCTTGGTGAAAAAAGGGCCCCTATCCCACTCCCAGTGATGGATTCAAGACTCTCTGACCGCGAAGGCGAGAGCCTAACAAAAATCTCACCATAGTAGGTCCATGATCTCACCATGGACCTACATGATCTCAACCCCATCTCCAAAAAATATAAATAAAATAAATAGATACAATAAAAATATATGAATACATAAATAATTGAGAAACAAACGTACAAAATGTTATCATCTACATTTTTGTCATGACGAGCAAAAATAGAAAAAGATCATTGTCAGAGATAGAAAAAAGAGAGAGATAGAGAGAGAGCCAAATGGATTTGGTGGTAGTGGCACATGACTGCTCCTTGTGCTCCTGTGTTATTCCCACCAGTTCCTAAGATGACCTTAATATGGACCTCAATTATTTTCGTATCCGAGTAACTTATATTTTCAGGGGAAATATTTACAGACATTGTGTTTTTGTCTGTCTTAAAAAGGGCTATAATGTTTTTCTTTCTATTGTACTCAAATCGTCAGAACAATACGTAGCGATCTGAACTTTTGACTCTTTCGTAGGAAGATACTACTCAATATTCTAAATGTTTGTCTGATGCACATATATCCGACTATCTTGGGATTAACACACTTCCTAGGCTCCAGGAAAAGTAAATGCGGATTATAAATTACATTTTTATACAGCAGGGACAATTACATCCAGAGGGTATTGTATCCCTGTCCGACATTTATTTGAAGGTAACAAGAAAGAAAAACATCATAAATGCAAATCTATTAATGGATCCAAGTCAATTCATTTAACATGATCATAAATCTGTTATATTTTTTCTTCAAACTGTAATGTACACCCTCACCCCCCCCCCCCCCCTCTCTCTCTCTCTCTCTCTCTCTCTCTCTGTTCCAGTATTATTTGTATATATATATACAAAATGTATTTTTGGGGGCGATTCCTTCCTTTCAAGTTGGGCCTACTATATATTAGGATGACGATCCATTGCACCTGGACGGTGGTACATGCTAATAAAGGTCAATACCATTATCAATCGATACATTATTTGCGACTTTTTGCGACGCCCCCACCTCCGCCCCTCTCCACCCCGGCATCGACACCCTGCATCATGAGTACACGGTTAAGGATGAATTTCCTGCTCTGCGGTTGAATGTCCCATTGTCAATGGTGTTTATGAATATAATCAAACAATAAACGGAAGTCTCCCTTAATGGTACCAGGCAGTGACAATTAGCCAGAAGATAATCGAGCTTATAATAATTAATCACCAGTTAATCTGGTTTATCCTGATTAATACGATCCATGTAACCGTGAATTTGGGATGGGAACCGAAAGGATATATGATCACACCCTTTCCGTCTATTCAACTGTTTGTTATGGTTACCAGGATAGTCCATGGGTATATAAATATGTTATAAAAAAACGAACTACTTTGACCCACTCCCCGCCCCACTCCCCGCCCCTAAACAAAGAAAGAAAGAAAAAACAAAAACAAAAGGCCGTAGCCAATCCTGCACTTATGAAGAACACGTAGTGGTGGTTATAACGGGGAGGGGGGGGGGGAGCTCGGGGGCTGCCGGCTCAAGACCCAGAGAGTAGAAAATTAATACAAGAAACAATAATCCCTACCCCTGAATAAATCATTCTTCTAACACTGCGCCGCGTAGTGAATCCAGAATTCTGCCAAACGTAAGGGCAGCACAAAGAAAGGGTTTAATTATCTATTTAAATATGTCCGACAAGCAAAGACCCCCCCCCCCCTCATAAAAATAGTCATGATATACTTTAACTAAGTGCCATGATTTGAGGGGCATTTTAACAGATGATTGGGGCACATTTTCTGTTGTGCACATACGGAGGGGCTGCATCATAGGAGGATACCTACTCAATACAATCCACGTCTACATAATGATTTGCGATTTTTATCAGTTTTGTAATTCAACATTAATTTACATGCGATTTTTGTTTCAATTTTTAGCTTACACAAAATAAAAGCTCTCCTTTTAATTTACAAGATTCACTGGGGTTTGGTTCAATGTACAGTCATGTACCTAATACATATCAGGAAAATAAAAATGTAAACGATATGAATCATCCATGGAGATATCTCCATGAATCATCACATCAAAGAATATACCATCGAGCTATGTGGAGGTGCCGTAGTATAGTGGTTCGTTCGCACAATCCAAGGGTTGAGGGTTCAAATCCCAACCCGACACTAATGTCATTTGGCAAGATATTCATCCGCATTTGCCAGTCCAACCAATTGTTAATGGGAAACTGGCAAATGCTGAGGTAATTATAATTGCAGAGTCCGCAAGAAGAGCAGAATTAAAACCGATGTGGCTACCCTGAGTAAACTAAGACCCGGTTATTATTTATTGATTATGCAACGACATTATGTAGACATGTTAGTCATCGAAAATCTTATAAGCAATAAACAATTTTATATGGGGGTAATTAATCAATAATCACGATGATATTACACCAATCGCAATATCAACAATGGTGCATTGTCCTTTTATTTTCAACTCCACTCTGAAGATGAAGACAAATATTTGAAGTGTCGAGCTGAAATTGGACCTCTTGATTCTTCTTCAACTCATCAACCCTACTTAACTTCTCATTCTAGACATAATATATTATGAAGCCTTATAGATTAGGTATTATAGATAGGCTATGGTTAATCTTTAAGTCTATGTCAACATTGCAAATATTATGATGTATATTGATAATAATGATAAGGAGGAGTCACGGAGGTTAAAAAATGACGATTCAATAAAAATAGAGCCAAGCACAATGCACAACAGGAGACTGCACTCTTGCCAGACGAAGATGAAAAATAGTTAAGTCCTCGATTTATTTTTAACATTCTTATCAGTGTATCATATGACTTTAAGATGTTTTTATTTGTTTCATTGTTAGTTTTTCTTGTGTATGTAGAGAGCAACAACCAAATACGTGTATGCATTTCAGAGGAAAGTGTTATAATTCGCATGGTATTTGTCTACATAATAATTATCACTGTGTATGTCAAATAACTGTAATTGTCTGCTGAGTGTCAGAAGGACTTTTACCAACTTAACGCCCCTCTGCCCCTGAGAACACGAATTCACAGGGACAGAAAGACATTTGTATTCTAAAGAGAAAATTAAAGTCTGGTTAAACCTTAATCAGATTTTGATATAAAGCTCTTGAACTCCATTCTAACAACTCGGTCTAAACATGCAACTATATTCATGGTAACAAGATAGAGTTCCCCGATTTAATTATCCTTTAGACCAAATTAGTTTTTTAAAAATTCAAACAATTTATCCTTTGGATATTGCACTCTGGTTAAAAAGATTAAACCGAAAGTTCATTTCAGGTGCAATTTTAATGAACGTGTTATGTAAATGGTGAGGAAATGAGAGGGTTCATGAGTTCCAAAAAGTGAAATGTCCAGGAAACATTATTCATATGAGTATGATTAATCAGGATCGTCGCGAAAATTGGGGAGATTTTGTGGGTGTTGTGACATTCCCAATTCAAATTACTCTGAAGCAATTTTTCTAATTTATCAAGACTGGGTGGCAAATTCCATAATTATAATTGTTTAGACTTTTTACTTGCTTGCGGAGGGGTGATTGAGAGGGGCAAAGACAATTTTCGCCCCAAATCGTAAAAGATAAACAAACAGACAAATGAATAGATAGATAAATAAATCAATAACTAGATGAATAACTGAATAAATGAATAATTTCAATGTAAACCCCTAAGAAACGTAATAATAATCGCTATACAAATATGATTATTATTATCATTAGTAATATTACATTTTACCAAATGTTTTTGAGTGTAGTATGTTCAGTTTGTTTGTTTTAGTGACATAGAATTGGGGTACACATGGTATTTTGTCAACTTTAATATCTTGTTTATATGACAAGTCATGGAATAGTGAATGTATCGATCTTTTGTGAAAACGATTATGTTGATAAATAGAACCCGGAGGAAGGGTAAATTGAAGGGGGAAAAGAAATATAAATGAATAAATGAATAATTAAAATGTAAAATAACACGAAACCATGTCTAGTATTATTGATGTATTTTCTTCGGCGTATCAATAAAAGCTTGTAATTCATATCTGTTTACCTCTTCCCAACGGTTATACTTGAGTCATGTTGACTTTATTTCCGACCCAGGCTAAGGCCGAAAGATTTTATTACTAGAGACTTCAAACGACCTTAGTTTTCATGAGAAATTAACCTACATTTATTCTCTACTCAACAAATCTGACATGCAAATGAAAGACGGTCGAATCGGAGGAGGAACGGAAAGGCGGGTTGGGAGTGTTCAAGTCATACAAACCTCCACATCGTTTAGAGATGGAGACACCACCCCTTCCCCCTTCCCCACTCCCCTCCATCTCTAAATTAAGGAAAGTGGTACGTTGCTGAAAAAACATGAACGTAATGGGCTGGTTTTTCAGCATTTTATAAAAAAATTCTTCCGGGGGAGGGGGGGGGGGGGGGGTAGACCCAAGGGTTATGAAAACTAGCTTCAAGATTTTATTGCCCTTCACGTGTGTGCTGCCTATACACCCCGACGCACAGTGCGAATATTAAAATTTTGGTGCACCTGCGTAATTCTTCTGTATTTTTTTTTAAATCGGAGAATCGAATTTCTTTCTACGAACTCCTATTTTTCAATTTCTCATGCACGATTGTTAACCCTCATCTTCTCTTTTCTCCTCTCTCTCTCTCTCTCTCTCTCTCTCTCTCTCTCTCTCTCTCTCTCTCACACCCTTTCTTCCCTTCTCTTACTCTTTCTCTACATTTCATTTCCAATGTCTGGGGCAGGGTTAGGTCAGGGTAGTGTCAATTTCTCAACCACATGCATGCGTGATTTACTTCGTTTGTCATACTACATTTTTTTCATACAATGCCTCACACACTTTTCTTTCACAGTTATTGGGAGAAAGAGAGAAGACATTTAAAAAAAGGTTTTAAATGATCATGCAATCCTAAAGATTCAATAGACTTTTGGTATTTTGAAATAAGTATCTCTGACAATAAGCCAATTGTGGTTTCATGATCTGTGCAAAACAGGAAAGTTGTTTTGCTTTCTTCCAGGGCTATCCAGGCTCATTAATTGTTCCAGCTTTGTAGATGCATCATTGTAAAACCAAAGATGTTTGTTTATGTTTCTGCGCTTTGTAAAGGGGGCTTGTTAATGCATTAAGAAAGGCATTGAACACCCCCCCCCCCCAGAAAGTGATAACCTCATTTCAATTTGTTTAAATGAATTAAATCAAAAGTGTATCTTGACAATGATACACCATAAATGTAATCACCACCCCTCCCCCCCCCCCCTCTCTCTCTCTCTCTCTCTCTCTCTCTCTCTTGCATTCCCGCAGGAATCCTGAACGGTTCTTCCAAAATCCGAGAGGACGGCTCCCTTCCCCCACCCCTCATTTTTGTTTAGTTATCTTTTCTCTTTTTTTGGGGGGGGGGGGGGGGGGGGTCGAGCATCCGTATCAAACATTGGATCTGCTTAACTTATCCTCAATTGACATCGCATGTTATGAGCGTATCTGTTTTCAAAGAAGGACGATATTCAAATCACTTGCTGCAAATGAAGTAAATATTTCGGGATGTGCTGGCTAATTACTTTCATGAATCCATGTTAATTAGTCTCACATGATATCCAAGCTAGTCTCCCCATGCAGATCAGAATGGTGCCTTTAATCTCCATGTCTCGTATATGACACATACATGGCAATGACTTTCACTTGATTTTCTCTCGCTCGAGCTCTGCCAAGGGTCAACCAACTTTACGAATTTCTTGCTCAACAACTAACTCGGCAGCGGGTGAACAAACTTTTGGTCAGAATTAACTGCATCGCTACCCCAAACCCTCATCCTATTTATTTCCAAACCAGCATTGTATGGAAATGTACTTTGAATATGAGATGTTATGACTTTACATCGAGGTGCGTACATTGTAAACGAAATTAAACTTTATCGTCTTTGAGAACTGTGCAGGTCCTTTTTTCGCCGAGGGTGATTACCCACTTAAATCATAATTAATAAAAACCAGGTCTGTCCATCCGGCCGATTATTTACAAATATGTTGTCACAGTCAGTGATCATCTGACGCATCCATAGTTGTCGGTACACACTACAAAAGTGCGTATGTTGTAATGTGCACCTTCTCTACTCATCTTTTGATAATTTTATATAACATAATATTTTGTGTGTGTGAAATTTTACATGTTTTATTGATTTTCATGATTCACAAACAAAGAAATCACAAGCAATTATTTGAAAATTTAATTTTAAAAAAGAAGAGAAACAAATGAAAAAATATCGTACAACGTGTAGGATAAAGGTATATAAATATATTAAGTACAACATCTATAAAACCATGCAAGACACCTGATTTATATCAAATTGAATTGTATACCAATCGCTTTGATATATTTCGTGAAGGGCAGGGGGTAGCGGTGTTCGTATCTTGGCCCTAAATTAATCAAATTTCCAGTCTTAAAATAGTGAGCGGATGAACAAAAACGTTTCTTATGGTAACAGCCATTTTCTTTTTATCGTTTTATGCAGCATTATTTATTTGAAGTACGTATAGGCTGTATTACATGATAGGTTTTGAAAATCAACATTAGTAACTACATCGCAGTTGTCAATGTAAGAGGTGACGGTTGCTTGAATATTGGACAAAAACAGATTGGTCTGAATTCTCTTCTATCACTAAGTTAATCATTCTGTCAACCGATCAATCATTCAATCAATCTATCTATATATCTACCTTTCAACCAATCAATCTATCAATCAATCAATCAATCAGCCAATCAGTCATCATTCAATTAATCAATCAATACATATATCTATTATATCAATCAGTCGATAAATCAATCAACCAACCGATCAATCGATTAACCAAACAACAATTTCGTAAATAAATAAATCACCATCGCTCAATCTATCTATTTCTCTATCTACCAATCATTTGATCACTCAATCAAACGTATTATCATCATCCAGATACTCACTGTACCCTATCATGTCAGTGGCGGATCCAGGGGGCAAAAGGGGCACGTGCCCCCCCCCCCCTGGCCCCCCAAAATATGTTAAAATCAGCCCCAAATTCACCCCCCCCCCCAATGAGCGAATTTGCGACCGGTGCAACTTTTCAAATATTCGGGAGCATTTTTCGGGAGCATTTTTCGCTTATTCAGCTGCTGGCTGAGTCGTTTTTTTTGGACCTATATAAGTCCTCTTACCCGCCGTGTGCCCCCCCCCCCCCCTACCGTGAAGAAATTCCTGGATCCGCTCCTGCATGTGTATGACTTTGTAATGAAGCAAAACTATTCATATAACAAGTGATAAGCATTGCAAAACCTTGCCAGTTCTGGACTAAACGGCCCGAATTCACAAAGCAAGGTTTGAGCTCAGACCAAGGTTTGAGCTCAAACCTCCTTTTGTTTCGCCAAACCTCCTTTTGTTATTTACAAACCAGGTTTGTAAATAACAAAAGGAGGTTTGGCGAAACAAAAGGAGGTTTGAGCTCAAACCTTGGTCTGAGCTCAAACCTTGCTTTGTGAATTCGGGCCAACATGTTTTGTCATTTCACCAGGTGTGGAAAGACCGACATAACAGGAAAGCATCATCTGGATGTGTAGGTCATGGTCTAAGAATAAGACTGGCCTGGTCCAATAACCCTGGGACCTACTTTCAGAACGTGAAAGTAAAGACAGATATGTCAGTTTGGAAAAAGGGAAAGTTGAAATAGATACACTGTTGAAATAAAGTTAGAAATTTTGTTTTCGTACCTCTTTCCACGAATTGTGACAAAATGATTTATTCTTGATATAATTATAAAGTTTATATACTTTCAGAACTTTATTTATCAAACTTTATTCATTTTTCTTTATCCTTTATTGATCAGTAAAATTCTCATAATCATCTCATGAAAAGATGTAGACAAAAATGTTCAAATTTTATACGCAACGGTTTATTACTCATCCACATTGAAGGAATTCAGAGCTGGTGGACTTCTTAAATAGAAACAAGCCTTACCTCCTCTATATCTAAATAATAATATTTATTAGTAAGGACCATAGTGGCGTAGCCGGCAAGGTGGAGGCGGCGTACCCCCCCCCCCACCTTGTTTGAAGGCTCATACATCACAACCGTACGGGGCCGCTAAGAGTACGATAATAGCAGTAATAAGTAATAATAATTGATGATAACTGTATCTTATTTACCTATAGGGTAACCACATCAGTCACACTGCTATCCTGCGGGCCCTGCAGTTGTTATTACCCCCAGCATTGACTGGTACTCATTTACACACCCAGGTGGAGTGTGGCAAAATGTAGATTAACGTCGTAATGCCAAAAACACGTTAATGCCGGGCTTGGATTTGAACCCTCAACCCTTTGATTAAGAGTCAAGTGATTGAAACACTATATACTCCACGATACCTCCATACACTCTACCTCCCCCGTTGAGGTGGGCCCCTCCCTACCCCGTCTAACTATTTCTGGATATGCTACTGGATCACATGACAAACAAAAAAACAAAAACAAAATTTAAAAAAATAAATCAAATTTTGAATTAAAACTTTGTTTATTCGAATGCATTATTATAACCGTGATTTTTTCTTCTTCACGGGTGATAGATGTTTTCCCCCTTCACGGGGACAATCAAAAAGGTTTCCCCACCTTTATGGTATTGCGCTCGATATCATTTTGACATGATTTGTCAGCACAGGTTAAAAAAACAGTCTCACACTAAACCTGAAAATATTCGTATGACAAGAATATTGTCTGGAAATATTATATCCAGGGTATGCTGTAAACGGATAAATTCTCTGTAATTATATTTCGAAAGTCAAATGATGGTCATTGGCAAATCTTCCCTGGCGAACAAACTTTTGAGCAGGATATTGCGAGTATACCAGGGATCGAGACACATACACGTGACAACAGTACTGTTCAACTCCATCCATGGCATAGAATATCAATACAATTATATCAAACTGCCTGTCCTTAATTCATATCGACAACCTGTATCTATGTCAATTTCTATATAATTTTCATAAGTTAGGGCCTATATCATTTTTGACGAACAGCTACTATCCATACATAATACATGTATATTAAATGTATTTACATAACTGGATATTTATCTATTTACTTAGTATTTTCTAATCTGTTGACAGGTATAGCCCATTTACCAACAAGTAGTGGTCTTCCATGTATCAGTCTATCTTATTTCTAGCTGTCTATCTATCTATTTTCATAATTATATCTATCTACTGTCTATTCATTATCTATCTATCTAAATCGAGTAGTTCTATCTCCTTGTCTAGATGGGAATGAATCTACTGTTTTGTAACTATTCATCTATAAATCTATTAAATTCTATCTATCTGTTTAAGTAGCCGCATGCCTGTCTGGTTGTTAACCCCCCCCCCCCCTCCCCTCCCCCCCCCCCTCTCTCTCTCTCTCTCTCTCCCTCTTTCTCTTTTTCTCTCTATCTATATGTGTCTACATAAGGTGTAGAGGACGTGTTCTCTGTCATAGTGGATAAGTCTATGGACTGTGCGTGACAAGGTACAGGGTTCAAATCCCTGGCGGAGGACTGGTCCCTTGACAAGATCTTCATTTGCCAGACTCGACCTAGGCCTATGTCAGTGAGTACCTGGTATGATGTATTTCTTGAATTTACTGAACGCCAAGGTTGCTGGAGCAAAAGCAAGCCATCATTCGCAGATATATAATATACAAGATTATATTGGTAATATAATAAGCTTTTGCAAAGTTATTTTCTTTTAGAAGGGACATAACTTAATAACAGCTCCCCGTTACTGTGGCTCTGCCAAGACTGTATACATAAATGAACCAAGCTATTGTTATAATTCTCTTTCTTGTTTCCACTCAAATGTCCTTTTTAGGTGGTCTGTCGATGACAGATCACCTATTGATTTCGTTAGAATTTTCTTTCTTTATTCTTTATTCTTTATTCTTTATTCTTTATTCTTTATTTATTTTTATTTATTCCGTACACTTTTTTTGTGTATACGTTTACTCGAACTCGACCTGGTCAATTTCCTTCAAATTTCTGCTAGTCATCAGGCCCTATGATATGAAGTTCCCGAAACCTTTTTCAAGTTCATGGGGTCATCGTGACGTCATCCAGGCGCCATTTTGTAAAAATCAGGTCATTATCATATCTCGATAACGAGTTATCAAAAATCAACCATATTTGGTATACATCAACTTCAGGTCAAAGGTCAACGAAAAATGTCAAAAAATTTTGAGCGCGCACCTCGACGCGCACGTACGCGCGCATTAAAATTTAAAAATGGTCAAATTCGTTCCAAATTAATTTTGCATACGTTTCAGGCCATTTTAAGCATTTTCAAAATTTGCGCGCGCGTAATTATGCGCGCGCGTTTCCGCGCGTATCCGCGCGTCCTGGCATTTTGCAACATAGAATCGCCAATTTTTTTCTGTTATCATATTTATTACATTTTTCCAAGCATTTTGATACCTTGTTTACCTGTTTCCGACCAGTAATACCGCAATTAGCGGCTGTCAAAGTTGAACGCACGCGCCGACCTGCGCTATCTGTATCCACAATACATGGGCAAAAACATGCCTATACAAAATTCATTTTAACTCTTCAGAATTGATAGATAACCCCCAATTTCTTTCATATTTAAATAGATTATGAGTTGGAGGTATGATTTCATGTCTCATTTGACCCTCAATTAACTCATGACGTCATCATAATGGCCTCCGAACTCAAAATTTCAATTTGCATATTATGACGTCAGCAGATTTTTGGAAAATTGATTGTATCTCTGTAAATATTAATCAATTTTGTTTCAAATTTTGATATGTTCTACCTGAGAATATTCTCTACAAATACAGTCACCACGAATTTTCATTTTGACAATGGTATCATGGCGTATTTTTGCGATTAAAGGAGGCATGTCAATTTTTTACATTTTGCGTGTATTCTCTATGGGACATGACTTTTTCTCAAAACTGGATTCTACATTCTCGTCTTTTGCGAGCAATATCTCCGTCGTTGTATCTTTGTTTACGCTGAGCTTTGAGTATGTTGTAGCTGAGACAATAAGCTATCACAAATGTGCCCTTTATTTTGAGATCAGATGCCGGGATCATGCTCATATTTCACTTACAAAGTGGGATTTGAGAATTCAGTTTTCAGTTTACGTGTAATCTCTATTGGAAATGTTTTGGTATATCGGTAACGCACTTGACTTCCGACCTCGAGGTCCCTGGTTCGAGTCCGGGCGTTTCCAACAATTTTTTTTCTTCACTTTTTTTTCTTTTTGACCTTTCACTGTACCATCTCCTTTGAATATTAAAACACGTACAATCGCAAATAATGTAATAAACAACCATATTTACTTTAATATTACCCTATTATCACTTGATCCATTACTTTTGGCGTGTAATCCTTATGGGAGATGACTTTTTCTCAAATCTGGATTCTACATTCTTGTCTTTTGCGAGCAATATCGCCGTTATTTCGGCTTGATTTTTGTTGATTTTGGAGTATGTTGTAGCTGAGACTATATACTATCTAAATGTTCTCTCATTTTTTTCAGTCTGATGTCATCGTGGTCTGTTGATGATAATCATCAACATCATCATGATCATCATCATCAT
Organism: Strongylocentrotus purpuratus; assembly: GCF_000002235.5. Classification (NCBI taxonomy): domain Eukaryota; kingdom Metazoa; phylum Echinodermata; class Echinoidea; order Camarodonta; family Strongylocentrotidae; genus Strongylocentrotus; species Strongylocentrotus purpuratus. The sequence continues at coordinate 8,462,052 of NW_022145609.1, forward strand.
CATCGTCATCCCCATTACTATCAAGATCATCATCATCATGATCATCATGATGATCATCATTGTTTACATGTCTATATAACTTCTCCCTTTCTCAATATAGTAAATATTATAATCTATCATAAGACTTGAAGACAGACCACCTTAATCGTCCTCGTGACGATTTAAATTCTAGTTTATGTTTACTCTCGAAACAAAACAGGGTCGAGTGCCTGCACTTGATAGTTTATTCACCCACAATGGAACGTCCCAGGGGGAGAAAGAGAAGCATGAGAGAGAGAGAGAGAGAGAGAGAGAGAGAGAAAAAAAGGGGGGGGGGTGGGGTGGAGAGATGAGGGGGAACAAAGGAATTGTATCAAGCCAGTCTGGACAAGCGTGATCATGTGTAAACCTACTTCATATACAGCTATATCTTAATTTATGTATTAATTCTGCATGATACATTTCTTTTGGTAGACACACTAATTGTTAAAGACAAAATAATTAAATAATCTATCAATGAAACATATTACATTTCTGGTTCGATATCTAGAGCAAACCCGAAATCATACAGCAAAATAGCATCTGACATAATGAATTTACTCTTGATATATTGCTCTAGTGTTGCTACATATTATAACATGTCATATTGGCAGTGAGATATCAGCGAAGCTCACTAATTCCGTGACGCATTCAAAAGTCCAAGAACAGGTAAGCTACTTTGGAACATTTCTTCGAAAAAATAAGCTATAGAAAATCCTAAATCTGTTTTTCGGGAGCTACTTATTCCCAGTTCTTGGTAGAGAAGAGAAGATGTGTATTATCAACTTACGTAACACTTGGCATAATATCGATATCACTACAGCCGTGTAAATAATGAAAATCGTGGAACTGGTTTTCATTTTTTAGCATTTCGTTGGAAGTCACGACTATTTTCCCTTTTCGGGGTTACAACACAAGTCATACTCAATAAACATAAATCTCTCTAATGAAAGTACCAATATTTTCACTTTGATCCATTGTTTTATAAGCCACTGTTCAACGATGCCTGAGTGAACCACATCTGTAATGCATGGTACGAAAAATTATTGTAAGCACGTACATGTGCATTAGCTATTCTATTCGGTCACCAACAAACCATTTCCAGAGGGGTGCTCGCCGTTGTTTGGAACAGCCTGTCAAGCTGCTCTCCGACAGCCAACCCGCGCTCTCCGTTCTCCCCGCACTTCATTGGTGCAAAAGTTAGCTATAAATTGGTGGTGTTGTTGCATCTCGATTTAATAATTGGAAGCTCTTCAGCCAGGAGAAGAGCATCTATATCTTTGGAGTTCCATTGGGATAATTCTACCCATTACTGGGACCAATTATGGATTTCAAAACGTTGTTAGTCCTCGCTTGCGTAGCGGCTGGATCTCTAGCTGGTATGTTCCAATTTTGCTTTTTAAAACATTGTTGTTCTTCATATATGTTCTTTCTTCATTATTTCACTATGTTACTCCTCATCAGCTCATCTAGTATTTGATAGAAATATTATATACATCCTTTGCTTTTCATAATCTAGGACAAATATTTTTCTGACGATGTTTAAAAATCATCGAGATGAATTCCTTGCATATTGAGCATTGACAAGTCATCTTGTTTTTTTTTTTTTAAATCGCATCTGACGCCATGTTATATATTCCTTTTCACTTAGCTTATATCCATCCATGGCATATGTCGGGATATGCGAATTATATTTGTTTGTGTTTGACATAATTATACGATATAAATAATGGCCTACTGACATGAAGGATAACGATTATTGAATGTGAGATAGAGAGAGAGAGAGAGAGAGAGAGAGAGAGAGAGAGAGAGAGAGAGAGAGAGAGAGAAGGAGAAGATATAGGTACAAAAGAGATGAAGAGATGACATAACCACAACTCGCAGCTGGTGTCGTCCTAAACGTGACAATTCTTATTTTAGCATGTTATTGATTAAACGAAATCTTAAACTTGGTTCTTCATGGTTCGCTTGATCAGTTGATTGGTGCTTCAACTGCCTGATTGATTGATTGGTGTACAACAAAAGACAATCGATTTTACGAACTAATCCCAAAGACTCAAGTGGATTAAAGTTCTTTTTTAGAATTAGATATTGACGGACGGGTCTACTTCTCAGCGCCTTCCTCCAATGTGTTACCTTTTGTTTCGGAAAGTTTTCTCGCTTTTCACCTGCTTTTGCAGAGTTCATTTAGTAAAAGCAACCCAACATTATTATTTAATGACATTGCTTTTGTTCTGTGAGCCCTGTGTAACTACATTTTAAGTTAATATTAAACCTCTTCTGATATACTGTCATTCATTAGACAAGACATAATAGACCGGTTTACTGACATAATAATATACCTTTTATACCAACTGTTTCGTCTCTCTTTTCAAAAATACATGCACAGGGAATTTTAGCCCCACTGTCCTACCTGTAGCTACTTGCTCCCTCTATATGGATAACTTCCCCAATCGGTGCCTGTTGATCCCCCATGATCCTCTTTTTCTTATGTTAGTTGAGAGCTGAGTTAATGAGATAGCCACCTGTCAGTGACCTTGCTGTGTGGTCTAATCCCTTCTGGCCCAGTGGTATTGACGGTCTTTAAGCGATGGCTCAGTACAAAATAACGAACTTGGATCACGTGTGTCCTTGCAACTTCAAATTCAAGTACTCCATCTCCATACAATTGTGAACGCCCTTAGATTTATGATGCCAAGGTCCTTTTACTTTTAGCTCTGGTGCAATATTTCAACTTTCAAAACAAGTTCGCAGCTGCTTTTAAAACTCAAGCCCTGCCCATCACTATACATTACAATTACTCATTACGTAATCGGAACGCCTGAAATTTTCCTTGTTGATTTTTTTTCGAAAGTCCTTGTGATTTCGAAACAACAAGGAAATCCAACAAGATTGAAGGTTTCCTTAGTCCGCGAAGGACAGGAAATTTAAAACGAGGTTTATTTATTGTGTTTGTGTGTTTTTATATTGCTCTTTGAAGAAAGACGTAGAAGATAAGTCAATAACCTTGCATCTAAACATTGCCACGCTTTGTCAGGTAGGTTTATTGACACATTTATTCCAGGGTCCGAGTAGGAACGTTCTTGGAAAGTACTTTTTATTAACTGCATGTAAACAAACTTGTACCGAGTAAAACAGCTGGAGGTTGGCTCGTCTCCAAAGCCAAAGCTCCTTTCTCTAACACAAATATAATCACACAACTAATCTGCTTCCTTTCGTATTTTCGTTTTCCAATTCACGAGGTGATGAGGAATAAATATAAATATAAGCTAGGTTTATATTATAACCCCGTCCACGTTTGTGAACAGGATGCTTTCGGTCCTATCGTTTAATTTATATTAAAGAACCTTTTTTTATTCTTCAAATATTTTCTTTAAGTGTCTAACTTATTAAACTTATTTTTCTGAAGTATGATGGGAGATGTTGACCTGAAGTAAATTCGTGTGGTTCAAATATTTGTGAACAGCTTTCTTTGTTGAATTTGAAATCTAGAGTAACAAAATCTCATTATTAACTGTTTGATTTCATCTGTGTTTATTTGTTATTTTACAGGACCAGTGAGGGAAACGCAATGTGCAGAAGAATGCAATAGTCGAGGTAAGAATACATTCCTTCTTTTTTCTTCGTCAAGATCATTGGTTTTAGATGATCATCTATTAAAACAAAAGTCATGTAGGTTTGTATCATGAATATACACACTGTACTAGGGGTATGTCAAGTTTTGTGCAGAGTTCGATAAGAGAAGTCGGTACGTGAGAGACCAAACTTTCACCAAAGGCCAGAAGAGAACATGAGAAAGAGAGTGAGCAAAAGAGAAGAATAAAGAGATGGAGAGTGCTAGCTTGGGAACAGTGACATTAGAGGTCAGAAGAGAAAATGGAACAACAAGCAGCCACAAAACTTGGCTGCTTGAAGGTAGGGGCCATAAAAGGGTGCATAACATGTAGGTACTCGAGATTTGCATCATTTGTTTGTGCGTCACGGTGAGGGTTTCTCGGTAAAGATAATCACTTTCCTGAAAGGTTGCACGTGTATACCCAGCTGATCATTGTTTACATCAACTCGCTCTCCTATTGGTCAGATTAGAATAGGTCATGGACCTAGATCCAGCTGTTTGTACCAATTTTGTCATTCTTTTTTATTTACTAAAAAGGTAAATGTTGATGGGAATTTATAAAATAAATTTATTTACTCTATCAATAAATTTGTTTTTGCATATTAGATGATTAAAATATATCTGCTAGACGATAAATATGAAAATCTGACTGTAAAACTCTGGCTTTCAGTTGTGTATAGTTTCAGTACGTTTGAGAACTTCTACTTAGATCTAGATCTACATTCAACTGTATTTGGCAGCGCAGCTTTACACTCGGAAATGGCCGTATGTATTTTGAAATCTTGTATAAGTTTTATCTCATGGTATATACTGACTAGGAAGACAAAATAATTTCATTTTTATTCCATGTGGAATAAAGGAAAGTGAAAGTTTTGAAGCTTCAGTCACAAGTTCAGTCCCATTTGATAATTTTGGTGTCTCCCTTTTATTTTCATGATGTCCAATGAGTTGAATATTTTAGAAGTAGATTGAGTGAGACTCGGAATGAGAGAGGTGTCAATTATGTTTGTTTGCTTAGTAAACAGCTGTAATATGCAATGCATTGTAAATGTTGGGTATTTGATGAATTAACACTAACATTAACAATAACAGACACTAAAGAAAACAAAGAAAAAAGGATGAATTATTTTTCATTATGTTTATAAAATAATGTGCATGATGGGAATGGAATTAGAGTGCATTTAATTTATGTTCATTGTATGAAATAATATTTGAATCATGTGGATGTTGCTAAAGGGATTCGGTATCTTTGTGTCACTCTCAGATTCTAAACAAAATTCTAGATTTAGCTCATGCTGCAATCACACTTTTTAGGTCATTCTGGATGAATCTCATGACGTTTATACAAGTCGATCGCCCATCTGATTATCAAGATATTTAACATTCTATTTGGGAAATGAGTACCGCAGGCCTATATGGTAAAACCGGTCACTCAAAAAAATGTACTTTTTGAGGCACTTCATGATAATTTTGAAGCGCAATTCTTTTAGGGCTTTCACAGTCGCTGATAACACGTAGGGCCATGCATCTCAGATTTGACATTTTTAAACAATGCCTTTAAGCATGTTGAAGATTGAAGATGGTGATGGTGGTGGTGATGGGAGTTAGGATGATGAGGGTGAGAAATGAGAAAGGGGAGAGGATGGTGATGAGGAGGAGATGATTAATGAGGATGATGGTAGGGGTCATGAGGATGATAATGAAAACAATGATATTGGCAAGTCTAATCATGTGAAGCATAAGTGAAACATAGAGCTGTATCCCTATCAGAGGGACTGGATTAAAGCACTACCATCTCACCCCCTCCCTTTTTAAAAATACTTATAATGTTAAACTGGGACCTCAAGTTACGATTACGTAGACATAGACTGAATTTGAGGAGTACTTATGAAATCTGTGTGTAATTTATCTTGGGCAGATGACGAGGGAATGTTCAGAGCTTTCAAGAGCTACTACTTCTCATATGACGTCGAAATTGACAGCAGAATCAGTGGCCCGACCAGTGACCAGTCCTCTACCGTCCGTATTGGGGCCGTAGCTGTCATTGAAGGTCTCTCGGCATGTGACATGGTGCTTAAGGTAAGCAAATTGACGAGCGGTAATGTATCGCTTTAATTAATTTTTTTTTGGGGGGGGGGGGCAAATTAATAATAATAATAATAATAATAATAATCTTTTAAAGTCCACTCCAAATTTTATTAAACCGAAACGGAAATTCTTTTTGCCCAATTGATTGTGAGCCCGGCAGCCACTGAGCAGCACCAGATCGACGTTGCTCTATCCCTTATTGTTGAACGCCAAACAAGGTAGCAGCAACTCCCATCTTTTAACGTCTTTTGGTATGACGCAGCCGGGGTTCGAACCCATGACCTCCCGGTTGTGAGGCGGACGCTCTACTGACTGACCTGACCAAGAACAAATTCATTGTTTGTCATCCTTAGTATATTTTGAAATCTACACAGATATCCTAAGATAGCAGATAGATAATATAAAAACACATCTTTTTTGCAGTTTGTAGTTGTAAGACTGTTTTTCTTATTACATGTATTTATTTAATTTTTATTTTCATCCACTGTAAGCGCTTTGGGCCTTATGGGAAAAGTGCAGTATAAGTAATAATAATAACAACGCCAAAACACTTGTAGGCTAAACATAAATCTTTCTGTGACAATGTTTTATCTCTTTTTTTTTTCTTTTTTTCTTTTTTTGTCTGGGAGATCATGCAAGGAAATCAAATTTCATCAAGAATTCATAATTTTTTTTTTTTGATAACTCTCTATAACAGAGCAAATAATTATGTTATGTTTGCTTGCCTCATAATGATGATTTACATTGTTACGTCTCAATACTTCAGCTCAGCGATATCAGCATCCAAGAGAAACGCCAAGATGGCATCATGGTTGCCGCGGAGACCGCCTCCACCTTCTCCCTTGCCCTTGAGGCTCATCCTCTGCGCTTCTCGATGGAGGGCAACGGCACCATCACCTCTGTCTGCCCTGAGGCCGGGGAAGAGATCTGGGCTCTCAACGTGAAGAGGGGCTTCCTCTCTCACATGCAGACCAAGAGAACTACCTCAAACAATGTTCTGGAAGAGGGTGGAGCTTTCGAGGTAAGAATAAATATGGACTGATAGAGAGGGACAGAGAGAGAAAAAGAGAAAGAGAGAGGTAGAAAGAGAGAGAAAGAGAGAGATGTTGGATAAAAGGTAGAAGAGGCCAACAATTTTATCAAAGATATGAAAGAAACCAAAAATCATTCAAGAAAAGCAATTATATAATAAGATTTTTTTGTATACACCTGTAAGCAATGTACATTATAACAAAATTACTCATGATTCAGACTTTTTCTGTCTTGTACTACATCTATGTGTGTTGAATTGCAGCTGATTACATCATCTTTGAAGCCCCCCCTGCACTACTTATAGCTACTGGCATCCTCTATATAGCACACAATGCCTAATCATTGACCATTGGTCCCCGATGATCCTTCTTTTGTTAAATGAGAACTGATTTGATGAGATATACTGTCAGTGACCATGCAGGGAGGTCTAATCCCTCCCTCCTGGCCAAACTATTACAGTGGCTTTGAATGTTGTATCAATTTTGTGACCCATCTTCTCCCTCTGGTCCTTGTCATTAACAGACTGGTGTGACTGGTACATGCATGCCTGTATACAGCCCTACAGGAGAGATGACCTTCCTCAAGAGTAATGACTTCCTCATGTGCAAACACAGAACCAACCTCAACATGTTCGTGGATGCCATCCCTGTTCATCTTCTTGCTGTAAGTATTTCATCATTAACCAATCATTCAGGAGCAATTTTTTTGTTCAATTTTGAATTCTAAGAAGCAGAGCTCTTGCTTCAAATTTGAATTAAAATCATCTGCCATCAACTTGGATCATTGCTTGTTGCCTATCCAACTTTCAGTGGCCATTTAGTTACAATGAATAGCCCAAATGAACCTGAAATGCTAAATGAAGCGTTTGATCAATCAAGAGTTTTAGGTTGTGAATATTCACTCATAGCAGAAACCTTTAGAGAACATCTACTATGTATCCAGTGGTAGTGCCCAATTTTCATTGACCTTTGGGCTGGGTTTTAAAAATAAATGGGCATTTTTACAAAATTGAACCATACTCCGCATTTTGATTTGTGAGACCATATTTGTAAGGGGCCATAATGCAAGGACAGACAGGTTTCCTGACATGATTCAGCAGTTAAAACGTGGCCCTGAGAACTGATGGTGGTTGAAATTGATGGTATTGAATGTATTTTCAATCCTTATGAGTATATAAAATACTCAGGATTTAGCTGTTCAAACGTGGCCCTGAGAACTGATGGTATTCAAAATAAATGGTATTAATGGTATTTTCTATCCTTGAATTGTTTGAATCCTTGAAGTGCTTTTTCTAAAAAGCAAGGGTCACTGAAGCGTTACAGCTCCATAGGTTAATGTATCAATCTTACATTTCTCCTAGCCTACTGCAAGCCCTCTAACCAGCAGGATGGAATGTGAATACCAGATGGACAGCCAAAGCATCAGCTCTGTAGAATGCCACGAGACACATGCCCTCAGACCTTTCGCTGCGTCAGACTCCCAACCAGAGATCATGGTTCATACATCCATCACCAAGACAGATGTCAGGTCAACCATCTCATCGTCACTCAGTAAGTTACAAAGAATAATAATAGTACAGTCAAACCTGTCTACAGCGATTGACCCAAGGGAAACGCAAACACTGGTCTTTGTAGACAGGTGTTGTAGACAGATTCCTTCAGTACATGTTTCAATGAGAAACCAATTTCAAGGTAAACAAAAAATGTGCTTGTTGTAGACAGGTGGTCACTAACAGGGAAAAAGATACACGGGGGCTCGGGGCAATCTAGCCCCCGAAATGCCCAAAAGAGCCCCCGAAAGTCTTAAAAGACCCCCCAAATTTTGTATAGAGTTCAATGCAAAACAAATTAAAGAGTGTTATTTTTATGCAAGCAAGCTTGAAAAGTAGCCCCCAAAATTTTAAAGAAATTTTTTCCTGGTCACTAAAGCAGGTTTGACTGTAATACAAATGATACTTTTATAGTGCATAATACTGAAAAGCCTCTATGCGCTTTGCAAATGTGATCCTACAGAAAGCAAATAGATCTACTGTGAAAGAATCCTTAGACTTGTTAAGAAAAGGGAACATTAACATCATAATAGAAAATAAGATGAACTATAGTGGTGAAAATTAGATAATGGGAGGGAATTTCACAGACGAGGAGGAGCAATAGATGATGCCCAGTCACAATGAAAAAATGCATTAGAGCCTCACAAAATTAGACATTCATTTATACCATTCTCCTGTGAACTTGAGTTTTCATCAGACCACATTATCTTCACTCTCTGTTACCACAGGTAGTGAGTTTGCCCGCAGGACCAGCCTTCTGTACGAGGACCCCATCCAGGTTTCCGAGATCAACAGCGACGATGTCCGAAACACGATCACCCAGATCTGCAACTCCATCACCAACGGGATCAGTTCCGAGACTCCCGGCCTCTTCGAAACTCTGACCAAGCAGTTTGGAGAACTTGACACCAATAACATGAACACTGTTATCAACAGGCTCTTCAGGATTTGCCCAGAAGTAGAGACAAATGAAGTCATGTAAGTCAAACCCATTGACATCTGAATTCATTCATTTCCATGGGCTTAATACAGTAGCCACCAGGTTCCTGGAGGCATCCATTTCTGCCTCATGTCATATGTATGTCTTTGAGAGACTTGGTAATTGAACCTGGAAGTCATTCTAGCATTCTCCTGTGTTTGTTTGTATGTAATTTATTGTATTTTATCATCTGATATTTGTTCTGGTATTTACTAGAGTGAGTTCTATTTAGTCTCTGGGTATGGTTCGTATATTTTTGTGTGGGTAGATTGATAACATGTATTAGTTGAACATACTGTTTTATGTTCTAAAAAGGCAATGAGTTGTCTTTGATACACATACATGCGAGCCAGATTCAATCTTTATTTTTTCATTCCAATTCACATCATATGGTTGTATAGTGGTGTTGTGGTTTGGTGGATAGCTATGCTTAAGCCATGGTAAATACATTGGAGCACCAGGCGTGGCAGTGCCAGACATGAGCAATTTCCAACAACCCACTTTTACTATTATTATTATTATCATTATTATCATCATTATTATACGATCTTGTACTGTTTGTATCCCTTCAGTAAAATGGTGAAGGATGCTCTGACTGATTGCGACACGGAGCAGTGTGCTCAGGGATTCCATTCCATCATCGCATCTGAGAACTCGGTTGAAAACGAATTCTACCTTAGGAAGTGGTTCATGAAGCTTGTCTTCCACAAGAACCCTACCAAGAACATGATCAACCTCGTCAAGGTAATTATCAAAGAGTAGCTTTTGCATTTGACTGTAAGACACTTGCTCATGTGACGATTGCTCCATTTCAGAGACCTACGCTAACCCATTCAGCTCTGCACCAACTCTAAACATAATCCCTAAACCTAAACTTAGCGTAAAATCTAATTGCAATCCTAATTCTTACTGTATAACCTTGATAGATTTGTCACCAAAGCAAAGGTTGGATCACCCGTCACTGATTACAGCTTGAAAATATATTTGCTACTTTCATGAATCCAATGTTTTTCCAAACAAATCATTCACAGGTCCTTCTGACCTCGTACTTTTAGACTTCAAAACACCTATTAAAAACCCATGTAAAAGTTACCGAACATGACACGTCTGTCATTATCATTCTTTGTTTCAGTGCTATATAAATGGAGTCCAGGAAGTATGATTACACCTCGAAAACAGTTTCTATTTTTCATGAATTTAATGGTTCTCAAAACAAATTATTCACAGGTCTTCCAGACCTTGATCCTTTTTTGTGAATTTAATGGTTCTCAAAACAAACAATGTACATTCAGCCTTTAAAAAAAAACACCACATTTTAACCCGTGTAAAAGTTACCGGAACATGACACATCTGTTTTACCATCGTTTGTTTCAGCGCTATGTGGGTGGAAACCAGGAAATGAACCTGCCAGCATATTACGCCCTCTCCTCCATGATCCACCAATACTGTCGCATGTCAGAGGAGGACTGCTCCAGGGATGCAGACATCTTGAGCGCTGCCGTCGTCTTTGAAGATAACCTCCATGATTCCTGCCTACCAGAGAGTGAAGAGGATGAGAAGAAGGTAGGTGGATATCATGTTCATATGTAGTATGTAACTGTACCTCTAGGGGGCATTTTCCAATCTAACCTGTCGCTTTCATTCAAAGATGGATCTAGATATTTGAGCTGTATTATCATAACCATATCTGCAGTTCTTTGACCAAAAATATGTGTTTGTTGATTGAACACAATTGATGACTTTTTAAAAGTTGGTCTGATTTCAACATACATAATTCTCTTCATATAAAAGAGGATTTGTATTTCCTCCTATTTTAAGTCATTCACAGATCGTGACTTAAACATGTTATGATAAACTGTCAGGATGTTGATTTCAACCTTTTTGTGAAACTGATAATCTGTCCTAATCTTTTCTGCCCTTATGGATAAAAATGTTACAACGTCTCAGAAAACCATTCTTTCACTGGCAGTTTGTTGGCTTTTGGATCCCATTGTAATGTTACTAGGCTGACATAATTTTTTCCCAATCGCAAACTACATGTATGCTGTCATATCATTGATGTCTATAGATCCTGATGTCTGTGAGGGCCATCGGTAACATGGGTCTCATCCAGAGCAAGAGTCTTCTCAACAAATGCAACAGGGACCAGAACCCCGGCCTGCTCCGTGTTGCTGCAATCCAAGCCTACCGAAGAGCATCGTGCAATGATGTCCCTGTAAGCAAGATTTTTTTGTTGGTACCTCAGTGGCTCAGTCATACTGTCAAACGGACACCACACCGCCTGAATAATGGCCGTTCAGCATTTTTTAAAATTTATTTATTTATTTTTATTTATTTTATTTAATTTATTTATTATTATTATATATATATATATATATATATATATTTTTTTTTTTTTTTTTTTTTTTTTTGGGGGGGGGGGGGGGGGGGGTTCTCTTTTCCGTTCTGTGTTAGTCTCGGTGGTGTGACTGAGGTATGAGATGCCATCCCCTTTTAACCCAATTTACAATCTACATGTATCTTAAGAAATTCAGATTTTAAAAGCTTATTTTTCAATTTCCTTTGGAAGAAACTTAATTATTTAAGCACTTGTTTCTGGGTGAGGACAGCAAATTTACCAGTAATGATTTGTCAAAACATATATTACATCATTGATATTCTTCCATTTGCTGTCTTAGGATGAAAGGAACGAAACATAAAATTTGATTTCAATGATTCTCCCTTGAACCTTGAATCAATACCCTCTCACTATTAAAGAGGATCTAGCTTTTGCCTTAATAGTCTTATTAAATAGATAAAGTCTTTATGCATCTCTCAAATTGCAACAATACATAGAAAGTAGTTTTATTTGTTGATGGTTATCTCTTTTCACCATCAGACTGATCGATACATGCGTATCTTTAGCACCATCGATAATGACAGTGAGCTGAGGATCGCTGCCTACCGTGCCATCATCAGGTGCCCCTCTGAGACACTCCTGCAGGGCATTGCTAACACCATGGCTGTTGAACCAACTAACCAAGGTAGGCTGACCTGAAGGTCATGGACACCCTGGGAGGTGTTTCACAAAGATTATAAGTAAAACTTAATTCTAAGTTGGACTAAAAAATTATGGAGAGCCATTTGTAGCATTAAAATAAAATATATTAAGAAGCAAAAATTCAATTATTTTAGACTTTTCATAAATTTGACATCAAGAACACGAAATCTCCTTGATAATAGAAAATATGAATGATTTGAATCAACATTTTATGCCCTTTAAAATAACTTTTACAAAATATTTTCTAAGATGCTAACGGCTTGCCATAATTGTTAAGTCCAACTTAGAGATAAGTTCAACTTAGGATCTTTGTGAAACACCCACCTGTTCTGTTGTAGATGGTGTCAGGAGTGGGATCGGTGCCAATGCAACTGATAGGGATGCAACAAGTTTGGTCCCTAATGTACCAGATAAGATATTTATCTGAATGATCCAAGCTGTATTTTGGTATTGACATTTTGAAGAGGATAATTCCCCAGATTTCATCATGTTATGAAAGGGAATCAAAGATAAAAAGAAACTATTATTAAAGGATGTGATGATTTCCTTAATTCATATAAATATTAATGAAGGTGCTATGCAATTTTCAAATAACTGGAATGTACATGCATGTAGTACTTTAGTAATTTAGTGTTATCTGTAATAACTTTAACCCAAATGATGTTAAGTTTAATGGGGTAGGTTATTCCCAATCTTGACTGTGTTTCTTGCTGGTTTATAATTAATATCCATTGTTTAAAATGCAATGAGTAGTTTAGAATCAATCAATATTTTACAAAGATAAATTCAGTTTTGAATTTGTAATTATGGCTATTCAATATCTATTAAAGATTGATTGTCGAAAGTTTTTATCACTTTTCATCATGTTACTGATATCCTCAATACATCCTGCTGTCGTAAGGTCAGTCTTAACTGTTTCCTATTGTCTTCCATCTTCCAGTGACCTGCTATGTGTCCAGTCATCTTGCCAACCTCAGGAATTCCCAGGACCCCATGGTGGTTGACCTCCAGACTGCAATCAGCCAGAGTCCCCTTGCCAACGTCACCAAGTGTGGCATGGACTACAGGAAGTTCTCTCACAACTATGGTCTTTCTTATTTTGATGGTGAGTTTCACTAAACCCATTTATTTGATCGAGAGGATTGTAGTACATACATTACTTGAAGTTGCAAATGAAATGTGCTGACATGTGCTTTTAAATGATCTCTGTCTCTGTTTTTTGTTTCACAAGTGCGCCTTGAGCATTTGATGTCAAGTGGATTTGGCACCTTACAAATCTCATATACTTAAATTCTTCTTCTGATTATTATTAATATAAAACCTCTTTCTTTATTTTGTATTTTTTAGACGAGTCTGGCAATGGAATCCACTTCGACAGTGATGTAGTCTTCTCCTCACAGTCTTATCTCCCAAGGAGTGCCCGCCTAGCCATGAATGTGGATCTCTTTGGTTATGGATTTGATCTCTTTGAGGTGTGTGATACTTCCTTTAAAGGCTCATAGTAGTGGGTTTTCATGGGGAATTCAACACCATTCGGATGTTAACTCAATAACGGCTGTTTTTTAATTACCAATGAGTGGACTTGACTGTTACTACCGCCATGAGAAATTTTTCATAATGTAATATTTCCCTGACCCTCGAGATATGAAGGCAAGTTGGAGTATTTTCTAGTGGGACCATGGGTTTGATGCTTCAGAAACCTTCACAGACACATTAATTGGTATTTCAACCAAATTACAACTATTAAAAAAGAACCAAGTCATGAAGTGGCATGTTTGTTTGATGTCGACTCTAAAGGCTCGTTTTGATATGAAAAAAAAAAAGCTGCCGTTTAAAAAATGTTATTGATATGAATGGCAACTGCAAGCGATGCAAAATACAGAAATGTAACGCTCACATTTTGTCATTAATAAATGGCGCGGTTTTGCCACAGCAAACCTGGGCATCATATCAGTCCCAAGCTAGTCTTCATGTTTAGTGACTTTTACCACTGGTAATTCACACGTACCTGTATGTTTGATTTTTGTTTAGTTGGATGCAAGGACTGTTGGATTCCAGGATGCCCTCGAGGAACTGATGACTCTTAGCGAAGAAGATCGTGAAGCTAACATGATCGAGAAGGTCCACAGGATGATGAATAAGCGTGTCAACAGACAGAGGAGAGAGGGTATAAAGACCTCTGCTCTCAACAGGATCAAGAATCAGGTAAAAATTATCCTTTTGTTGTTGGTACAGGTTTCAGGCAGGCCCTGTCGTCTCTCTTGTTTCAGGCTACATATTGTACAGAATAGATCAGACTCCATGTCATGGTCTCTTAACATCCTTATGGAGTAATAGCAACTGTACCCCTTGCGTTAAAAGTGTAAAATAAATGAATGGATGCATCTCTATCTCTCTGGTGAAAAAGCATTTAAGAAAATTTCAGGAAAAACAAATTTTATTGTGTGAAAAGAAAAATGTATGCTTCTTCTTTTTGTAGGAACACATTTAATGAAGATCATTTTAATACTTAAAGAAATATGTTGAGATAATTTGTTTTTCATGTAGAGTTTTCCATATCTCCCTCCTTTATCTCTACTTGTTAAGCCTGGTTATCAAACATACAAATTCAAAGCGACTGTCAGCATGGGTTTGCTATTCATTGAATCAAGGGAGCAATATGAGTTACAAATATTTAATTTATCTTTGATGCATTGATGAGTATTTTTTGTTTTTTGTGTTTGAAATAAACCTTTACTCAGATACAAAGTCACAGATAACATCATACATAAATATTTATAACAAGCATTTTTTCACATTTGTAAATAAGATCAAATTATATTTTAAATTATATATCTGTATTTACTTGAAAGCAGATTGTAGATGCATTTTCTGTGAATCCTTAATTATCTTCCTCCACTTAGTGGTTGTCTCATCTGTTGTCTTAGTTTCATTTTCCTCAACTTCTAGTCTGTATTTAAAAATAAACAGAAAATATTTGCATTGATGAGTATTGATTTTGCTGTTCATGTTGACAGTACGAAACAAGTCATGATGTCGAGGAGGAGGCTGAGGGAGCTTTCGTAGCCATGAAGGTTCTTGGTAACGACGTCTTCTACAAGGATCGTGATGACATCGAACGTATGGCCGAGAGGTTCAGCAGGGAAAGGCTGATGGAGGTGAGATTGATGATAACGTAGAGATTCAGAGATATCATGGTAATGTTATTAAATGTGTGTGATTGAGAGGGAAAAGCAGAGCTGCCAAGTAAATACGACAGTATGATTTTCCTCAATAAAATACAATTTTCCGAAAACACACACACAAAAAAAAAAATTGGGGAGGGGGGTAGTTTGTGTGTGTGTGTGTGTGTGTGTGTGCCATTTTTATGCCTCCGCTACGTCAGTAAAATACAACTTTTGGGATTAAAGAATACAGTTTTTGAACTCCAGAGGTTAATTGGCAGGTCTGGAAAAGGCTGTTGCTCACTGATAAGCGTACATGTTTCATTATTTGGTGGTATGTACAAATCTACATTTCACCTCTTAGATTTGTTTCTTTCTGTACATTTCTTGACTTTTGCAGGTCATTAGCGTAATGCGATGTCATCTAGGCACCATTTTTGTGAATTTCGCATATCTCTAATAGCTCTCTATAACCAAATGGCATTACATTTTCATACTGCACATCGTGACACTTCAACTGGTTGCGAAGCATATCAACATATCAAATGCATGTGTTCCTTTGCATGACAGTGATCCTGCATAAATAAAAAACCTTCAATCTCGTCTCAATTTTGCATATATATAAATTTCGCACACCAGCTTGCGTTTTTCCATTCATTGGTCATATGAAAGCTGAAGAAAATATTTTTTAAATGTATTGTTCAGATGATTTTACACCGCTTTCTGTCTTCATACAGATCATCGCATCCCTAGTCTCACAGAGAAGCCATGAATACAGTCTGAACAAGAACTTCAAGACTTCCAAGGTGACCATCCCGACCATCGCTGGTATGCCTCTGGAGGTCAACATCCAAGGAGCATTCAACACCATCCTGAAGGCATCCGGCAAGCTGGATGTGCTCGGCATGATGGCCACGCCAAGGAGAATGGCAGTCCAGGGATTGTTTGAACCAAGGTATGTCAATTAAAGCCTGTCTCTCCTAGTTTGGCCAGGGGGATTATACCTCCCTGCAAGGTCACTGACAGGTGGTTATCTCATCAAGTCAGCTCTCAATTAACATAAGAAAGAGAGAATCATCGGGGACCAACAGGCACCGATTAGGCATTATTTGCCATAAAGAGCGCTCAAGTAGCTATAAATAGTGCAAAGGGGATTTATAAGACGCGCTGCTTCGTATGAAAATGAATTTTGATGCTCTTGTCAGATCAAACCTAAACTTTAAATATCAAGCCTTGTTGCTTCATCTCAGATTGTATTTGGATGCCCTGAGAGTTGCACCTGACCTACTTGGGTGAGGATTGATGGTTGTGATGATTCTAAAGTTTGTATTGGTAGCTGTGGATGATAATGATGGGAAAAAACAAGGGTATTTATTTCCAGTTTATCGTCACTATGCTAAGGATTTGAAATGATCTGTGACTGAGTCTCTCTCTTGGGGAAACAGTAAATGACAGGTTCCAGTATTTGGAGTGCAGGGAAATTGTCTTTCTGTGGAAAATACAACATAATCCAGCAAACCATCTTTCTTTTTATAGGCCCAGATCATTCACCTTTCACATAGACACTTCAATGACTTTATTTCTCTCTCAGAATTAATACTTAATCCTTGATTTCTCTTGAACTCCATTTTTGCAGTGCTGCCATCGAGATCAACAGCAACATGATGGTGGATGCCCATTGCGCTCGTAGCGGTCTGTCCCATAAGACCAACATGGCTTCCTCCCTGAGCCTCGGAGGCAGTCTGTCCTTTGAGAACGGCATGCTAAAGGCCAAGGTCACCGCCCCACCAAGACGCGAGACCATCATCGATGCATCGTAAGTATCACTTTGCTTTAGGAATGTCGGAAAGGGAAAAATTGTTGCAGAGGGCAGAAGAATGTGACAGAGACAGTTGATTCTTCTGATAACTCTTAAAATTAACAAATGTAAACCCACTGAACACTGCCTGTATTTGGAACTGTTATTTGTCACTTGTTAAACCTGTTAGGTCCTACAAAGGCATTGTAAGAATTTTACACACACAAACAGACAGAGACATCAAGAAATATCTCATCATTGCAATTTTGGGTGAATGGGGAAGGTTTTGATTAAAAAGGAATGCATTTGTTGGCATATTATAAATAGAAATATTGAGCTGGTTGTCTACTTTGGTGCGACATGCACCCCGGCCTGCACCACCTATTTGCAACTTAAACATTGAGAGCAGCTTATGATACCAAATGTACTGTAGGAATTTATGATGTACTAATTGTTTACATCCTGGTTGGAGCACCATCTTTGCTTATGATTGAATTTGTTTTTCTTTGTGTCCGCGTTGCCAGGTCCTCCCTGTTCTTCATGCAGAGGAATGAAATGGTACCAGTCTCTGAGCCTGAGGATGCTGTGACTTCCATTGAAGAAACTTTTGCTAATGACCGATACAACCTCCACATCAGTGGCACCAGACCAAACATGGCCTTCTCTCTGGTAAGAATTTTGTTCTTTCTCTTCAGCCTCCCCCCCCCCTTCCCCTTACGATCAAATCTTTTAACCTTTAACCTTCAAAGCAATGGCATCAGACATGCCTTTTTGATACCTTTCTCTGTAGAAACTATGGGCTTTGAGAGTGGAACTCAATCATACAGTTTTTGAGCGTTAAGTAACGACTGGCTGGAATACTCCCCAGGGAGTGGAGATTGTGCACACAGTGTGTGCGGGCAAGCACTGAATCCAATGACCGGGGTAATAGTATACTTGTGAAGCGCTTAAAGACATTTGTATTAAGCGCTATATAAAAGCTAAATATTATTATTATTATTATCCACTACTTGGATGATTTTTCTTTAATTCTCTTCTTTTCTTCTCTTCTTTTCTTCTCTTTCAAACAGCCCCAAGCATTCTTCCAGAACTGGAGAATGGAGATCACTCTGGACAAGCTTGAAGACAGCCTCGTTTCTTACGATCTTGAAGCTGGATTCAGAACAGACAAGGTAGGAGTTTTCAGCATATCATAGAACTTGTTAACCCATTCCCTACCTGAAGTGGGTGGCTCCTTTACGGAAGTCTATGAGAATAAAAGAATTGAGTAGTTAGTTGGTTAAATTGAGGGGTTTATTCTTATCTACCATTGTGTGTATTAAAAAGAGTTATAAATCATTGTTCAACATCAATTTTTGTGTAACGATTCATTGTTGAATTGGGCATAAGACATCTGACATCTTAACTACATTAAACCTATGGGAAGAAAAAAAGGAGGAGTATTTTAATAGCCCAAATGCAAAGTACAAATTTGAAATTCATCAGCATGATTCATGAACCGTCCATAGCATGCAAAGGATTTTGTGGCCGAGGCCAGTACATGTAAGTGTTCATGTGCTTCCTCATTAGTAATTAGCATGTAGCAATGGCGAGAAAAGACGCGTCAGGAGCACCAAATTCATAATGATTGGTGTCGTCAGTGAATGGAAAGTTGTAATTTGGAAAGATAAAATGAAGCCTAATCCAGGAAAAAGTGATATCTGCATGTACCAGGTTCCTGTCCCTAAGATATGCTTCGAACCACCTCTGTGCTTTAAAATATGATAGTCATCGATGCAAACAATAAGTACTATTATAACTGTCAACAATAATTATTTATTTCATATTCTGGAGGCATCTTTTCATACCGCCTAATTTAGCTAAACAATTACCCGTAGCTATATTCTGAACAGGTCAGTGAACCCCTTATTCTGGTTGTGTTTATTATAGGCATTCAGGAACGGTCAGATTGAGAAGACGGATCACCTCCACCTTCTGCTTGGTGCCCCCGGTAGCGAGACCGTTGGTGTGTACAGCATGGACCTGGCTTATCACCGTAGCAACGCCACCCTCCTTATCAACGCAGAAACTCCACAACACGGCAGCATCTATGTCATAGGTATGGAGGTTACGATTATAAATTACAGGAGTAGAAACATATCATCTGTTTGGAGCCAGAGGGGCGTTCACTTGTTATTATTTTAAACAAAGTTAACGCCCTTATTTGGCTCCAAACAGACGCAAACAGAGCCTACAATTTTAAATAATGTAAAGGGTAAATCTTGATAGGAAATGGAGATGACTCGTTTGCAGTCAGTGAACAAGCTATCGTTGAGTATGAGTCAATGACTTAACGTTTTGAATTCTAAGCCAAAAAGAAGTTGGGCTAGAGTCTATAGAAGATGCATGTCAAATCAATATCAAATCATACCCAGTAGGTTATCAACTCTTGTAGTCCATCTTTTAGTTTATAAGTGTAACTTCATCTGGGAATAAGAATTACAGATGTTAAAAGGACAAAAAGTGAACTATCTGTGTAAGGATATACTAACAACTAATATTTCAAAAGAGGAATCCTATTTTTTTAAATACTTCCAGAAGTTTTATGCCTTACACAGATCAGAGTGTACTGTGAAGCTCAAAGCTTTATTAGGATTACATAGGATAACATACTATTTATGCTCTTTGATAGAAGAAACTATACAAACAGATTGTTCTGTGTGCAATATAATTCTTTAATTTCTTTTAAGTCCCAGCTTGAAAAGCTGTGGGATGTTTTCATTCATTGCCTTTATTAGGATTTTCTTGTACCAGTAATTTTTTAAAGCATTTATTACAAATTGGATAATGACACATTTTATCTATGCTTTTTGCCAGAAGAAAATATACAAACAGATCATTCCCCTGTGTAACATGGATTCTTCAATTTCTTTACTGAAGGTTCACTGCGTAACGAGACTAACAGTAAGAGACTTCACCTTCAAGCTACCAGGTCTGAAATGACCTACATCTTGGAGGCCGGTATGGACACTATCCCACTCTCCAACGGTATCAAGTTTGTTCCTGTCTTCGCCGTGACGATCCCAGACCTCGTAAGCTACGCTCTGGAAGGACATGTCAGCTGTACAGGAGAGGAAAAGCTTTGGGATCTCAGTCTGGTCGATGACACTGAACGAAAACTTGCTTCTCTGAAAGGTACGTTGCACATGACTTTATTTGATATGTGATATATGATTCTTGTACCCAAGGAGATCTGAAGGCACTGACCCCCTGCGCAATGCAATGCATCCAACACTGGATTGGGACATTTTTATCAAGAGTGAATGTTGTGGCATAATATAATAATAATATTAAAACAGTGCTTATAAAGCGCTTTCCACCGAAGTCTCTAAAAGCGCTATAACAAACAATTATATATTAAACAAAAAAATTACAAATAAACCTACAAATTCCAATATATATGAAATATATATACATCAACGTGAACAGAGTAAATCATGAAAAGCAATTTTGAATAAATGTGTCTTAAGACAAGTTTTGAATTTGTTGACAGTCTGACAATTTTTGACATGTAAAGGTAGTTTGTTCTAAAGTTCAGCAGAAGCTTTGCAAAAAGACCGATGACCATTACAGCATCTGTCAGGTTATAGCTCATAGGTACGGAGAAATAAACTGTTCTATTTGATAACATGGTTGATTCACTTTTTACTGACTCAAGCATCACCTTTGACCTTTGCCCTAGGTGACTTCATCAAGAACGACACCCTGCGTCGTCTGTCTCTCTCTGGTAGCCTCGGTGCCTTCTCCAGCTCCCTCCAGGGCGGCTACAAGTTTGAGGAAGCGCCCTCCTCCGCCATCATCACCCCCATCTTCAGCCTAACGAGCGTCTTCCCTGCCATCTCTCTGAGCATCGGTGGTGGACCCCTGGTCATAGCAGACAGCGGTACGACCATGAACGAATTCTACCTCACGACAGCGAACACAAGACTCATCGAGGTGTCCAGTAAGTACACCACCATTGATCTCCTCCTATGCTTTCTACTTGTTGACCAATTCAGAACTGGAATTATTTAACAGCTAAATAGATAACTATTTATTTCTACAAATTGGCAACATATTCAAGACTGAGTGAGGTGTCCAGTAAGTACACAACTATTGGTCATCATCTTGGCTTGCACTAATCTGGTGTCGCTCTCCAGGTACCCATTACACATATCGGGGGATAAAAATTAAATATTATTATTATTATCCACTGCTCCTCGTTGTGAAAATCATGCCTCAAAACCTAACTATATCAGCAAATGTGATATTACTAACTCCATTAGAGAAGCCATTAGAAAAGCCCTTGGCTTTGAATGTCTGTTGAACTTATAATATGGCATCATATAAATGGTGCGAATGATCATCTTCAGTAAACATGGTCATAAGTAATATTATAGATAATCAGGAATTGAAATTGAAAATGAATGAGCAAATCCAATCAAACTTTAATTGTTTTGTTTTTTAATTAAAAAAGATAATAAATTGTAGTGCTGCAGATTACCAATATGAACTTATGATTAAAAGTTTTGTTCAGGTATTAAAGACATCACAACTGGTACAAAATATGAGGATATCTTCCATTTTTGTTTAGCCTAAGCCATTGACTCTCCTGTAGGCAATGGATTATCATGTGGTTGTGACCAAGATGTTTTTACGAGTACTGGAAAGTCAAATTTTGTTCCACATTCCCTCCTCAGACTTCCATCTTCAGGTGAGACAGAGGAGCTTTGGCTTCCAGGGCAAGCTCAAGGAAACCATCCCATTCGGCGTCGAGTTCGACATGACCAACGACGAGCAGAGGCAGTACTCTGTGGATCTGACACTGACCTCCATCATGGGAGACTACAACATTCGAGGTCTACTCTTCAACAGGTCAGCAGACTCCATCTACAGGCTGGAGGTCATCGCTACGGTCAACAGTACCGAGTACTTCAATGTAACAAGTAAGTGTCGGTTATGTGTTACCCTTGCTTTAAACGAGTGTCGGGCCTGGACCCCATTTCATACAACTTACCATTGATGGTTAATGGCAACTGCCATGGAAACCTTGATTTGATTGGCTGTTAAGTGATGTTGCCATGGTAGTTAATATTAATGTCAAAGTTACCATCAATGGTAAGTTTTATATAACGACCCCTGATTACCCTTTCCCTATTCATCTTTGATCAAGTACGTGACTTTGTTCCTTACCAATGGATTTTCTAGCTTCTGAATTACTGGTAATTGTTTTTTGCCTTGCCCTTGGTTCAGAATATTTTGTGATAAGCATATATGTAGTTCTCATGATTTGGATGATATTCCAAATGATATATCAGACATTTCAGACAAAATTCCCCCTATCCATGAGAAAGTAATTTTTAAATATATATTCAATGTCAGAAGTTCCTGCCATTTTACTCTAAGCATACATGAAATGTGATATATTTCAAGTTCCATGAACCAGATTTCAGATAATGAGAACAATTTAGTTGCCAGGTTTTTTTTTAATATGCAAGTTCAACTGTATGACTTTTATTTCATTGATTGTTAATTAAAAGAATCAAGATTATTAACATTTTATTGAAAGGTAAATGATTTTTAAGCTACCTGTACATGTAGGTAAATCATGAATCACTTTATCTGTTGCCATGACAGCTGAGTTCAAGAATGAGGTCAATGCTCACCAGTACCTGGACACCCTCGTCAAGTTCCGAGGCATACAGATCTTCAGGAGCAAGAATGGTCTCCAGATCCAGGCTCTGAATGCCAAGACCAGGTTCACTCCAATCTTCATCTTGGAAACCAACCTACTTTTCAGCCTCTCTGCGGAAGGATCCATTGATGTATCTGAAAGTGGAATCTTGATTAACAACATGGCCTTGATTAGTGCTGCTGAGGACATCTTCAGACTCAGTGGTAGGTGCTGCATGTTTGAATGCAACCCCTTCTGTTATCCAGAGTCAAAAGCTAATTGTATTAATTTGAAAACACTTCCATCATGTTGCATGCTCCATCTTCGGTAGCATATTGATGTTTTAGACAGAGACAAACATTTTCAGATATTTTCTTCTTTGTTTCTTTTGTTTCTTAAATCCTTGTCTATGTCCCCTCAGAAAAAAAGGAAACAAAATGTAATGATAGTTTACCTGTTAATGGACATTAGGAAGGTTTTCAGAGGAAGTACATGTACATGTAACTAACTAGAGGGGGCAGCAAACGAACAAGATGAATAAGTAGATTATCATGTTCGCCCATTTTTGGATCATTGTTTGATTTCAGACCTTTACATCTCCAGCTTTTCCAGGCTTTATCTTGTAAGGTTACAGTTTGGGTTCCTACATGTTGTAGACTCATTTTAGGGTCCTTGGGTAAGACAACCTGGTATTGCTTCCCTCGATATATATGAAGAGCTTAATTCCAAAAGGAGCTAAATTCACTTTTGATGAAAATTGAGTTGCATGTATTCATATCAGAACATTGTTCACTTAAATACCTGTCTTTCAATGAAATTATTTACCTAGATTTTAGGAGCAATTATGAACAAATGCATCATTTTTCCAAAGACGCCTGTACAAAATATGGTTAACAATTTTTTTTTTTTCTGAAGTTGCAAAAATGGATTTAGCTCCTTTTGGAATGAAATTCTTCATATGTAGAATTTGTAGGCAAAGGTTGCAGTAAAATATGTTTATTTCTGTTGACAGGTTCTGCCTCAGTTGATCGTGATGCAAGGAGCGTCAGTTGGTCATTTAACGTTGATGGTGCATACATCACCGAGGTCGTATCAGGTTCTGCCTCCCACCATGAGAACACGGTTCTCTTCCAGGCATCAATGGCTTCGGATGCATCATCAAACCAACCTGACTACCGTCTCACCATTGATCTACAGAACTCCACCAAAGAGGTATGTGTGTGTGTGGAATCGTTTAGCCATCATTGTACAGTCAAACCTGTCTATAAAGACCACCCAAGGGAAACAGACGAAGTGGCCACTGTAGACAGGTGGCCTTTCTAGACAGGTTCTACAACATACATTTCTCTCTCAAGGGAGACAAAATACATGGCCACCATAGACAGGTGGTCTTTATAGAGAGGTAGTTGCTAATACAGGTTTGACTGTACACAAATATTTCATGTTTGCAAGTGCATTAGTAATTATGTATGATAATGAAGAAGACTTCTCAAGATATTATCTGTCTCATTGTAGTGCACTAATGCTCGAGCTTCAAAACATAAAATGAAAAGGTTTACCCATCTCCAAATACACATGTACATGGACACGCTTCAAAGTTATAGAACCGACGGTGCTGATATTTTAACAAAGCAACATGGACATGCTGGAACATTACGACGATAAAAGCTCCCACCCACCTACCATAAGAAATTAGATATAGAAAACGTACATGTGAACTCTCCTATTTTGTTTTTGATAGGGTGAGATCTTCTCCTGGGATGGCAAGATTGAACTGGACATGCCCCATCACCCGGAGCTGAGCTTCCGTATGGACACCGAGTACACCCTCACACCCTCACGCTCTACCGGTAATGTCTTCAGGATCTGCTATGACGGTATCGATTGCACCTCCACCGACAAGAGGGTATGTTCAATGCTGTTCTTCAGTTTCTTGTAGTTCTCTTTTGTTCTTTGAAGGCAGGGCAATGTATTAATTGGTGTATCTCATGTATGTGGAAAATATGTCAAGTTTATTCTTACAAAGAAGTCTTATTTCCTTTGAGCACTGTCCATTCAATCGCAAAAGAATCTGCATATAACAGATGGCAAATGGATGATTAGATACATGTCAATAAGAAGAAACTAAGGATAAACACTGATGAAAATCTAGCAAATTGGAGGATATCTTACCTATGACTATATGGATATCAACCTACAGTGAAGGTGAACACACCTTTAGATACAAAGAAACAAGAAAAAAAAAAACGTTTTAATAATTTTACCCTCATGTTTTTTTTTATTGACAAGGCATAATAGGTTTTATATCGCGTACAATATATACGATTCATATCCATTATAAGCAAGTATCGGTTCTTTTCCATTCAATTGCGGGATATGTTACTAAAAATACTATCTGTATATATTCATCCTTAATTTAGAGCACATAGTATTCTTAAAGACTATTTTGAAAAGATTATGGTTCCAGTGTGCTGTACTACATCATGCTTCATCTCTCCTTTGTTTTGCTGCATCCCACTTTTCATTCAAACAGATCACTTTGGGCCATGACCTGACCTTCAATCGTGTGAAGACTGTTTCGTACAGTCATGACATGGAGGTAACATACACCCATCCTGCAGCTGATAAGGATTTCACCTTGGACTGGACCACCGGCTCCACCGCAGATGTCTCCTCTGGCACTACGCTGACTCTAAGGGACCACGAGGATGATCTCTTTACCACCACCATAACGTACATCCCTGAAAAATCCGCTAGGAACGGCTCAGTGAGCCTCCTCGTCAAGGCTCCAGGTTACTTTGATTATGAGTACACAGACACTTTCCATTTCAGCAACCCCAAGGACATACTCTACCTATCTAAATACAGATCAGGAGAGCAGGTCATGAGCTTCCTAGTTCGATTCAATATGACCGGTGAAACCGACAGCTCCTTCTGGACATCCACTGTGTTGGAATACACGGACATCAGAAACAATGATTATACTCTGGAATACATCTTTGCACACACTGGCAGTGCCAACGAGCTGACCTCGATGACCATTAAGAAAAATTCTGAGCTGAAGATGCATATGTTAGAGGAAACCACAATGGAGATGTCAGACACCAGAATCCTTTCTCGTTACACTCGTGTTCTCAAGACGACCTTCCAACCTGCCCAGGATTTGAGCTACAATCAAACCGTGATTGTCAATCCACAAACTGGCAATGGTAACGTGGATATGCAGCTTCGATTCCTGCCTGGCCAGAAGCCGATTTCGCTCATAGCTGATTACACCAATAAGAGCACAGATGCAAAGAAAGAAGGCCACATCATTGCCACTCTAAGCCTGCCAAAGACCTCCATCACCGTTGTCTGTGAAGGAAAGCTAGAGAAGGGTGTCCCATCTGGCAACCTGAGCATTAAGTTCCAACCCCTGATGAGATCTGCTGAAACCTATGCCATTGAGTTGGCCATGAAGAACAGGAGTTCCTCACCCAGCCAGATTTACGACACTGCCCTGATTTTCAGGTCCCCTGCAGATGTCAGCTATGGCATTAAACACACCATTGAATATTCTGAAGATGTGTTCTTCCCATTGACATCTTCCCTCACTGGCATTTGGGGAGGTATGTCCTAGTAATTTGATTGTATTGTAATATTGATAGCAAAGTTACAGTCCTTTTGATAGTAATAATGTTCCTTTTAGCTCTACTTGTTGTAGCATCAATTGAGACCAGTACTTTAAGAACAAAATGCTGATATTATTTTGATGCAAAGGACTTTTAGACAACATGTTGAGGACTTAATTAAGTATCCATCCTTATGGAGGGTACATGTAAACTTTGAGTTTTTATTGCAATTGCCAGGTTTGTATAAACTAAAGCTCATTTATTATTTTCAAACCATTGGAAGAAGCCTGTTGCTTCATTGTTAAGGTGTCTTTCGAATTTTAAACAGAGGACATCTTATTTAAAGCTGAAACTTGGGTTGCGACACAATCCATTTGATTTATGTGTTTCTTTGTTATTTACTGTACAGAGGAGGAGGTGACTGTTGGTACATCGCTAACATTTGATGAGAGCCTTAACATGAGAACGGAGTTGGACTTGAGCCTTGCCATACCTGAGCATATGTACCGCTTCAGTGGTCGATTTGACAGAGGTTCGCGTAACATCACCATCACGAAAGACTCCCACATTATCTGGTCAAGCAACTACATCCAGAACGTCCAAGAGTCCGATGCCGGCTCCACATTCACTCTCGAGATCCGTGAGATCGTGATGACCTATGGCTCCGAGATGACCCTGACCCTCTCCAACCTCAGCAACGCATATGCTTTCAATCTTCAGATGCAGGATAATAATAGGGAGGCTATCTATACCAACTGGGCCCTTGACCTTTTCCCAGGTCAGAACCGCTTTGACCTCACAACAGAATCCAGATCTGACTTTTTACCAGGTTACAACACCAAGACCTCTCTAAATTTCATGAAAACTGAGCAGTCCACAACTCTCTCCTCCTCACTGAACGTCGACAGTACCGATATGGTAAGTTCTCCCGGTGTTTTGTTGTCTCTTCTCAATATTGCAGTATACACTTGGAACTTGAATTATTGTTATAAAAGTACAGTGTTTAAAACACTGTTGCACAAACACAAAACAAATTGCACAAACACAACGCCACTAGGCTATCGTCGATTCAACAGAAAAAGTACTAAGAGAGGACCAGTAATTACGCCCTCTCACATTGCCTGGTGAAAATCATCCAATGACGATGAAAACGCCATAAATCACAACAAC
This sequence comes from Strongylocentrotus purpuratus, assembly GCF_000002235.5. Lineage (NCBI taxonomy): Eukaryota > Metazoa > Echinodermata > Echinoidea > Camarodonta > Strongylocentrotidae > Strongylocentrotus > Strongylocentrotus purpuratus. The sequence continues at coordinate 8,489,809 of NW_022145609.1, forward strand.
AACAACATCATGTACTCTCAGGAATACATTCAGCTCTCCGTCATCGCTTACATGAAACTTACATTGATCAGACCTAATTGAAACTGAGTCATGTCTATGGGATGGTGAGATTGAAGGTCATTCTCAGACGTAAATATTTAAAATATAATTGGTACATGTCAGTAAACAGTTAATTTTACACACCTTCGAGTTGTTAACAAAAGGTTCTATTAAAATAGAAAAAAACATTCTTGATAGTTTATTTTTGTAAATAATTTTCTGTTTACTTAATCATCACGTGCATAGTGATGACATGTCAACCAAACTTCTTGAATCAGGAGAATTCTGTGACTGTAGTTGTGATGTGACTTGTAAGAGTATAAAGAATGAGGCTGTGCAATGCAATGTATTAAATTAAATTGTCCCCTCTCCTCTTCTCTCTCTCTCTCTCTCTCTCTCTCTCTCTCGCTCGCTCCAGCTCTCCATGACATTCACCAATGCTGCATCAGAAGAGCCCATGTCCCGTACCACCCAGATTGTCTTCAGGCAGCCCACCAACCCCGACCTCCGTCTGCGTCAGGTCGTCATCTCTGATTCCTGCAGCATGACTGCGCAAGGTATCACCCACAACACCACCCTGATGTGGGGTAACCTCCTCCCCACCCAGGCCATCGCTCTTCGTTTCATCGGCAACAGAAACGAGGCTGGAGCAGGAGCGACTATCATGCTTCTCAACGAGGGACGCGTCTTTGGCTTTGGAAGGTTGTTCACCCTAGCTCTTGGAAAGACAAGAACTGCAACTGATCAAACAGGCACTGTAAGTTCTTTATATCACATCTGGGCCCCATTGCACAAAACTTATCATTGATGGTAACTTTGCCATCAATGTTAACTACCATGGAAACCTTAATTTTGATTGGCTGTTGAGCCCTGTTACCATGGTACATGTAGTTGCCATTGATGGCAAAGTTACCATCAATGGTAAGTTTTATGCAACGGGCCCCAGATGCTCAACTTAAGATAAGACATTGTGGCTACAGTCTAAACACCTTGCTTAAGCCTGCTTGTACAATTTCAAGTGGCTGCAAGTATACATTAAACATCCATAAAGCAGCTACATGTAGGCTAATTGTAGAAAGTTATGATGAGAATCTGGCGTACGTTGCAATATTTTTCAGATGCAAAGACTCTCTCCAAGTGAAGAATTCAGATGTTATTAATTTGACCATGAAAATACAAGATAATGTAAGGGATCTAAGATAAAGAGTAAAATAAGATGAAGTGGTATGTGGGTCAGGGTTAAGAATAATAAAACCCTTCTTGTTGCCCGCAGATAGTATTCTTTTGTGTTTATTTGTGATATTCTTTCCATTGCGGGAGGAGATAGAAACCAATGAACATTGAGTTCAATATGAATTTGTATAAGAACTAAACACTTCTTGAATGTTGACACTTTCTCTGCTTCAGATCACTCTTACCAGTGAGACTGGTAACATCTTCTCTCTTCAAACCGTGCTGACAAACACCAGCCAGGGGTACATGAAGGATTATGATACTAGCATCACCATGACCGTACTGGACAGACATGTAAGTTATCAGGTGTTTTTTTTTTATTGTGAGATAGTGGTATTAGTTCTTTAATTCCTATTTTCGAATATATGTACATTATAGTATATCATTGTGGTGAATGCATGTTTCAAACAATATTATAAAGTTCTGAAACCTACCTTGGAGTCCTGTAGTTAAGTGCTTAGAGACCCAAGCGCTTAGAGACTTCGGTGGTAAGCGCTTTATAAGTAATGTTTTTATTATTATTATTATTAGCAAAATGTGGTAGCATTAAAAGACCCATGCAGAATGCAAGATGCAAAATAGTTTTTGACGTCAGTGAATTAAAGTTCCTTTATGACAATCACCACATTTGAATGGTAGTTGAGTTAGTTTAGGTAGTATAGTGCCTTGTCAAAGTACAATGTAGTATATGTATTTACCAGCTATAAAGATGTTTCTATCTCTGATGTCTGTCTTTGTCATTCCTGAATCTGTCATGAATATCAATAAGACATGCAAGTTTTCTTTACCCAAAGATGTTACTTTTTGTTGTTGGGGGGGGGGGGGGGGGGGGGGGGGGTCATATCACATAGTTACGCATACTGGGGTAGGGTTGATGTCTTGATCCGTAAGTACCATGGATTACCATTTGTTTAATGGAAGAACAAGGAGGGGGGAGAGGGAGAGCAAGGCCCCTTGCACCCACTAGCTACGCCTATTTTAAACTATCTACATGTCCATGTACATAACTAAAACGGTCAATATCTTATGTTTGAAAGTGAGACTTTGATAAGCTATCAACAATTTATGCTCCTATGCTCTCTTTAGCCAATCACCGTTGGGGCTAGTCTGGTCCATAACAGCAGTAACAGAGTCCTAGATGCTGATCTTGCCATCACCTACAGCGCAGACATGAACCAGAAACTGACCGCTGGCATTGAGCTCACTCGTGTCCCTAATGGTCACTCCATTGTACTGAACCTACGTCATTTGGTCAACATCATTGATGTCACCATCATTGGGTGAGTGAATCCTTGACCATTTGCTCTTGTATGTCATGCTTATATACCTCAGTCACACGGCCAAACCGACCAGACCGACTGAGTCTTGGCAATTCGGGAATGTAAATTTCTGATTGGTCCGTTGTCGGCCTGGTGTTGGTCTCCCCAGTGTGTTAGGTATTGGTATTAAACCCCTGGCTCCTACTTGTTCCTAATTTGAACCGTGTCATGTATCAAACCTCACCTTCCAGCTTTTGCTATGTCATACAGTATATAACTGTTGATAGCATACTATCAATATTGAAAAATAATAGTCAGCAGCTGAATATTTCTCCCCTAGGAATATTATCTCCTCTATCGAGACATTAAGGTATATGTAAGAGGGAACGATACATCAAATTTCGTTATGTCGTCAAAGCATTTTTGTTACAAACAAATTTCAACTTTTTTTTTTCAAAAAAAAATTCTGTTTAGAATACAGAATGAATAATGGTAATCATTTCAAGAATTTAAAATGATGATTGTGTCTCTTGAAAGTCAAAGGCATTTACTTACCCTACCTGTTTGTAAAAATATATTCATGCCATTTTGGCTCTCAGTAGTGGAAGACTAGTATTAAAGCAAGCCAGTGTCTTTAAATTCATTTATTATAAAGTGCTTTTTATAAATGTAATGCTTCCTGGGAGAAATTTCAATTAATTTAAACATATTTGTAGATGCAATATTTTTTCTGACTTGTTTTTCAATACAGATCGATCAATTGATCTTATTTACTGGGTGTAAGCCACAAATATGTTTAAATAGTTAAAAAGTGCTTGTAAATTAACAAATGCATTTTTTACATCCTTTTTTTTTCTAGTACATACTCCAATTCATCCGATCTATTTGAGATGTCGCTTGAGAACAGTGTACTTCTTGGAGATGAAAGGCACCAACCTGAACTCTCATTCTCGCTGGACAGAGGCACCAAGGAAATATCATTTATGGTATTGTTTTTTACTATTCATTTTCATAGAAATACAATCAAGGCAAATAACAGTTTGAACCCTTGTCAGTTGTAGTGCATCAGATTGCTGGGTCTTCTGCACTTAATGATGGGCTCTGTACTATAATAGCTGCTTGACACAGCCAGACACTGGCTTAGGCTTGACTGAAAGATGAAATTGTGTTGGAATTGTCAAATTAGTGTCTGTGCATGCCTGCAGTCTAAATAGACTGTATTCGTACAGCAAAACAATGAAATAATTGGCAATGTATAAACCACTGTTTCACTTTTAGTACTTAATTTACATAAATGTTAAGAAGGAGAATGAAAGAAAAATTGATGACATGGTCCTGTTTATTGGAAGATAAGGCTGAGAATTTCCTTCTAAAAGTAAATGCACATATAATGTAGAGTGTACATTGAACGTACTGTGATCATTGTTATGATCTTTATAATAATTGACAATTTGTATAGGGGTGCGAGTCATCTTGGCTAAAATCTCTTGAAATGTTTTCTTTTCTTTTGTAAATGTATTAATCACCTTGTATTCATGAACTTGCAGTACACTGGCAGTAGAAACTACGGATTCAACGGCCAGTTCTTGAACATGACCACTGAAGAAGGCAGGGTGTATGAAATCAACTGTCGCAACAATTACAACGGTCGTGTGGTGCCTTACAGCATGGTGTTCAATGAACCACGAAGGATTGTTGGAATGGTGGTTCAGTACAACCCAGGTATGTACGAGAGATTAAGTTGTCTTCTGCCGCCCTCTTGAGTGGCGGATTTAGGATCCCCTGGCAAGGGGGCAGGGGCGCAAATCCAAAGTAAAAAAAAGGTGATCATGTTTCTGGTGTGCCCTGCTGGTGAAAAATATCTCTGACAAGCACCACCACTGCTTGGCGGGGGGGGGGGGGGGGGGGGGGGGGGGGGGGGGGGGGGGGGAAGAGGTGTAAATGCTCACTTCTCATTTTCCTTCATGATATCAATATTTATTTTTATGCCTCCGTTACGAAGTAGCCGGAGGCATTATGTTTTCGGGTTGTCCGTCCGTCCGTCCGTACGTCCCGTTCTCGTGATCACGTTATCTGAAGAACCGATTGATGGATTCCTGCCAAACTTTGATCATGTATGTATCTTGCAGAGCCGATGAACTGATTAGATTTTGGGGTCACGAGGTCAAAGGTCAAAGGTCACAGGGCTCATTATATATGCAAAAACAGCTCGTGATCGCGTTATCTCAAGAACCGATTGATGGATTCCTGCCAAACTTTGGTCATGTATGTATCTTGCAGAGCCGATGAACTGATTAGATTTTGGGGTCACGAGGTCAAAGGTCAAAGGTCACAGGGCTCATTATATATGCTAAAACAGCTTGTGATCGCGTTATCTCAAGAACCGATTGATGGATTCCTGCCAACTTTGATCATGTATGTATCTTGCAGAGCGGATGAACTGATTAGACTTTGGGGTCACGAGGTCAAAGGTCACGGGGCTCATTATGTATGCAAAAACAGCTCGTGATCGCGTTATCTCAAGAGCCGATTGATGGATTCCTGCCAAACTTAGGTCATGTATGTTACTTGCAGAGCCGATGAACTGATTAGATTTTGGGGTCATGAGGTCAAGGTCAAAGGTCATGCGGCTCATTATGTATGCAAAATAGCTTGTGATCGCATTTTCATTAGAACAGATTGATGGATTCCTGCCAAACTTAGATCATATATGTATCTTACAGAGTCAATGAACTGAGTAGATTCTTGGGTCATGAGGTCAAAGGTCAAATGTCATGGGCTCATTATGTATGCAAAATTAGCTTGTGAACGCATTCTCATTAGAACTGACAGATGGATTATTATTTAACTCAGGACATCTTGCAGAGCCAATGAACTGAGTAGATTTTAGGGTCATGAGGTCAAACATCAAAGGGTCATATATGTATATGAGAAATTGCTTGTAATCACGATATTCTGAGAACCTGTTAATGGATTACAATGAAACTTGAATTTGAAAAATTCTTCTGTTTTGGTTTGTAAACTTGCTCTATGACGGAGGCATCATTTTCGACTGCGCGCAGTCGAAGTTCCATCTAGTTATTATTATTATTCATATTGTATTACTATTAATATTGCTTTTAATTCTATCAATTTTATTATTGTTGATGTTGTTTGTCGCTATTAATGTTATCATTATTATTAATTTCTAACCTTCAGAAAATATTGCGGACACCTGGGAGTTCAGGGCAGGATACGAAAACGACACCGCCATCTTTGTCTCTTTGGACACCGTCCACTCCGGCCAGACCATCCACAACGGTTCTCTCGTCATCAGCTTGGACCGCAACGTGTCTAAGGTTCTCACCACTCAGATCAAGTGGGAGCCAGCTTGGCCACAAGACCTCAAGGTACAGTCACTTCTGTCACACCTCTTTTTTATAACTCTTTATTAAGGCTCGTTTCAGATATGGCAAGGTAAACCGCTGCGAAAAATGCCACCGCCTCGTTTTTAACATGTAAATGAATGGCAAGTGTTCCGCAACAAAGGACTTGCACATATTCACCAAGCTGTGTGTATGTGAGATGCAGAAATATGAAGTGTAAAGTCATTAAAAAAAGCTGCGGTTTTGTCTTGTTTTGTCTGAACTAGTTTCTAGGCTCTTGTTCCAAGGGGTTTGATTTTCATTGATATTTTCCCAAATATGAACATTATTACTTTTCAAATACCTGTAATTCTTCAACCATGTCTTAAATCACAAAATGTTGGGAACAAACTTATTATAATAGCTGTTTTATTTGTCTTTTTTACAACAGGCTGCAGTTCTGAATATAGTTAACAAGACGATGGCACTCCGTGATGTGAAGCGTGCATCCATGTGCAGCAGCTGGAAGGCTCTGGCCCAGAGGATCAACGGCACAGCAACGAGCTTCTTGGTATCCAACGTCAACATTTACACCCAGATCCAGCTGTTGAAGACTCAGGTCAATACCCAATGGGCTCTAAACTCACCAACCAGGATGATCCAACTTGGAAATCTAGTGGTAAGATTCTCATTTTTTGCCTGTTGGAATTCCATCTGTTCTGTTGCGGTGATTTCTTGAATTTGTCTTTGTTAAAGGCCCACTGTACTACTTATAGCTACTTGCTCCCTCTATATAGAAAAAAATGCCTAATCGGTGACCTTTGGTCCCCCATGATCCTCTTTTTCTTATGTTAATTGACAGCTGAGTTAATGAGATAGCCACCTGTCAGTGACCTTCCTGGGTGGTCTAATCCTCTCAACCAAACTTGTACAGATGGGCTTTAAAGGAATATTTAATTGAAAAATTGTTTTGAGAGAGATTCCTTGAGAGTGATCCTGCATGGTTTGACAAGTAAAATTAAAAAAATTAATACTTCACTGGTAATAACTTTCACCGAAGGGAAATGCATGGATACATGTAGCTCTGACATACTGCGAAACTGATTCCAAACCAACTCCAATTTGCACATATGGGACCACACGTTATTAATGTGTTTTTATTGTTGGTATGGGTAGATCAATATCCTTATTAATCTGTTCTCATTACTCATTGAAATTGTTTGACAGATATCATGTTGTCTTGATCATTCAGTGCAAAAGTTATCATAATTATTATCGTCATCGTCATCGACATCATCATCGTTGTTGTCATTGTTATGGAATCGCCTCTTATTTTGTGCATCTTTTTTGCCTACTGTAGGGTAAATGGATGAGGCTTAACCAGACAGTACATGCCTACCTGGCGAGCAGTGATGTGAAATCCAGGGCCTACAATGCTTTTGCTGCCAGATTCGAGGATATCCAGGAGTACTTTTCTACAGGCTTCAATATGTTTTCAGAGGTATGAATGTTTTGCCTGAATTTCCTTAGTGAATGGTCTCAATTGTAGGAATTTAATTGGTGCATAAAAATGAAATGAATTTCGCAAGTGGCTCAGTTTTGATAAGTTATTGTTCAGTATTTTACTATATTCAGTGTCATGCATGTGTGTTTTGAACTGCCCAAATCCATGTAATGCAAGACCTTAGGAAACAGAAAAGCCGATTTTCTTGAACTTTAAAAGTGGTGATGAATTTTGAGTGTAGATATGGAGCACTGTTTGAAAAAAATCTTATTAGCCAATCTTAAGAGAATGACTTAAAACTAGTCTACACAAATCTTATTTTTGTTATGTATGTATATTTGCTGTACATATTGTCTGAATATTTTTTAAATAACAATCCACTATGCATTTTTTTGCAGTACTATGTAGTTTACTTCAATGCATGCTTTTCATGAACCACTTAATATAGTAAAGGGGAGGTTGAAGTCAGAGAGCTTGTTTGATGGTTAATTTTCTTTTTTACCCGACTGCTACAAAAGCATATGTAAGCTTGTAAGTAAGCAACCAGGGGACTTGGTAATGAGGATGAATGCCTAACCATAGGGCACTAGCTCATTGACTTGGTTTTGAACCCGGGACCTCCAGGTTACGAGACCACTGAGCCATTGCGTCTCTTTTGTTTACAGTATGTTTAATTTTGTAGCAAAGTACATGTATATCTTACCATCTACATGATGATGTAAATAAGGCTTCATTGAATTATCTTTTGGTAAACAGGATGTTGTGATTGACTGGATGACATTCGAGGAGGCCTTAATGGCGATTCAGCGTGAATTCAACGAGACAGCCATTGCTTCTCACTGGTCTGCCAGTATGGAGGCGAGGGATGCTTTCTTTAACAATCTTTGGACGCAGTTTGAAGAGGACATACTTGTCATGGATCCAAACTGGGTAGCCCTCCAGGAGCGCCTCAACACCATCTGTCAGAACTTCGGAGCTGTCGGACAGCGCTGGTGGATTGGTGAGTCCAGGCACGCAAAGTGTTTAAAAGAGAAAGAGAAGGAAGTAGAAAAGCAACAAATTTGAAACAGGAACAGGATTTTCAACGAAAAGATTGAAATAGGGGATGAGAAGGAGGCATTGGACAGATATTTTGATGGAGGAAAAAAATGCATAAGACAAGAGAATGGTGAAAAGAAATCAAAATCAAAATCAAAGATGAAGTGGATAATAAAATAATCAAAGATGGTTGGAGACAAACAGGGGCTAGAATTTATTAGTGCATTATTTATTCAAGTCTGATGATAGTTTGAATATTCAACAATAAATATGCTTTGTTCTCTCTCCCCCCCCCCCCCCCATATAGCTGTCTTAAAAAATGAGAAGAGAGCAATCAAGAGAATAATTGGAGCCATCGCTGAGGATATCGAGGTCTTTAATGCCTTCCTTGCGCCAGTCATTGGACAATGGAAGGCTGCTTACGAGGTTGAGGTTGAGCCATTCCGCAACACAGATTTCAGCCCATTTGTCACTCTGGTTACAGAGCTCAATGAGACTCTCCGCACGGTAAGCATGCATCAGGAGAGACAGATATGTATATTGCGGTGATATATTTATAGACAAGATGCATGATTAGAATGCTGGCGATAATTGTAAACCAAGGTGGGAGGGTGGTCATTTGAAAATCACAACTATTTGGAACAGAAGAAAATTGCATATTTGGCAACTGTTTTTGAGAAAATTTTTTTTTACCATAGACTGGTTATATATTGATTAAGATAGAAAGAATACAATGTAAATGTGATTAACAATTACTTTATTTTAATGCCACCCATTCACCAAACCTCTTTCCTGATGCTTTTTACAGCTATTGAATAAGGATGAAGCTCTGGCCCTCTATCAAATGACAGCTACAACCTTCCTCGATCCGTACGTCTTCATTGCCCGTAAGCGCCGCCAGGCTCCGGTCCCCAGCAGATCCGCTGACAACCTAGACGCTGAAGCCATCAAGGCTGCCCTGGCTAAGTTGAACTCTTATGGATTCTCCAACGTTCGAAACGAAGTCACCAACCCTTCGGCTCCAGTCGCTGTAGTGCCAATGGAAGCTGGTCAGGATTACAACTTCACAGTCCTCATTAATGTCCTGAAGAAGCTCTTCAACGGAACATACGAGCTCACCAAGTTCGATATGACGAACGGCGAAATTGTTTTCAAGATATTTGTGAAGGTTAGTACTGTCAATAGAACCTGGCAACAAGAATATGCAAGTATTGCCCATACTGCCTACAATAGGCTACCCAGTATCAGGAATGCATGTCCAAGTCTACATGAGTGTGTTACACTGAATTTGGGCATTCATTTTTTTTTTTCATTCATTGGCTAAAATACACTGTCATCTGTTTTTTAATAAATCTGTTGCATTGACACAAACACAATAAGTGGTCATTTATTTGCTGAATATAACACCATGTGTTTATTTATTTGTGTTTTTTCAATCTTTACATGTCCAGATCATGAGTCAGCTACATGTATTTGTGACATAGAGATGATTTTGCACATGCAGCTGTAGTAAGATTACTTTGTATGCTCTGACACATTGTTGTTTAAGAGAGAAGAAATGAAAGATAACCTTCTATCTATGTGTACCATCATTTTGGACAAGTGCAGATATACTCTGACCATACCAACCATTTATTACATAATTTTAGAGGATACATAATATCATTTCTTATTCATACTCCATGTTATTTGCAGGACTTCAGCAACTTCACTTCTCTGACCAACTTCACTAGGCAGTACCTGGACATGCTTCCATTAGGCATTCTTGAGAGGATCAACGTGACCAAGCTGGAGAAGATGATCAGCATGCTTCGAGAGGGCACCCTCAGCGAGTTCAAGTCCCGCTTCATGGAGCAGTTCACCGCCAACCGCACCTACTACGAGGACATGATGCAGGAGCTACAGACCAGGATGCAGGGTGGTATCCAAGACACCATGGAGACCCGCATCGTCCCTTACCTGGAGCGCATGGGCGATCGCATCGTGGAGGGTGGCCGTCCCTTCTTCGGCCGCGTCATGGACATCCCCGACAGGGAGGAGCGTCGCTCTTTCCTGGAGGAGTTGACCAACGAGTTAGACATGTCCAGTCTGGAGAGGTTGTACGGCAGGATGAAGCAAACCATGTGCGGAGTTAAGAATACCATGTCTGCTGCAGTCTCGAAGGCCATGTTTGCTACCTGCCCCCGTACCTGGATGCCACCATACGGAGGTAAAAACAATCTCCTTATCATCTAGTTGGAGCCAGAAGGGCTTTAAACTCTTTCTCATCTTACACAGAGTTTAAACCCTTCTGGCTCCAAATGCATGTAGAAGATATGATCTGCAGAAGAGATTATAGGCTCTTGTTAGTAAAAATGTCTATTTGCATTTTAGTAATTTAAACCAAATGCCTGTTTCTTTTTCCAAATTGTCAAAGTGTAGATTGAATTATTCCAGGGTGCATATGTTTTATAGATTTTTAATGATTTTCTTTTGATGTGTAGGAAATGTAACGAAATTGATAGTGTCTGTATTTTATTATGATTTCAGTCCCACATGTAAGTGAGATCACATTTTTGAGAGGGTAGCCGAGAGGGTATTGCTGGTCACTACATGGGACCCAAAGGTTTCACTAGTTCACAATTTTAAAGCCATATTTTTAGCCCCTTATCAATACACTAGGGTAGCAACCTCTCTGCATGTTGTGTACTTTTCTTTGTAAATTTCATGTACTGATAACCAAAGGTGGTTACACGCAATGCATCTGCCTGAGTGAGGATGATAACGATGATGATGATGCTGATGACGAAGAAGATGGAAGAAGCCTACTCATTTGTGGAATTTCCCTCATGTTGTATCCTTTTCTTCCTAATACCTTGCAGCTAATGCTCTTGTCATTGGAGCCCAGCACTACATGACGTTCGACAAGCTGTTCTACGACTTCTCTGGAAAGTGCGGCTATCTCCTAGCCAAGGACTTCGTCCACGAGAACGACTTCTCAGCCATCGTCGACTACGAGCGCGACATGGAAATCCCCATCAGGAACATGATGTTCATGATCGACTCAAGGACCTTCGAGATCAAGTCAGATGGCACAGTAAGAATCCTTCCTTGTGTCTCTCTCTGGTCCTTTAAAAACAAGTCATCCAACAGATGCTTCGATGACATACTCGTTTTCATCAAAAATATAGGGAATTGTTTTGGAAAGGGTTTTAATATAGGTTAGGGGGGTATGATGCTGGGTCCAAGGTTAAAAACACAATTATCACTCGTGAGGAAAAACGGTCAACCTCCGCCCAGACCTTCTCCGTCTTCTTTCTTCAAGCCTTGCTCTCTTCTCATGCAGAGGTTTCCTTGTCCTTTTCAGGACTAAGCTTATTCAAGAAAGAGTAGTCTCCAATTTTTCTCCTGCAATTTAGTTTACAGTACCGGTAGTCCTTATCTGCAGATGAAGCATGAAAGACAGCTCCCATCATTTGATTACTTATTTATTCTCTTATTTAAACATATTTGTGGCTTACACCCAGTAAATTTATTTATTTTCGTTGTGACCCAACTGTCCTTGTCACGACTCTGACCAGTGAAACAATACAAAGAGGTTTCAGAGTACCATGTGAACATTGAATTTATCTAACCAGTCTGAAAATTATCTAGATCTTACAAACCTGATGATCCTCCACAGGCAAGGGATTTTTGTTTAAGGAAGGTACTTGTAAAGAGAAGTCATGTATTATTTAATTTATTTGTATGTAGGATGAGGTTTTATCATAAAATCTTATGTTTATCAAAATACTTCCATTGTTTTTGTTTTTGTATATACCTTTGGAATTTGTGATGTACTTCTGGTAATTTGAAGAATATGTGCTAGTAGATGCGACGAAAAAGGAGCTGTCATCTAAGTATCCAATTTGAAATAAATTTTGTTTTCTATAAAAGGTGCGTGTTGACCGCCAGGCTCGTGAACTGCCACTCCAAGTAGGTGGTACTGCCATTATTCGCATCGGGGATAGCATCTTCCTGAAGAATGCTCAAGGTGTTGATGTCATGTGCAAGCTGCCTCATGATGTCTGTGTCTTGAAGCTGAGTGGCCGATACTTTGACAGAACTGCTGGTCTCCTTGGGAACTTCAACTTCGAATCTTATGATGACCTTAAGACCCCAGGTACTGTTTTAATCACTTAATTTTACAGCCAGCTTTTGTCTACATGTAGGAAGATTTCAAGCCTTTTTAACAAAAGGAGTGTACACAGCCCATATAAAGTCTTTTGACAATGAAAGCTGGTCTTTTTTTTGGATAAAAGGTGGGGTCATGAATGGTAATATTAGATATCATGGAAGTCTTGTTTTGTACCAAAATTGATTTAGTGAAACAGTGAAAAATTGAACAGTATTAAACTAGATTTTCTCACAATATCTCTCTTGTGATATGTTTGTATATTTGTTGCTCGGACCAGAGTTTGCACATGTATTGGTTTGGTGAAATTTGGAAATTAATCATATAAAATCTTCAGATTTCCTGGGTAGATAATGATGGTAATGGAAGAAAATAACTTGACACATGAGCATTTTGCTTATGAAATGTTGAGATGCTCAGCCTGCCCAACAAGGTCATTTATGTAAAAATGTCATTCTCTTGACATCGCATGCTCCCATACATCTCACCTACATTCTCTCTCTCGCTCTCTCTCTCCCTCTCTCTCTCTCTCTCTCTCTCTCCCCCTCCCTTCCTCTCTCTCTCTGTCAATACAACATCGTGTACTACAAGCAAATCTCACATACATTTTCTTAATCTCTCTCTCTCTATTTCTAGGCAATGAGGTCCAGACCAACATCACCGCATTCACAGAATCCTGGAAGGTCGGCAAGAACTGCATCCAGTCCGAGGCTGCAACCCTTGACCTTAACAGGGTCATCCCAACCATGGATGCTATCGTGAACTTTGACCCCCTACACCCTGACAACCAGGCCTGTGCCAGTATGTTCCTCGACAACTGCTCTCCTCTTGCCGGTTGCCATGGCGGAGTAAGTGACACCTAAGAAATATCATTGTCCTTTTTTTATATCTAGCATATCACATGTAGAATGTCTCTATGCTTCTCCAAAGTGCTTTGGAAGTTATTACCCTATATACATTACTTTTATGAGATTCCATTTAATTAGAATGCAGTATCACAAATCTATTGATTCCCCGGGAATAATACATGTACATGTACATGTACTTTAGTACATGTTTCAATGAGAAACCACTTTCAAGGGAAACAAAAATTGTGGTCTTTGTAGACAGGTGGTCAATAAAGCAGGGTTTGACTGTAGATGTAGATCTTTTACCATTGGTCTTGTGGTTCTTACCCTGCCTTCAGGTCGATCCGGATTCTTTCTACAGGATGTGCATCCTGGACACACGTAACCTGCCACAGGAAGAGCGACACAGCAAGATGTGTAGCATCGCTGTCGCTTACAAGACCCAGTGCTGGTTCTCCAAGCAACCAGTGCGCATGCCTGACGAATGCAGTAAGTCCTCTAGGCCTATCATTAGAATAGTTTCCATGCAAGCAATGCTTTCATTTAACAACGAACATTGGACATGCAAAAGTCGTATAGAATATACATGTAAATGTGCCTAATCAGTGATAGAAATATGTCTTAGATCAGGAAAAAAAATGCTTGTTTTACAACTTTGTAGTTCTATGCTGAATATTTACATGCCATTATTTAACATTTTTTGTGTATGAAAGATAATTGAAAAACTTATAAGGAATACTTTCAAGATGAGATGACATCTATCACATAGTGTTATGAGGCCTCCTTTTATTTTCTTACCATTTCAGGATAAGAAAGATATTTCATGAGATTTAAGGAAAGGGGGATTTTTAGTGTGATTTACACCATTCTTTCATCTGACTCACTACACGTGTTATCAACATGTTACGTGACTCATCTTAGTCCTGCAGTAAACCTACATTTTCCATCCTCTTTCTTCATTTTAAATCAGTCATTTGTGAGGTTGGAGATGAGTCCTTCCAAGCTGGCAAGCCAATCACAATCGAGGGAGAGGCCGTTCCTCGCCAGGCTGATATCGTGTTTGTTGTGGAACAGAAGCAGTGTGCGGAACAGGATGCGCAAAAACTTGACAACCTTGTTGTCAGGTTGGCTGGAGAACTCCAAGATGCTGGTGAGTAGAGATTTGTTATCCTTACCTTACCCCCCCCCCCCTCCCCTCTCTTGTTCAGTCTAGCAAAAATCGTTGTGTGATTAACTCTTATGTAGCAATCTATTGTGAAAGTGGAAAATGCCCTCAATATTCAGTTAGACTAAAAGGATCAAAGCTCAAAATGAAAGAAGTTACATAGTGCTCACAATTTATTCAACAATAATATACACACATGTATAATACATGAGGGTCACAGGTATTGTTTCTAGGTTAGGGGTGCCTGTTTTCATGCTCTAACTCTTCTTATTTTAGGCTTTGTAAGCGTTCATGTAATGGGCACCAAATACATATATAAAGTGACCAAATTCTTAAGGTCATGATCATCTGGTGTCCATGCTTCAAGTATCCATCTTTTCAAGTGGCTTTTTCCATGATACTACCGATAATCAATCTGGTATGAAAATGATGTTGCTAATTCTGAAATTGAAACCTATTTTATTTCAGGTTTTGAGGACACTCAGTTTGGTCTTGCTGCCTTTGGTGGTTCAGGAGTCTATGATGCCGCTCACCAGCACACCATCAACCACAAGATCTTCAACGACCGGGCCCGTGACTTCACACTGGGACGCGACTCACTCGAGTTTACCGATGGCGGAAGCAATGACACCTTCGCTGCCGTCAAGCTTGCTGCTAACTATCCATTCCGCGCCGGAGCTGCTAAACATATCGTCCTTCTCTCTTGCTCTGAATACACGGAGGAAAATCCAAAGGTAGGTTGTCTCAATGCTGTGGCACCGTATATCTCCTTCGTAAAGACATTAATCTACATCGGCCATTCTCCACCCAGGTGTAGTCAATGGGTACCTGGTAGGAATTTATTCCTTGAATGCTTTCAGTGCTTGTAAGGTAGCTGGGCTAAAACCAGGTTGATAATAGTACCTTGTAGGTGTCTTGAGCATCCTCTGGGATGGATATGTGTGCAATATGAAAATAACTCTGTATCATCGTTATTACTATTATTAGTGGTATTAGTAATAGTAGCAGTAGTTGTGATAGTAGTAGTAGTAGCAGTAGCAGTAATCAGTAGGAGTAGTAGTGTTAGGAGTAGTAGTGGTAGGAGTATTGTAATTTTTACTATCATCATTATTATTTTTATTGTTGTTGTTTTTACTATTGTTGTTATTATTAATATTTGTATTATCCATTCTAAGGGGAGCCTTCCAAAGTTGCGACTGTGCCGCGACGCGTCGGGGCGCAGAGCAGGATATGAGAACAAAGGAGGCGCCTTTATGCGCCCATGAGCGCCTTTTTGCGTCGGATAGGAGAGGACTTCAGTTGGTTGCCAGCTCATTAAAATCTGGCTATTGTTTGGAGTCTCATTGTTACGAAATTACCCCGCCGGGGCGCGCCCCGGTGAAGCACTTGACATTTGTGAATGGGAGCTTAAACTTTGAATAGCTTTCGCGCCCTTTCGCGCCCGGTCCGGCGCATTATTTATTCATGTAGTGCCCGCTTGTGTGTCGCTCTCGTCTTGCGAGATTTGACTCTGAAAAGCATTACTTTGGCTACTGATTCGTTTTAATATTATTTTACATACATGACATTGGTTACAATGTTTGTTCTGATTGTTTATTTTCCTCTCAAAATCGGAGTTCTGTAGGCGTTAACGTTGGCATGATTGTTCATTTTTTTCATCTCCTCCTGTTCTGTTCATGATTGTGTTCAATATACTGTATCAATTTTAATACAAATTGATTTGTTCACGAAAAAAACAAATTTATTTTATACTTACCCCCACTCTCTCTGACATTGTTTTCCTCGTGCATGTTTTGACACTTTAATTGTAATTTTATATTTCCTTATAGCGATGTTATCGCATGTTTCGATTTTCTTGTTTTTTTTAAAACAATTTTTGTTGCATCTTGTAAACAGTTCTGTCGTATGATCATTATAAATCATATAATTATATCATCAGTCTGTTATTTCATAGATCCTTTGAATCTTCTTAAAATTAGAGAACGTATTTTTAAATCCGTGATGTTGAAAATGATACTTAATCCAGAATGTCGTAGTTTCTCCATGAATTGGATTTAAAAAGCGTTTTATCTGTATTACGATGTTTTTTTAATGCAAATGATATCCGTATTGTCGGGAACATCATCAATATGTTTCGTTAGAAGGAAGACGCTCATTTTCAGAATGTTCTTTCTTTGCAAAACACTAATGTTACGAACAAAATTAAATACACTGTGCCCGTATCAAAGAATTTTATCGAATATTTCTTTGCGACGAAGGGGGGGGGGGGGGTTACATCCGCGGCCAGTTTTAGATCTAGGTCATTGTTAAGAATAACTAAAATACGTATATATTGTGCTGAATAGGGGCCACGTGTTATCGAAAGATCGTAGTGCGTTCTAGAACAAATACAAGCCATGGCAATTCGTTGAATTGCTTCTCGTAACAGAACTGTCTCACCGTCTAAATAAGGATCCATCCGGGGGATCCATCATGCACGTGTTGGTATCAAGTAGTAAACGGAATTAATAATGATTGCGTTGTTTTGGGACATTTTTTTTCGGGGGGGGGGCAGGGAGCCCTTATTCTTCTTCTACTGGGTCATCAAGAAACACAAATAGTGTTGAAATTTTCCGCAATCCCTTTAGCGCCGAGGGTAGAAAAGCCTTTAGAAAAGTCAGCTGGACAATAGCAATTTAATGTTGGTCAAACAATCAGCGAGAAATACTGGGCAAACAGATATTAGCCCACGTCTTCAATATAACCAGGGAATCCCGATATAACTAAGCACATGCTCACAATATGAATATCAAATCTGACTCATTGTTACTGTCTGGTAAAGGGGTACTTTTCACGCACCAAAGTCCGGCTCGTCTAGTACACACAAATCCGGCCCGTATTGACTTTACACACCGGACTTAGGGGACTGTTTTCAAAAGGAGGGAAAATGCATATGCGTACCCTACATAACACTCATTCGGGGTGGGGGGGGGGGGTGCGCTTAAAGGCGAAGCGCTTTTTGTGAATTGTGAATTTGTGAATTTGAAAAGCTTTCGCGCCCATTCCTACGCATTAGTTATTCATGTAATCCTCGCGTGTGTGTCCGCTCTCGTCTTGCCAGATTTGACTCTAAAATGTTCACGTTGGCTACTGATATGTTTTATTATTATTTTACGTACAAGACATTGATTTAGATTGTTGTTCTGATTGTTATATTCCTCCCAAACATCGAAGTTGTGTAGGCGTTGACGTTGTTATGATTGTTCATTTCTGTTCATTAATGTGTTCAATACTTGTATTATATTAATTTCTTCACGAACAAAACAAAAACGATATGTATAATTGTATTCCTTCTGTATGTTTTGACACATTATTTGGTTCATATTACATTTATTTTGTTCTGTCATCCGATCAAAATAGGTCATATATCTATATCATCACTCTGTTCTTTCTCATGCAAGATCGATTTAAAGAATAGAAACGTAGGTTCTTTAAATCTTCGCAAAATCAGCTATTGTATTTAAATACCCGTGATTTAAAAAATGATACTTATAATCAAAGAGATTGAAAGATTCTGCTTGAAATAAGATTATAGGGCGTTTATAAATATGTCATACAAAACAAACAAATATCTGCAAATTAAAGATATTACAAAAATGATAGTCGTATTGTCGGGAGCCTGCATCATCAAAACGTTTCGGTAGATGGAACAATTCGAAATCGCCTATCTGTTCCAAACATGAAATTCGATCGAATATATCTTCGCGAAGTAACTTTATTGGTGGTGTCATTTGTCTTAAAGTAGATATTCATTGATTTTAAATCTAGCTTTATTTTCTTTATTGCAAAGTTGAAACTTTGATTCGACAAGGTTATCAAAATTCAATGCTTGGAAACATTCGAAGTAATGATTATTATAAATTACAAAACGCTTAAATACAGCCCCGGCATAGCACCTGAATAGCTCTCCGAAGGCTGCTGAGATGTGTGAGATCACAGCAGGGACATGATTTGCACAAGCAGACGATGTCCCATGACATCTCACACATTTTCAGTGCCTGTGTTTTCATCTTCTCTTGAGTTCTTTCTCTTACTTCACTACCGTCAGGCTAAATGTGTAATCTATTGCCTCACTCTAAACCCCGCGCATGGTTTTATTTTGATGACAAATGCAGCGATACAAAAATAAAGGAATCTATCGCTCGTTACCAAAATAAGACGCCATTGTATATTCAGCTGCAGACACCGCGGTATGTTCGGCGTTTTAAGAGGGAACAAATGCCGCCCTTAATATCAATCCGGGGGCTTTTCAATTTGAAAGTCTGGTTTCTTTGATTGTTAATTAACCCCTATCCTGTGTATTTACAAGCAAAAGATTTTAGTTATCAGAATCGGGTCATGTCCCCTTTTGATCGGTTTGACGTGCCAGTACATTTATATACACTAAACTCATTATAATTTGACAAATAATAGCTTTGCAATTATGTTCATTCTTTATGGGATGTCGTCTGCTTGGGCAGTATTGGTCCCTGTTGTGACGTCATTAAAACATCGTTTTTTTTCTGGCGAATCTCTCGTATATCCCAGCTGCTATGGAGGTGGTT
Source organism: Strongylocentrotus purpuratus (assembly GCF_000002235.5). Lineage (NCBI taxonomy): Eukaryota > Metazoa > Echinodermata > Echinoidea > Camarodonta > Strongylocentrotidae > Strongylocentrotus > Strongylocentrotus purpuratus. The sequence goes on from NW_022145609.1 coordinate 8,508,975, forward strand.
GTATTTTTATTTTTATAAATCACCCGATATGTAGCTGACCTCAAACTTGTACGATGGCCATCTGTTAGCTTACCAGTTTCTAGTAATACATTAGTTGACATATTTGTGATTTTCTTTGAATTTCACCTTTAACAATTTGTTATCTTCAATGTTCGTGACGTTTTGACGTTGCATATTTGTTAGCTAGCGCTAGTAAAGTCTTTTGTTTTAACGTGCACTGTCGTATTACGAATTCATGACCCTTATACATAATGACCATGTTCTCAAATTACGAATAGCGGTCTTCATGAATAGTTGTCCAATGAATAGCGGTCCTTATAACTAGCGAGCAACCTTAATGTGTAGCTAAACAAGAATCTATAGCAAGTCGGACAATTATAGCGATCAAACAATAGTCTTGCTCGGCCGCGTGAAATCCTGCCACGGCATTCTATGTTTTTACCTTTAGAGCGAACTTTTCTTTTGTATTCGCTCCATAGAACTCTACTTTATCTTACAGCGAGGTGAAATGAAAAGAGCGTCATCATGAGTAGATCTATTGTTTGATGTTATCCTTCTTCTCCCTAGTTAAGCCAAACCTTCAATTTAGGCCTATCCATAAAAGGTAGCTTCCTGTACCGTTCGCTTTTTTTTCCTGACTGCTATATGAAGCATGTGTATGCTCTGAATTAGGCAAACAGGGGACCGGCGGGTTTAAGATCCTCTCCGAACGAAATGTAATGTTGAGTTATGCCTTACAATAGCATATCGACTTGGTTTCTAACCAGGGAGCTCCCGGTTACGAGCTGCTCTGCTCTACCACTGGGCTATAGCGCCTCCCTCCTTTTAAAAAGATCTTTTAAAATTTGCCGGGTTTTTTTTTTAGAATAAGAATCAAAACATATTTGGTATGTTTTTTGTATCTGTGCATTAAGATTTCAAAATTTCACTTTCGCCACTTAATTATACAAATCTACGAATAAATGATTCGAATGTTAGAGCAGAAATCAATGTTTGCATTTGTGTCGAATGATTAATTATCATCATGAACTGATTAATGTTTTGTATTGCATTTCCAATTGCTGCTCAACTTTATCACCATCAGGCTACGCTTTTTTGTTTACATCTTCATGACACACGTGTTTTATAATCTCGATATAGTTCCCGGACTCTTTTTTCTATTTATTGCACTTTTAAAAAGAGCTATGGAATTATTATGATTTAAAACGCCTTTTGGACGGGCAATTTTCGAAGGCAAATCTCGGGCGTGAAATCCTGCCATGGCATTTTATGTTTTTTTTCCCCTGAGGCCACTTAACAAAATATACATGTTTAGCGTCCCCGCCTGCTTCCTTTTTGGGAGCCGCCTCCTATTTTTTATTTTTGGGGAAATTTGTTTTAATTTTTTTTTTTTTATTTAATTTAAAAAAATTGAAAAAAAATTGAAAAAAAAACACATGACAAACAATACTAAAATGGATCTATTACTGATTTTTTTTAAAAAGTTAAAAGATTTCGGCGGCCATCTTGAAAAATAGCCCGACTGTCAGGGAAAATGTACCGAGCGGCCATTTTGAGCGGCCATTTTGAAAGAAAAAAAAAAGAAAAGAGAGGGCCTCCTCCTTCCTAGTTTTCGAAAAAACAGGACACTAATAAATCATTTTTTTATTTGGCCTTAGAGCGAACTTTTCTTTTGTATTCGCTCCGTAAAACTCTACTTTATCAAACAGCGAGGTGAAATGAAAAGAGCGTCATCTTGAGTAAATCGTTTGTTTGATGTTATCCTTCTTATCCCTAATAAGCAAACCTTTAATTTATTAGAACCAAGTCATGGGAGGAGAAAAAAAAAGGATTTGACTGACAAAATATAAATTCTTCCAAGCTCAGGCTGTGGCGATGTGCAACGCGTAGCGTGAATATTAATGACGGGAGAGAAAGATAATTCCTTTGTCCATTATACGACGCTAGAATCATATCGCGATGTGGGAATTATACAAATATGTTGATAATCATTCAAATTACAAACATACACAAGCGACCCAAACAGTAATCAATTTGCCGACTATAACCGCATACATGTGGTCATTCACATCATTCGTCTTTTATTTTTTGTTGTTGGGGACAATTAAGCTCGCAATTAAACAACCATTAATCGTACATAGTCATCTTTATTTCACATTTAATACAGTCGTCACAAAAATTAAAAGGAGGCGTATTAAACCCAACAAAAATAAATCATAATGTATTCTGATCAAGATGAACGAGTGTGTTGATTGCCCCCCCCCCCAAAAAAACAAAGACGATCCCACCAGAGAAGTTCATGCTGTGCTGTAGTAATGTACATCGCAAAGCTTCGCCACAATGATTGGAAAGGTAATACCCCGCCCGTTACGACGCAAAACGGCGCGAGAAGAATAGATCGCGACGCGAGAAGAATACATCATTTTTGTACAAACAATGGAAAGTTTATCAGAACGAAAACCGGAGGAGGGGAAGTCAGGCTTTGGCCGACAAATACTTTCTGTATATCAAGTTTAAGCTGTACCGCGCATCACGAGCGAGAACAATGACGGGAGAGATAATCTTCCATCGCCTGGTGGGGCGCAAAAGGGCGCAAGAAGAATAGAGCGGGTTTATACTAACAATAGACGGTTTCTTTTCATATGCAAGAATCAGGTGAGGGTGACTATTGCGCCCCTTCGCGCCCCTTTGCGCCTCAATGCGTCTCTTGGGACGCGACTGTTCTATTCATCGCGCCCCGACGCGTCCGGGCACAGTCGCAACTTTGGAAGGCTCCCCTAAGTGACATGATACCTTAACACATGTCCTGTCTCTTCCCTCTCCTTTTCTCCCATTGTAGTTGAGTTTCAAGGAGCTGTCTGTCATGCTCCGAAAGCGAGCCATCTCCCTCACCATCCTCATGGACTATCAGTTCAGACTCAACAAAAAATCCAGTGCCTCCAAGTCCAAGTCTAAGACAGAGCTAGTCTATGGTAAGTCACTTCTGTTGTATTGTGGGTTGGAAATCATTACAATAGGCTGAAACTAAAATGAGTAGAAGACAACTAGTAGAGATTGCAGAAAAGGGTGTGGTTTGTACTATGGTTGGTTGCAGACCCCTGCATATCAATTATGTACATGTACAAGTTTGGCATGTGCTTTCATACATGTAGGATTCTTTATTATTGAATATCACATTGATTGATGAGGAACATGAATAGTGCATAGTTTGGTTCGAATGCATTCATGATAAACATAGCAACCTCCTTTCCATTTACTGTTGGTAGTTTAAACTGGTCCCAGCTCTTTGTATATATTTGTTTACCATAATAAAACAAGAAACTTGATACAAAAAAGTAATTTTTCATGGTTCCAATGTCCTCATTATTACAAGTTTCCACTATATGACAATCTGTCTGGCAGGTATTGACTCCACGGCAACGTACACCAGCAAGATGTCCGGTCTAGAAGCCTTCAAGGGATCCGCCACCCTCCGTCAGTTCACCGACGAACCCCGTGGTGTCAACGCACTTCTTGCCCAGGAGTCCGGTGGTGCGATCTTCGATAGCAGCATGCTCAGCGACAAGGGCTTCAACGATGTCTTCGTCAAACGCCTGGTAATGAAGAGCGAGCCGGCCGAATGCCAGGTCTGCAGCTGTGTCCATGATGATCTGGTCGGTGTTGGACGTTCCGTGTGTGAAAAGTGCTCAAATCCTCTCAACGTGTTCGGAGAAGTATGTATTAACAAAAATTCTTGTTTTTCGTGAACCCTTTACTTACTGAAACCGGGGGCTCCCTGTTTGTAAGCCAATGGGAATGAGAGAATTCAGTAGGCAAAATATTTGGTTTTCTTAAAGCCCCACTGTACTACTTATAGCTACTTGTGCCCTCTATATAGCCAACAATGCCTAATCGGTGACCATTGGTCCCGCATGGTTCCCTTTTTCTTATGTTATTTGAGAGCTGACTTGATGAGATAACCACCTGCCGGTGACCACGCTGGGTGGTCTAATCCCTCCTGGCCAAAATAGTGCAGAGGGGCTTAATAGGGGTCTTGTAACTTCTTAACCAAATTGTCAGGGTATTTCCCTTATTTACATGTAGAAAGATCAGAGGAGAAAATTCTCTGAACATCATCCTAAAGATAGTGTTATTTACTTGCATGCCATCCAATTCTTTGCACCTACTTTTTTTGTAACAACAATCTTATCACTTATTAGCCTGTTTTCTTTTTCCAAATTGTCATAGTTTGAGAAACTTTCATTTGTCCAGATTCATGAACGTTTCATGCCTTAACTTGAATCACAGCTCAGAAATTTGTAGAAGTATCTAACCTTCAACGATGGCCATTTCTAAATAGTGGCATGTATATATGTGATATCGCAACATGTATGGACATAAGTTGATGAGATTTTCTCTCGCTTCTTTTGCAGGAAATTCGAGCCGGGGTGCGTTCCTTTGAACTAAAATACCGTCTGCCACACCATAGATATCCTGACCAAATTGCAGAGGAAGAAGAATAAACCTAATCCATGTCCACCCATATGGACTACCTATGCATTAGACTATTCTTCCTTTTGAAGTTGATAACCGTGATGTAGATACTTCACTAACAAATGTAGATACAAATGTTGCTAGGAGGGAAATTGGGATGTATCTTTGGAAAGTATCAAGAAAGTAGATTGTAGTATTTTTTTATGATGGTAATGGAAAATTATTCAGCATTTCTGCAAGATTATTCAGCAGCAGATGAGAGGGAGTGTATTGTATAAGAGCTGAGGAATTGTCAGCCTTTTGTTTTATTTTTTTATTAACACATCAAGAGGCAAAGCTGCCTAAGTATTTAAAGATGTACTAGATTCATTTCAAATTCACTTCAGATTAAGCTTCAGCCTGATATTACAGACGGCTTCAATTTTTCCAAGCGCCTTTTATAGCAATCTGATATCACTAAACTTCTTTACATATACCAACAAATCAAGTTGGCCTTGCTTTTTTTATAGTTTGTGCCCTTTATGGCTATTTTGATTTATGATGACGATATAATAATATAAGATGAAAAGTTTAGTCCAGTGGTTGATTTATGTTATATTGTAAAATGATGTACAAAATTTTGCTGTGTGATTCATGTAATTAAATGGTGTTGATGCGGACAATGCAATTTTCCTTCATGTATTTGTTTTTAAATGAGAATAAGAGTGACCGTGAGTTTGTGTATGTGACATGCAGTATTAACACCTTAACCATGTTTCCTTTTTGTAATCTTTAAGTGGAGGTTTAGTTTATTGATAACTGTAGTAACAATCGCTGTGGAGGATGCGATGCTTTCATTATGTGCAGCAGTAGATATGCCAGATATCTGAATTAATTATATTCAGTTTTGTGTTTGCGTGTTCCTCGCAAGCTACATCTAAATGTTGCCCTAGATCGATTCTCTACCGACTGTGCTGCAACAAGGTTTAAAGAGCTGTCTTAAATCAGTAAAGAATACACAAATTGAGAGAAGATTCCTAACTCAAATACATTGTCTAAGGCAGTCGAGTGTATTGAAAACTCCTTCGGACAGCAACACACTTTTGGGAAGTGCACGTTTATAGTTCGTAACATTCCTCGTTTGTTAACAACCAGAACAGTATTAACTCTGTGTAAAGCATATTCGTTAATGCCCTATGGGGCCTCTGCATACAATATCTTCCTTTATACAGATTCTCTCATAACACCCTAGATGAAAATAAGTAAAAACCACCAGTAAAAAAACAAATTTGTTCTGCATTTTTTGTTTCTTCATCAAATTCTTTACATCATATGAACTATATGCAAAACAGCATGTATGTCAAATATTTACTATGTTCTTAATCTCCATACATGTGAGTGGTACAGTATGTCTGATAATAAGATTATAATTATGTGCCCTAATATGAAATATTGTGTTGATCATATGGTATTTTATTAAAAATTTGTTTTATGAAAGTGGATTAGAAGTGTTTGTTTCTATCTATGGATTCTATATCAGTGTTCATAAGTATTAAATCTAAATATGGGTTATTTTTTCAAATGAAGGGTTTTTGATAAGAGTTGTGTATGACAAGACCCTTGTTATTATAAAGAGATGTGTTCAGGGTGAAGGGAAGATGGAGAGGGAGACTAAAAAAAGGTAGAGGGAGAGAAAAAGGTAGAGAGAGGAGAGAGAAAAGGGTAGAGGGGGAGAGAGGAAGAGAGAGAGAGAGAAAGATAGAGGGGAGAGAGAAAAGGGTAGAGGCCGGAGAGAGGGAGAGATGGAGAGAGAGAAAAGGGTAGAGGGGGAGAGAGAGAGAGAAAAAAAGAAAAAAGGGTAGAGGGAGAGAAAGGGAGAAAGAGAGAGAGAGAGGAGAGAGAGAGAGAAAAAGGTAGAGGGGAGAGATAAAATGGTAGAGGAAGAGAAATGGCCGGAGAGAGAGGGGAGAGATGGAGAGAGAGAGAGAGAACAGGGTAGAAGGGGAGAGAGGGTGAGAGAAAAAGGTAGAGGGAGAAACAGAGAGAGAGAGAGGGTAAAAAGAAAGGAAGAACAATAGAATGAGGGAGGGAGCGAGGTTGAAAGGTCAAGAGGAAGGGAAAAGGAGAGAGAGAGAGAGAAGAATAAAAGGTTTGGGGAGAAATTAAGAAAGAAAGAGGAATTATCTCATGATTTTATCCGCACTTACGAATAACGGTTTCGTGAAACGCTGCCCTGGACATCGAATACCAAAATAAACTTAAAAATTAAAATGTTAAATTTCTCTTTTTTTCCTTGAGCTCTGTGCCACGACATCATTTAAACTTTGCTGACAACAATACGTGCTCCGTCCGATGAGCAGGTGCACCCGTGACTCCCGGAAGGTGCCCTGCCGGGACCCGGCCGGGGTCCTCAAGGTGCCCTGCCGGGAACCGGCCGGGGTCCTTAAGGCGCCCGGCCGGGTCCCGTGCGGTGCACTGAACTATGTGTCCTCTGAAATCCGCACGTCAAGGTTCCCGTTAAGATTTTTCATGAGAATTGACCCCCAAAAATCGTGAGGGGCCCGTCCGGACACCGTAAGGTGCCCTGCGGGCCCTTCACGGGCTCTCTACGACCTAACGGTCGGATAAAAACGCCGGGAGAATTGGGAGCAGCCGACTCAGCACCACGGCGCCCGTACGGCTTCAAAAACTGTCCCGGCGCCCGTAGGATCTTTACGGTAGCCGGCCGGACACCGGCCGAAAATTCCCAAAATGTCTGATTTTACTCGCCGTACGGGCCCCGGAGTGTATATGTGAAAGCCCCATTAGCAAATGCCATTAAACTTTTATCTTCTTTATCTATGTGTTTTCGTAAGTGTATAATCATGTTCATTTCGTTCATTAGCCGTCGCAGGTACCTAAATATTGTTTATTTTCTGTGTATATGTAAACAAGTTATCTAGCCAATAAAATCTTCTTTTTACTATTCTCTATGTGAATATCTTTCATGACCGCTGGCATGCGAAGAGCAAACAACAAAACAAAGTCGAATGTCTTGACAAGGTCTGTTTTAGTCTGTTATGATACCTTTGGTTCTATGTACATGTATTATCAATGATGAAATTATTGAACTTGGAATGGAATGTGAACATTATGTATTCACCAGTATGCTTGTTTCATTTCAGGTTTCCGCGAAACAATGATGAAAGTATTTCTTCTCACGTTTGCATACATTATGTGCACCATCTCCATGGCCGGAGGATGTGTGACTAATTCGGGCCCATCGTGGATGGGGGTCCAGCCGGGTTGCAGTACATGTCGTGTGAGTTTTATTCGGCTTGCATCCTAGGGGTGGTACTAAGAGGATAAACAAGGGGTGCACCCCCGTCAAAGCCCAGTGTGGGTATTTTTGTCCTTACAGATAATTTTATTCCTTTAAATCGAAATTGTATTTTGATGCCCCTTTCTCCTCCACTCAACACATCTTGTTTAGTATTCACTCTATGAAATCTGTCACGCGAAGTGCATCCCTCCCCCCGCTCCTCCTTTTAATTGATACAGCTGCGCTATTATTCTAGAGTAAGGATTTTGAAAGCTATTTTGAGATGCATGCTGCTTGCATTTTTTAAATTCATGTCTTTAAAAAACATATAGTACAGGTTCGTTAAAACCAAAGCTACATTAAAAAAATGTTGTTTTTTTTCGTTTACGTTATTATTCTCACTTTGTGCTGTTCATATAACCACCTTTTCCTTCTCTTTCTCTCTCTCTCTCTCTCTCTCTCTCTCTCTTTCCCCCTCTCTTTTTCTCTGCCCCCTCTCACCGCTCCCCCAACTCTCTCTCCTTCTCTCATAATCCCAATCTCTTCTTTTTTTCTAATCGTTTATCCACTCTTTCGTTTTATTCCTTTCTGTGTTGCTCTCTCTCTTTCTTTCTCTCTCTCTCTCTCTCTCTCTCTCTCACACACACACACACACACACACACACACACACACACACACACACTCTCTCCTTTTCTCTCTCTCTCTCTCTCTCTCTCTTTCTGTCCTCTTGTGCCTACCTGTTCTATTTTTTTCTCTCTTCCACTTCCTCCCCTCCATCTGCCCCTTCTGCCCGCCTTACAGGGAACAAGCGGGGGATCAAGCCAGCCAGGGTGAGAGCAATTATATATATTTCTAGTAATAATTATGATAATATTTTTGAATGTACATAGAGAATTCGAACATCAAAAATGCAATGTACTGTGTTACTTCAAACAAGAAAAACCGTCGAGTCTACATGAGAAAAGCTTACCCCAATAGCATTAAAGGGCCCCTATAACCAAGACGGGCTAAAAAAAAATGAAAAAAAGACATGTATAATAATTTATGACGGAGATTCCGAACATGACAATGATTTTTCTTAGAAATCATCAACAAATCTGGAATCTAGCTTTAAAAATGACGACTCAGAACGCGCTCAGGAAAAAAAGAAAGCCTAGCTTCGGAGCTGTATTGCCCAATAGAATTTGACGTCACTGCAGGAGACTTTATCCGAAAAAATAATATGCAATTGATAATCCCAGTACGTTTCTGGCAATTTCGTCATTCCTTATTATGAATAACAATGAGATTGTAAGATCCTTAGTTGTAGGACAAATACAAGGACATTCCCGCAATGACGTCAAATGCGTCATCAAGCCACGTGACCGTATCCCCCTTTTTCGAGGGGCGTAGCCCAGCAAGCATGAGATCTGTGAAAAATGGATGGTTATTATAATTTTTGGTCAATTTAGAGATTTTCTGAAAAATCAGAGGCTGGAATATTAATAAGTAGAGGTGTATTCACGTTTTGAAAGGCTATGTTAGTTGGGTTAGAGTGGCCCTTTAATAAAATAAAAGCCTCGTTGTACTAAAGTAAATGCCTGCCTGTACACACAGTTCTGCGACATGAATTCTTCATATTATTTGCGACACTTTCCATGATTTTAAACGATACATGTAGTGATTTTTGTTTGTTTGAAAATATTTTAAATGCACCACTCGACTGTAACAATGTGACACTATGCATAGGTAGAGACCAACCTAGTGCCTCAGTCACACCTTGCGTGAATTGCTGCGTATACATGGCAAGCCGTTTTAACATTTATTCCTATTTCTTGATATCAAAAGAAATGATTTTCTATTGTAAAGCAATGGTAATTCTAGATATCAAGAATTCCTTTTTTTAAAGCCTGCACACGAAATATCAGAATTTTATGTTTTGTCTGGTCTTTGCTAGTCTTACATGTATATTAATAGTGTAGACGTTCCCAATTATTCATTGAATGTCTTTATTGTTCTTTTTTTTAATGCCGTCTCGTGTTTCTCAATGTACATACTTTTACTAAAACCGCCATGTCCGCGAAGAACCAAACAAATAAAACCAAAACAAAATTCTTACACTTCATGATCTTGTCAAGATTGTTTCCAATTACCTTAAATCACATTAGGATAACTTCTTGTAAACAATAGTAACCATATAAAGTGCCTCTGGTATATGAAGATTTCCTCGAGAAATAAGGTCTTTCTGATACAGTTTGATGCTTTTTAGCTGCTAAACATCGTTCAAAATTTTAGTTCTTCAATATCAAGCAGAGAAAACTTATTATTAGATTATTTACCGCAACATTATATACGAGTGGATACAATTTCTATCCCTTTACTCTCTTCCCATTTGAACTGTATAGAATACCTGTCGAGGTTGCGAGATACTTCGCTGGGCTGGTAAGCAAGGAATCAGCTTTCGCAAGCATTGATCTCGATGGTAATGGTCTGGTTTGCATACAAGAGTGGAAATTGGGAGGCGGCGCCGTGACAGAATTCAGCAATTTGCTCATTCGCCTTGACGCTAATGGTAAGACGTGATCATGGTGATGGTGGTAATGGTGTTGATGGTCGATGATCATGAGGATCTTAATGATGATGAAGCAGATGTGCAGATAATTATAATATTATTGCTATTGTTAATGTAGAATGATTATGATAATGATGATGATGACAATGCAAATGACGTATTCGATGATGATGAATTATTACGATGATGACAATATACAGATGCCCTTGATCCTGTTAAAATGGTTATAGTTATCATTATCATTGTTGTTTTTGTTGTCTATGATGATGATGAAGATGATGATGATGATGATGATAAAGACAATATTAAATACGATGATGTTGATTATGAGGATGAATCTGGTGGTGGTGATGATATGTAGTGATGATGATGATGGTAAAGATGACGACAATATCAGCCAGGTGAAGAAATTGTTAACATCTATTGTGATTGTAATATAATGATTGATTTAACATGATGAGTTAAGGATTTGCTAAAAAATTATACAAAGGATCAAAGAGGTATTAAAGCAATTTTAAACGTAATGGATACTATAATAGTTGTTATCACCATCGCATCATTTATGGAAGGATAGCGTAAGTTTCTAATCATGGTTATGATGCAATAACAATGACAACTTCATTTCGAGAGAGAGAGAGATTGCCTGAAAGAAAGAAAATGTGTGCATTTTCTATAACTGCCTGTCACTTCTTTCTCTTTTTGTTCAAATCATACAGGCGATGCCCTGATCTCTCTTGTTGAGCTACAATCGTTTAGTCTACCGAGTACGACCGCACCAACGAAAAGAACCATCAGGAAGTTTGACCTACTACATTAGTACTAGCCTCGCCTGCTCGATCCACGAATCAACAGACAGCATTGTAAGATTCCATGAACAACACCATCGGCATTATAACCTTCATTATAGACTTCATGAGCGCCGATGTTTCAAACCGAAACGCTACTCAAATGTAAGAAATCGAAGAGGATAAACCCACACTTTCATGCAGATTGTGCAGATACGTTTTCAACTGTTTTCAAATGCAGCACGTACACAAATACAAGCTGAACGCGGTCGATCAAAAAGTATAATATCATCTTAATATATTCTAATAATGGCGGTAGAATAAATAGACTTATTATTCCATCTAAATTATTTGAATTAGACGACGTTTTTAAGGATGGTATTAAAGGTTACGCTCCAAATTAATAGATTCTTTTGTTAATGCTAATATGTATTTCGGATTGTAATGCTGGTTGGACGCAACTAGCGTACCGGCGGTTTGGCCTATTTATCCCACGTATTTTGTAATTATTATTGATCAATGCCATACCTAAATGCACTAAAGCATCGACTTGGTATTGAACCGGGAACCTATCTACGACGAGACCACTGCTCGACCATTGAGTTTTTGTTATTCGTTAGAACGCACGGCTGATGAATCGCACATGATTATGTACTGTGTGTCAGAATAACAGACAAAACTAAGGCAATGTATCGGACCTCAAAATTGAAAATATTCGCAGCTATTGATACAAATTTGAACTGCATGGAATCGAACACTTTTGAGTTAGTAAATTTTGAAGACAACAAAATGACTTTCTTTTTCTTTACTTCATGTTTTATCTTCAAAAACCAATTAATCCGCCATGTTTGAAATGTGAGAATAATACTTTATCGTCGTTCAGTATGAGAAACTAACTTTCTATTACCTTCGAAAGGAAACACAACAGATATGTATTACCTGTTTATTAGTATTTTTAGAGATTGAGTTGCCTTCCCCAAAAGCAATACATTTTGTGATATCTCTAACCCTTGAAATAGATAGTATTTGTGTTGTTTACGCCATGTTATGCTATGAGTACCGATTTTATAAATGCATCAACTTGCCAAGCCTAAATAGGTTTTTCATGATACATTCATTGTCTCTGTATTATTCCTTTTTTTTCTTCATTTTTATCTTTGCATTGAATAATTTTGAAATATTTTGTACAAAGTAATAAACTGGAGAATCAAGTAATGATTAAATTGAAATCACCTTGTTACCGATTTATTTTTAGTAGTTTTACTTTTTTTCCTTCATTTTTATCTTTGCATTGAATAATTTTGAAATATTTTGTACAAAGTAATAAACTGGAGAATCAAGTAATGATTAAATTGAAATCACCTCGTTACCGATTTATTTTTTAGTAGTTTTACTTAATATATAATGGTTAGTTATTATCTTAATAATCTATACAGAGCTAAAAAAAAAAATGCAAAGGCAAGACAAGCAAACCAATAACTAAATATCTGTAACAATACATAACGGAGAAAACTCACTCTTTTCCCCTAAAAAACTGTGTATGTGTGTGTGCGTGTTTATGTGTGTGTGCGTGTATGTGTGTTCGTGTGTGTGTGTGTGTGTGTGTGCGTGTATTTTTAATTCACTTACATGCAGTTTAAAAAAGCTCGTGACTTTGTGCATGTTATTTAATCATTTTCAAATACATCAACCATTGTCATGCAGCATTTAGAAATAACTGTCAGCCTTTATAGTGGTTTGTTAATGTAAATAGTAATGGAATGTGCTCTTTATTTACAATAAATCAGTCAGTCGTGTGAATTTGCTACACAAACCTACACCCTTTAAAAAGATATTTCATTAATAAGTGCAATTCAAAATAAGAACAGGTTTTCGTCAAAAATAGTGGGTTTGTTTAGATGATTTCATGGTTAGTATTTTACTAAATGTATGAGGAGGGTCCAGACTTGAAAAAGCTCCACATATATTTGCTTGTGGTTCAGGAGTTTATTCTTGCAGCTAAAACATCATGCTAGTGGTTAAGTGCAACATACCACTATCACATGTACATCACATACAGCAGTGGATGGGGTTTGAATGTGTGCATAGTTAACTAACTCATTGAATACATCACACTCTCTGTGTGCCAAGAGTATTAAAGTGACTCGGTAACATTGTTGAAAGTTGTTGAAAAATTGCGTATTGTTTGTGTGAAATGTTAACTATTATATTCCATCTAATGTACTAACCCACTAAAATGCAAAAAAATCCTGAAAAAAGTCGCAAACCACAACAATATTAATGGTTTTCTATGAAGGTGTCACTGTGCGACACTCGTTTTTCCATGAAAATGAGACATAGGACACGCTTTTAAAAATCTGTCAAAACTTAAATGTCTGGAATGGTATATAGTCTAAGAGCCAATTCATTGCTTTGTGACGATTTAAATTCACATAAAATGTCATTAAATTGTAATAATATAGTTGGCAGAATTAAGGAATCGATCATATCAGTTTTCTCCAATTTGTATCATTAATAATGGTCTGTTTCACTCGAACTTTCAGATTATCTTTAATTGTACATCTGGCATTGAAGCCACAACCTAAGCACCATTTTATCTCATCTGAACAATGTTACCGAGTCCCTTTAAAAAGTGCTTTCTGCATGGTTGCTTCATAATGAATATGCACGACTGTTTCATAATGAGCACATAAATTATGTTCAAGTTAGGAGTGCTGCGTCACCCGATGTCAAAACATTACATCTCACTTTCTTCAAAAGGAAAGAATGAAAGTTTGTACTCTAAACTGTTAAATGACTTTCTAACTAAAAGTTTTAGTTTGATTTTCGACTAAAAATTTTGAAACTCGCACAATGTCAATTACCCTAACATGCATGTAATTTTTTCTAAAGTTTTGTTCTTCCTACATTAAAAAAAAAAACATTTTAAACACAATATTTCAACTTCCTCTTCTTAGTCTATTTATATCTCATATCCTTTCGATCTTTGCTTCTTGTTTTACTTGTACCTATTAACGCTTGACAAATATCTTGAAAATATAATATCTTCTCAATCTTTCCCCTACTCTCTTTTGTGCTTAACCCTTACTGTACTGGGCTATTTCGAGGACTCTCTGACTGGGGGTGGGGGGGGGGGGGGCCTGGGAGGCCCCCCCCCCCTATGATCTCGGCCGTCGAATGTCCGATGAACGCGAAAATTTGCGTGTTTGTAGATATTTACGTAAGGAACAAGATGGTATAATTAGTTTTTTTCCTAATATGCAAATTTTTGTCGTTATAGCCCAATTAATTATGCAAAATGCTAATTTTATGCATTTTACAGAAAACTCTACATATTTGTCTGTAGACTTGTGAAGAATCTTGAAAATGTATTGAATAAATGTTTCCTTCATCTCAAATTCATGAGGTTTCATTATTTTTATAATATTTGAAAATGCATAGGTTAATTTGCATAAATTATGAATACGCATTCATGAATATCAAATCTGGAAATATATGAAGGGAACTAGAATCATTACAAAAATTGTCAGACTTCACTTTTGGAATGTTGAAACCCATTATTCATATGAAACTTCTTTTCTAACACAAAATAGTTATTTGATGTAATTAATAATGATAATTTATGCAAATTTGATGCGATTTTCGAATATTTAATTTCTTATGTATTTTATTGTTTTTATTTCTTATTATATCTATTGTTTTATTTCTAATGTATTCTTTTGTTCTGAAATACATCAAGTTACTTTGAGAAACATATAAAAACAATTTGATATCAATTCATGTCTTCACATTTCTGCTTGTACATGAATATATGCAATTATAGCACTTTTTTGATGACATGCGCATACTAGTTGTTATGTAACACCTTACAGGTATATCCGATTTCGACGAAAATGGTATCAAAATGTGCGTAAGACTTGAGGGAAAAAAGTCATGAAACGACAATTCGAAATTCCGAGCGGTTGCGGCGCAATCTCCGAAAATGTCGAGGGGGGGGGGGGCCTCCCAGGCCCCCCCCCCCCCCAGTACAGGGTTAAATACAAAGAACGTTTTTAAATCCTCGAAAATTTGCATCGTGATAAAATTTAAATGATAATAATCGACTGCTTTTACACATCTAGTATACAAGTTGTAAATCAATAATGGGCTTTTCACTTCGAGTCGAAGGAGTTACGTTAGTCATAACCATAAATACAGTTATCAATACTAACTGACTTTTCTCCTTGTTTGTTAAAGCAAACTAATTTTTTATCGAATGGTTTGCCACATTGTTTACAAAACTGTATAAACCAATGAAATAAAATTCACTTTGCTTTACATAAAACATAGTTTGCTTATGCATACATGAATATTACAACAAATAAAGTTACTTCTGTTTAGTATACAGTTCACAATTAAATCATGTGAACTTCGGTATTATATTTTGTACGTTTGCCGTTTACCACTTTCAAAATCATGTCGATTTGAACACATTTGCACAATTACGATTTACTTGATTTTTGATGCATTTCTCTCTTTTCCTGTGTGAGCGCGCATATTAATAGACAATAGTTTGCAATATATATATATATACATATAGTTGTATCAAAACAATTTCTTCGTAGATAATGTGTACTGAAATACATAGATTTTAAATTAAAATTTGTATTAATCATCATTTTCTACAACAAACATAATTATTCACTTCAAATTCACATTCATTAAGTCATTAAAAAAAACTAGCTAATATTACATATTTACACGAGTCTTAAACATCAACACAATGTTGGTAATCAAACCTTTTTTGTGTGGAAAGTACTGATATTCAATATTTTTCGTAAATGAATCTAAATATTTCAACAATAGACAGAAAAGTACAAAAACAACCTCTATAAATACCAGTCAAACAGGATAAACAAAGACAAACAATGATCTAAGGAAAGCAATTGATCTTGAAAATTGCATACAAAATATTAGATACTATTCACTTTCCACCAACGATTAGTTGGCATAGAGCAATCATTGAACCAAAATTAAACCAAAATTGTACATATTACAGACATGAATTACAGACAGTCCTTAAGACATATTTCGAAACAAAATTTACATGTACTTTATAAGTTCGGAACATTCACTCGACCATGCACCCCAAACAATGCACCTGTACAGATGAGTATTAGTTGTCTTGCTATAGGCCGTAAGTCCCAGGCTGGGATTCGAACCATCTACCCTTGGATTGATAATCAAGTGAATGAACCACCTATACCACGACACCTCCATAATAAGTTTTTTCCGTAATTTCCCTATATTTTCTTAGGCTAAAAGAAACTACTCCACAAACAAAATATATACAAATTCAGTGTCATCTAGAGATTTTAGAACCATAATTCAAACAACACAGCTATATGAATTTAAGAATCAAATGCAAAGTTCTCGTACACAGAGCACCATTCAAACAACGCAAAGCTATATGAATTTAAGAATCAAATGTAACGTTCTCGTATACAGAGTAGGGTTGTTGAGGCTTTGACTTCGGTCTTTCCTGGCTCCTCTCAGTCTCTACGTTGCCATACATGAGCGCGGCGGCGCCTGCATCCTGCGGATCTGTGATCTCATACGGGTTCTCTTCCGGGTCAAGTGTATAGTCGATCTCTACATTGCCATACGTGTGGTCATCTATCGGGTACGGAAGCTGCTCATAGTTCTCAGTGTGCAGGTATTCACGGATGGCATCGTAGATGAAAGCATATTCCTCCTATATAAGATTGTATGGGAAGGTCCTATTTGTTAACTACTTGATATTCATTGGCATATAGAGATGGAGATATAAAGATTTATTTAGGATTAAAACAAAAATGAATAGAATAAAGAGGGTACTTTAAAAGGGGGACAATATACAAATACATTTTCGCACTAAATTAAGATTTTAGTATTCAGAGGCTGTATTCCTTTCATGTAAACCCCAAAATACGAAACAATCTTTGATTTGACTCTGATTAAATTATTTCAAATATCTATTTCGACTTATTATTCTACCACTGCATACCATAGCACAATAAAAAAAAAATATTGACATGTCGCAATTACAGATTATATTTCATCATAACTCATGTTATTTACTTATTGTATGGGGTGGTATTTGACCTGTGTGATAAAGATACCAATAATTGTCATACCTCAGTTTGGACGAACTGCATCCTGTCAGCTCGCAGTGTCTTGACTGTCTGGAAAATATCGACGGAATCTCCCTCCGCTATCTGAGCGATGCACTCCATAGCAGTGCAAAGCACACCTGTTCGCCCAGCACCACTCCTTAAAATCCAAACAAAAAAGAAAATAAGTTTAAAGTACAATAATCCAGGTTCACTATAAACATGTGACTATTGGGTGAAATTATTGCATTTTTAGTATTAGTTCTCGTTACCGAATAGACCTATTTTCTAAAGCATTTCATTTTCTGCATGTTTCTCTTTAGAACCCCTTGTTTCTTACTATTTAATTAACCTGCTTTACGAAATCGCATCTCTATGATGGAACCCATTTTGCATACATCAACTGCTGCTATGTCTAACAAGGCCTGACAAGCTTTTGTGTTGCCAATGGAAATATTTCTTCAAGAGGTAATTCATCAAATTTTTAAACAGGCTATTTGCTTAAAGTAGCCACACGAAGAAATCAAAAGTATTTTGAATTGATGCAAAACTCATATCATTGCGAAGGGGAAGCCTTGCCGATCAAATACAACAACTCTTCTCTGAAAAATATGTTTGGGGCCCGCAGTAATCAACTCTCAAAAATTTTAGTTTTGAGATCCAGATTTTCTGCCTTCAGCGGTCCTTTGTAGAGCGTCAATATTTGTGACGTCACATATAGGACACGGCTAGCTAGCTGCATACTGCTACACGGCACTGAGCTGTTCGTCCAGTGTGTGACGTCACAATTCAGAGCTCGCTACGCTTGTGTGTTTGACTTACGTTCAGGGGCGTTCGGGGGTCTAAGGAGGGTCTTGACAAATTGCATTTTACGCTTTTCCATGATATCTATATGATTTCTCTGCAAATTGTTCGTGTTTTCAAGAGAAAATCTTTCCATCCATATGTAATTTGTTCTAATTATGAGTTGTTAGTGAATTTTCTTTGTGTAGCTCTTTAAACGTTGTAGAAGAGTTTTAAGATTTTAAAATCATTGCCTTGGTTGCACAAAATTTACCTCAATTTGTTTAATTCATGGGCCGATCCTATTTCTATCGACTTTAAAAAGCATTAAAAAGATTCTAGACTTACAAACAATGGACAAGAATGGAGAATTCATTCATTTTGTTAGTGGAACCTTTGACAGCACGGATGAGCTTGATCAAAGACCTAGCACCTGATTGTTGATCTGATCCATGTTTAGGCCATCCATGGAACTGGTACTGAGTGACGGTGTGACTGGTCTAAAAGAAAACGAAACAAAACAATCCGTGAAAATGGATGTATAAGGCGTATTAGAATTAGTCACAACATTGCATCTTAATATCTTTGTATTCTACCAGATATGGATAATGATGTTACACTGGCTTTGTGCTCACAAATTTTATTTGTCTATGTTTCAAAAACAAAATAGCAGTTTAAAGAGAAAATCGAGTTCTGGTAAAGATAAAAAATAACAATTGTGATGATTTCCATTTTGTCAATTTAATTTTAGAATATTAAAGATAACAGAAATGACCCCTGAAAAAACTGAAAAGTTTGAACCAAACGCTCACGTCACATGTGTAGTCCCTTTACCAAGTCCTGTATGCAGCGCATATGATTTTCAGCAGCCCTGAGTTAAATTTGATATTGATCATTCCAAGACCTCACCGTAGTATGTACTACATATTCAACTTCTTTTCACAGTTGCTCAATTACAGACAGTTTCTTTCACAATATTAAATGCTCTTGCATGACTAACTCAGCTTTATATTTTTAACATAAGTGCGATATTAACAACGATCAGATCTCCGGGTCATTTATATTCATCAAGTCGCAATTCGTCCGGTAGGTTAAACTGTTCTTGTTGAAATTCATAATGCGGTTTGCTAATTACAATATTAGATTTCTTGATCCGTTAAAAAAAATTCATTTCAAATAAGGGTATCACATTAAAATTCCCCGCCCTTCTTTAACAATTACTATAATCGTAAAGAAATTATATGAAATAAGACATACTTTGGAGTTTCTGGTAACTTTGAGTTTACGAATGGTCATGTCCCCATCAGATGATCTTGATAAGGTTGCAACTGAATAGGATCCAAACTGAGCCGAGTCAGCATCAGGCCAGTACTGTGCACAGCTCTAGAAGAAACAGAAGTTAGGCTATCGTTAAAATATCAATATATGTTTGTCCTTCTTGTACACCATTCTCTGTCATCCTTCCTTCCTCTCGCTCTTCTCCTGACGTATTATATTTATATTTCTCGCTCTTGCCGTTTTCCTTTCCCTTAATAATGCACCAGGTTCCTTGAATCACCATTACTAGTCACTTTAGCCGTGTTAGTTTTTTAAATGAGCCTTATGGACCCTGTGCAGATTAGCCTTGTGCTAACCAGGTTATCCAATAAAGTCTACTCCTATACAACTTTTATTACTATTTCTACTATTACTACTGCTACTGCTACTACTACTACTACTACTACTACTTCTACTACTACTACTACTGCTACTATTAATCCGGGGAGGAGTTCGAACTTGGTTGTTCAAACAAAATCTCTAACAGGTACCCCTACCTTCTGCGCCACCGTTGGGAATCTAATATTTAATATGTTAAGTGTGGTTATTATTTACCAAAAAATAGAATCAATACAAAATAGCAAGGTCTTTAAAATCTCCGAAACTCAAACTGTGAAAAATGTTAACAAACCTAATTTTAAAATGTACATGTTATCACATTTATTTACTACCTTGTCGTTTTGGCTCTTGTCATTAAGCATGACGATAGTGGATGGTTTATAGTCGAGGACCATAGACCAGAAATCAGACACAGTGGTTGGCAGCGGCATCTGGGTTGTCATGAATGTACAGTGGACTCCCTGAAAGATGAAGAAATAATAATTACAATATCCGATGTGAAAACGTAGCCACCTACTTCCG
Source organism: Strongylocentrotus purpuratus (assembly GCF_000002235.5). Taxonomy (NCBI): domain Eukaryota; kingdom Metazoa; phylum Echinodermata; class Echinoidea; order Camarodonta; family Strongylocentrotidae; genus Strongylocentrotus; species Strongylocentrotus purpuratus. The sequence goes on from NW_022145609.1 coordinate 8,529,157, forward strand.
TTGTTATAACATGTATAATAGCTGTCAGTATCTTCGAACCGCAATCACCCTAGGCGGAGGGGCTCATTAAATACACTGCAGCCCCACCCTACACCCCCTTCAACAATCCAGTTTAACTTCTAACATAGTTTATAATAGACACATTCTATATTGCAAAGGTGACAGTACATGTACATTTAAATAGATCCACAATTCAACGACAATTGGTGTCACTAAACACTATAATTATGAAATATAGAAACTGGAAAAGATTGATCACATTGTGACATCAACCAATGTAACCGCGCATTCTACAGTTGTCAAATTCATTTTGCAAGTTTTCGTATCAAAACAAGTCACTCAAATACGATATGAAACGCATGAAAAATACTTGTTTGTGCTAATTATCAATAATATGAATAATACCGATATGTTGAAAACGAGTCAAATGAAGACGTAAACGGTATCGATGGCATTTAATCCTTAAGTTTTTTGACACTAAATTGCAGGTGTAAATTGAATCACTTGACCCAGGAAGAACTTCTCACCTTCATTTGACTAGCATTGATGTAATCATGATCTGGGGAGTCTAGTATCACACGATTCCTCTGCACTAGAATGGTATGGAAACAGAATAACATTTTAAACAGCGTTACGCTACAATTAAACATTGATACTTAAGAGTACGGGCAAATCCTTAAATTCTGTATACTGTTTGATGGTAATATTGTTTTTTTGTTTAGTATTTTTTAAGAACTGTTTCATTCTCTTGACATGCACAGGGGCGGATCGATCACCCCCACTCTCCATACTCACAAAAAGTGATTCGATATCCCCTCTCTGCCTTCGTGTTACATTTAAGGTATTCAAAGCTTTGGGTATCCCCCAACATGTGCTCTCGACATCGTCATACATTTTACCACGACGTTCTCTATCTCTTCAGTCAAGAATCTACGAATTACATACGTGCACCAATAAAATGCGGTTTCAACATTGGTGCATGTGAGTGCGTATGTGTGGTAGTGATGGAAAAGGGAACCATTCTGTTAGTCAAGTGTTGTGAGTGATCTCCATATACTTTGTACAGGAGCTAAATGAGATTGGCATTTGAGAGTAGTGGTGGGGCCGGGGCAGGGCAGAGGATTTTCAATGAGGGGATGAAGAATCTGTGTCGGAGGGGAGATGAAAGGGGTGGCCCGATGTGTTCACCCAATTCTAGTGCTATCCATGCCAACAACGCATATCAAGACTTATTTCATAACGACTGCGATTACAGTCCGGAGTCAAACTTGGATATATCACAAAATATAGTTTTTTGATCCTAACATTACTTACATGGTAGGTTGTTCCCGTATCTATTCTTTGGTTGGTTATCTGGAGTGCGTCCTGATCTTGTTTGAGAAGCCGGAGGATCTGGACAGAGGCTCTTCAAAGTCTGATTAAAATCAGAGAATAATGATGTTTCATTTATGTTACGAATTACTTTAATAATCATCATCAACTTAAGTTAAGGTATCTTTTCACGCATGCAGAAATATAGATCCAGCTCTAATGTTAGCTTCTTTCATTCTGTACATTTTATCTACCCAAGGTGATCTTCAAGGTGTTACACAATTGTATTATATTGGCTTTATCCTAGCCGCCTCAAGGTTATGAACGCACTCAGGAAAATTTAGCTATACTACTTTCTAGTAGGTACTGATTCACTAAACGTAAGTTTAGATAGAGTTGCGGGTGGGATTCAAAGAAAGGAAACATTTATTTGATTCACAGTTCAGTGGTTTACGGGTCACGACATCCTTAACATTTTCATCGTAAGATGATCAACTTGTGATGATGATTGGAATGTGTTACCTGGAACTCCTTGGTCATCTTGGACCGTCCACGTCCGTCACCTGAAGTGTGTAAGTCTTGTAGATGATCAGTGAAATGAATGACAGGGATCAGGGTATTCCTCCAGAGAAGATCCTCCAGGACAGCCCCGTAGATGAAGGCATACTGCTCCTGTAATCATGTAAGGAACGAATGCGTTAAATTTGTATCAATTCCATCTCATCTACTAACACATTTTAGATTTACGACATGCGAGAATACGCGTACATCAGAATCAAAGCGTAGAACAAGCAATACCTTATGCTCATTTCTTGTTAATGAATCTTGATATTAAATACATTCCCTTTGATACTTTGTTGATGTACATCTAATAATAGTAAGTAAGAGGTATTGAATATTTACTTTGGAAAAGAAGGGTTTTCAATCATTCAAAGATTTATATAGTACCTACAGAGTATGAAGCATACGTCTTTAAAGAAAACATGACTAAAAAAACCCAGCTGTTTAGATGTATATGCATATTGATATTGTTTTTAATTCCACAACTTGTCATGTAGAATAATGATAAAGCCAGTCCCCGCAAAAGTATGCACACATTAGATTGAAATCCATTGCTCTTATCAGTGTCTAAACTAAAAAGATTGTGTGTCCAACGGCAGCAGCAGTTGATGTATGTTTTAAGAGGTAACTGACCTGTGTTTGGACCATGTATGGTCGTTTCTGTCTCATGTTCGTCACGAAGTTGAAAACATCTACCATTCTAGTTCTCTTGGCGTGAGCTACGACGCTATCAATACTGGTTACCACGCCTGTTCGTCCAACACCAGCACTGGATAGAAAATATAATGAAAAACTAATAAGTCATGTTGTCGAAATGTGATTTTTTTTTCCAGCACAAAATCGCATTTTCTCCGGATTTAACGATGTGCGCGCACATTAGCTATTGGACGATAAAACAAAGTCAGCAAAATATTCAAGCAATTTCAATTGAGATAGGCATAAGTTTAGGACACAAGATTTCCCTGTAGCAAAGCCCGATCCCTATACCTTAAAACAAATTAAGAAGTTTTTTTTCGGCTAAAATCTACTGTTGTCATTCTTTTTTTTTCTCATTATCGTTGTATTTCTTAAACACTATCATGATCTTAAAGACTTTCGAAAAAAAAGAAACCTTATCCAATTTTAATAGCCTTGTTCGTCACCTTTAACAATGTGCGAGCATTAATTACGATGACGTAAGCAATACTATAGAGTATCAGAATTGCCATTGAGTTGATTTCTTGAAGGTCTTGACGATGGTGTTTGTGGTACTTGTTTTGATCTAGATGAAATGGACCACTAAGCCTACCTGCAATGAATGATCAGAGGATGAGTGTACTGTCCATGATCAGCTTTGACCTCCTTGATGAACTTGAGCAGTGATGAGGTGTGTTTAGGAACACCCTTGTCAGGCCACTCTGTGAAGTGGAACTGTGTAACTCTCCTCGACTCTTCACCCTGTTTTAAAAGTCACAACGAAAGAAATATAAACCTCTGTAAAGTATGATTCTGAACAATTTTACTGCGCAAAAATAATCCTTTCCGAACCGATGGCATGAAAATATAAGCTTTTCATTGCTGTTTCATAAAATACATTGACATTGAGTTTAACAGGAACTGGTAGAGAAATCAATAGGTCTAGAGAACAAGGGGTAGACCAAGATCAGAAAAACGATTTCAAACAATCAAATATCAATGACGAAATGTATCCTTTTCTCAAAGAAATCTTTGGTGTATATCTAGGGGAGATGGTAAACTTCTAGCAGAAAAGACACATGTTTACAAAAAATGAAAATGAAAAGCTTGATTTTGTCTCATTTGATATTTCTTCAAATGCGATTAAATGCCAAAAATAATGCAGTGTGCTGACAATATTTATCGTGATAAACAATTATTTATTAATTTATTCATTTGTAACTATTTTTTAAATATTTTTATTTACCTGGGGTAACCCCATAAGTGCGTAAAACACTGTTATACTCGGGGCCTCGGGGGCCCTGCAGCATTCCCGAGTACATGTACACCTACCTTGCGCATAACCATCCTTCTTGCCACACCGCCTGTACATGGTTCAAGTTCCATCAGTTCTACTTTGATTGTTCCAAACTCCACCGATTGTCCTTTCCGATCTGGCCAGTACTGACGGCATTTGATCTGTTAAAACAAAGAGCGACAGATCGATCAAATTCCAACACGATTTATCTACAGTAGGCATAAGGTTGGAGAAGCTATGTGCTACTGAGGGGAGAAAAAGATGATGAAACACCTTTTAGACTGCCCCTTCCAACCGGAACCCTGGACTCCCAAAGACCTGTAATTTTTCAATGTCAAGGCCATATCTTTGTTCATGCACTGGACGTGGCTCGTGTAGTGGCTCGAGAAGAAGCACATGGGTATAACAAAGTCGCGACTGTATTTCAGTTTAACAATATCCTACCCCGCCCCGAAAAGAGAAAACAAACTAAAAGGATCGAGCCATACCGTCTATACAATAAATGCATGGGCGGTTCAACTCCAGTTCAAAATAAGGCCTATATTCTGCCTTGTCTACATTTCACGCATTAACTCAACACAGTCATCAATATTTATTACTATTGGTGACGGTTAATATCAACACCAACAACAAAAGAAATACGAACAAAGACTGTTAAAGCAGTGCATGCAAGTTCCTTTTAGACTTACAAAATGTACCCATAACAGCTTCATAATTGCCAATTCACCGTTGAATATGGCACTGTTAACAACACTTGTCAATGTAAAAAGCTAACAGTAGAATCCCAAAATACCCTCCTAAGATTCAAATATATTCCATAATTCAAAGATGAACAAGTTTTACTGACCTTATCTCCTTCCTGGAGCTTCGTTACCATGGCAATAGTCGTCACATTCTCCTGCCAGACCATCCTCCAGAAATCATCCATAGAGGTCTTGTTCGGTCCTTGGAGAAATATTCAGTAATGGCTCATCAGAAATTAACCTTTTGCACTATGTTGTAACTTATCGGATAACCGACTGCTTTATATTATTGAATAATGATTTGACTCTATCTAATTTTGCATTTCATAGACGAATAATAGATTAACTTGAAATAGAGTTACGAAAAACCTAAGTCACACAAATTTTATTTACAAATTACCACTTGTTAAACGTGACGAAGAGAGTAGAATAGACATACCTTGTGATGCAATGTAAGCCTTGTCATCGTCAAAACTCTGCGTGTGAAGAATAACATTCAATTGATCAAAAATAGATTAAAATGAAACTGTACATATATCAAGGCTTAAGGAAAATTTTGGTCTCTGTTTATAGCACAACTTTTTCCGCAGGAATTAAAAAAAAAAAATAGAAAACAAGATCAAGAAAATCCAAGTCATATGAGGAATGAATTACAGCTTCAACCAATAGTGGGATTTTCATTACATGTGTGTGTGCATTTGTGTGTGTGTACATGTGCTAGGGTGTGTATTGAATATAGATCCAGCGTATACAACATGTATTCTACATCACGTAGTCTGTAAATTCTTGCTGCATCCAGTTTATATAACAAGATTTTATTGTGCTTTTATTCTGTCACGTTATTTCATTCATATCATTCATATAAATTGGACCCTTCCTTCAACGACGACCCACTTTATAACATCATAATGAAATTACATAGTAATGACAATTTATTTACAATTAATGTATAGATAAATTGATACATGCCACCTTACTTACGGGAATGTAAGAAGCGTTAAAGTAATCGGAATGAGGGATATCGTCGATTACTTCTAACTTCACCCTCGCCGAATCATCTGGATAAAAGATACAAATGTTTATTTAAAAAAAACAAGTCAGCCAGTAGCTTTTAATGAAAAGTTCTTCGTTTAGTAATTTCGTCTTTTATTTTCGTTATCATTTTCCGGCAGAGTAACTAAAACATCAAATTGAACAATTAAATTTAAAAAAAAATTTTTTTTTAGGTTTTAAATGCAGAGATTTGACAATGGACATCAACTCCTTTCTTCTTTTAAATTAAGATTGTAAACTTGCAACATCTATTTACAGAGATTTAAATTTCATATTCTAAATATAGAATTATGACATGGCATATTAACATTCATCAGAACATACATTGGTACACTTTAAATCATTCGAACTGTGATGCTCCATCGCAGCAACCACCGCTACAGTTGCAAACTACTATTATTAAAACAACGATAAATATATTATCTAGAGCTTCAACGAACCAAACTTTTATAGCTATTACAAACTAGTCAACAACATAATAAAGGCCATGTTATTTTGTGTACTCACATGGTAAAATATTCTTGTATCTGTTTTTCTTGAAGTTGATCTGCTCTCGAGCCACGGTCTGAGGATAGATGTCTGGGCCAGGTAAGTCCTTTAGGAGAGAAAGGAAATATAATTTCAGTTTTAGTTTATTGTTTCACATTTTGCATATATTAATATTATCAGAAAACACTACAAATAAAGATGAAGTCTTGTATCGGAGACTAGAACAAAAGGCGGCTGACATCAAATCAGCTTGATTGCATGAATTATGAAATGAAAAGTTGCGTTTAAGAAAAGGGAAATATGGAGGAGCCTATAAGTGAAAATAAATATTATAATGCCCACGGCGATATATTTCTGAAATTAATTATTATGTTTCGTTACTAGTCATACCAGGAACCTAGAAAGATCATCTAAGGAAAGGAATCTGGAATGGCATGATATTTGTGGAACAGCGGCTGATCGAACACAATGCTGAGAGAGCTTGCTACCCAGTGTTCTTAACAGCACAATGTAGTCTACGAGTAGCCCACATGTGCATGCCAAAAAGATTTGTCAAGCGCGAAACCATAAAAAGAAGACAAGTTTCTTGCCCGTTTCTTGTAAATAGAAATTATCTTCATTAAACCTACGTGAAATTCCTCGGAGAAGAGCGCAGTGTGTCTGTTCTTGTTGACGAACGCGGGAAACTGAGCCACGGGTATCGGTTGACGTGTGCCAATAGGTTTGTTGCTAGATCTTTCCGGAGATCCATCGGTGAAATCAAGGTCTAAGGATTTAGTTCTCCTTACATCGGGCTTGACGGCTACAGCTGGTTTGGGTCTTGTGCTCCTTGGAGTTGTGCGCTCCGAGTTCAAATTGGAGGCGTTTCCACTGTAGTCATTTTCTGACATAACACATACAGAAATAAAGAAATGTAATTTTACTATTCTTTTTAGGAGGAAGAGGCCTAGGTTGGTACAACGCAGAATCAACCTATACTGCAAATAACTAAATAAATCCTTAGTTCCTTACACTTGATTCATTTTTACTTCTTCCAAAAAGTTGCCTTGTTTGTGACATTATGAAACAATGTAGGGCACAATCACTTCTGGGCACAATTGAATTGTAAGAATTGTATGGGGTTAGGAATATAGAATATGTAATCTCTTTATTGTCAATTATATTGTCGTTTCATGCTATTATGACGGTTATATTTTGTCACCCGATCATAATACTTAATATCTAAATATAAACCTACCTTCTAATGACATGTCTTGAAAACCAGCTGATGCCTGAAATTGTTCCTCGATGTTTCCTGTTTTAGAAGGATTACCATCATTTCTTTGAAAATAAAATAAAAAGATTCAGTGCAAGCTATCGAAAGCGAACAATAAGTAATCAGAAGAGAAAAATATGAGAGCTGGTAAATATCAGACTTTTAGAAGAACTATATCGGTAGAGTATTCATTGAAGAGAGAAATAAAGAATTAAAAGAGTGTTGATAGACATTGATTTCCCAATTTTCCTTTTCTGCTTGTTCTTAAAGTCCGTACATCAATATTGTTTCCACTTCCATCGAAAGTATGGTAGTACTCAGAGTGGATTACGGTATAATTACGGTATACGTGAGTGACAGCATTCTACATGGACATTTTTAATGGTGACTGAAATATAGAAAACAGGGCACAAACCTTCGTCGTTTGAACACGGTGATGACTACAATGATGACAATCAAAATGATCAGAATGCCGCCCACGGCTCCCCCAACTGTCGATGCTATAGGACCCATATCTGATCCAGTCATTCCTGCAGTCGAAATGGTTGATGGGCCCAGTGTGGTGGTTATAACAGGAACTGCATTTGTGATCAAACGATAAAGAGTAACGAAATCAGAATTTATTAAAATACTTTCAAGAAAATTTTCAAATTCAGTTTGCTAATAGTTATGTTTCTATTCAACCCCTGTATGGTAACAAATCTATTCCGCCACCAATAAGGAAGAAAATCTGTGTTTGATCGATCGGAACTTTAAAAATTAATAATTTTCCTATTTTCAAACAAAATTTTCTCAAACTTTCACTGGCTTGTTGCTCTCACTGTTCTGCTTCCATTAAAACCAACTCAGTATGAGGGGAGACTTCCATAACAATGTTTTCAACACAAAATGTAGAAGTTAATGCAGTTATGCAGTTAAAGAGCACGCGCGCTTACAGTGACTCGGTAATACTGTTGAAGGTTGATGAAAAAACTGCGTAGTTTGTGTATGAAATGTTACTTATTATATTCCTTTTACTGTACTAACCCTCTGACATGCACTAAATCCTGAAAAACTCTGAAACCACAAAGATATTTATGAATTTCTTTGAAGGCATCACTGTGCGACACTCTCTAAAAGTAAATTCTCCCAACCATTTTTTAATTTTCCCAACCATTTTTCCATGAAATTGAGACATAGGAACTTCACTACCTTATCAACACCATTGCCTCTCATGTTTAATACCAAGTCCCTTTAAGTAAGAGGAAATCGCATACAAAAGTCGCGGTTGTGTTTAAGTGGTTAAGCTTTAAATTAATTTATGACAAGATAAGAGAAAATTAAACCCCATTAGAGGACCCCGAGGTGTGTCAAACTGGAAAGCATAAATTAAATTTGCAAAGTTTGAGCACGTTTCTTATATGTTGTCCTGTCTATTCATAAAGAGCATTTCATTTATGTAAAGGTATGGCGAACGGTAGCTGTCCGTAGAATAGTTGTAATATTATGAATATATCCCATGTTATTAAACTGTTACAAACACAATCGCAGAGACTTTTGGAAAGTCACCCTGGAGCAAGTCCGATGGCCTGATCTGTGTGAACATTGCAATGACGCGTTGTATATCTGACCATATTTTCTATGAGATATATGCACAAATGTATTGAAATTGCCGAGTTGATTTCCGAAAGTCTTTTGGCCCGATTTCAAAATGTTAACCCCCACCCCTTGAAAAAATCCTGCGTACGCCACTGCTGGAAAGGGTTCATTCTAATGTTCAAAGCAAGCCTTAGAATGGCATGTGCTTTATCTTCATATCAATGCTATCACACACCATTCGGAGAGAGAGAGAAGGGTGGAAAGGTAGAGGGATGGGAATACAGAGAGGGGAGGGAGAGAGAGGGAGGAAGGGAGAGAGGAAGGGAGAGAGTAAAAAGATGAATGAAAATGGCTCATAAGGCAGTGGGAAATACATTATAGAACCTACCACTTTCAGTTGTGAATGTCATTGCTGGTCCTTGTTCTCCTTCACCGTTGATACCATCTCGTATCGCTGCAATCTGAACGGAGTACGTTGATCCTGCTTCAAGTCCACTGACGTTATAAATGACCATCTCAGCGGCATTCTCAGTAGACCTCTTCGATACGGAACGGTCCGTCATGGGGACCATGCTTGGGGGTTGTACTTCTTTTTCCGACACGACATTGCTACCTGATAGCACGTAGATCTTGTAGCCAACGATAGGTCCTTCCCCGGTATCATCGCTAGGGTCCCATTGTCTCCAACCGATGAGTGCATGGTATCTTCCAAATTCAATTATTTCTGGTACACCATTAAAACTTGGTAAAACTACAAAGTGTAAACAAAATAAACAAAGAAACAGTGGGGAAAAAAGTATAGTACGCATTTATAGTCACTCAATGGTTTCTTCCTTCGCCATCCGCCCAGAAAATAAGATAAAAAATAAGCAGGTAATGAACAACATTGATTGTACCAAGAAAGCTTGTAACTAGTATTTCAGTATACTACCAGCAATTTATTACATTGATTACATTATTTACGAGATGTAAATATGGGACATAATCTTTTGAAATTATTATGTGAAATATTTAGAATACTAATAAACATACGTGCATTATGGAAAATGACCCGGCTCAAATCAAATCAAATCTTAAAAGTAGATAAAGATTTAAAAAACTGAACTTAAAATAAAATAAAAAAGCTGATCCCGTAGTATTAACTATTATGCTTGGAAAGCTTTTTTGTGTGTTACATGGAATCGTTTTTAAAATGCATAGATCATCTAAGAACTTGTAGAGTACAACATTGAGACTGTCGCAATAGACTGCAGTGGGGACTGCTTACCAAAGTAATATCTTGGAGGTAGCCTCACGAAAGCAAACTCTGATGAATTCTCAGGTACCCCGATGAAGCAGTAAATTGGTTTTTCTGGCCCCGTATACTCGTGGATGAATGAAATATTGAGGGTTGGTCCTGATGTATCAGAGCTATTATTGAGGGTTGGTCCTGATGTATCAGAGCTATTATTGAGGGTTGGTCCTGATGTATCAGAGCTATTATTGAGGGTTGGTCCTGATGTATCAGAGCTATTATTGAGGGTTGGTCCTGATGTATCAGAGCTATTATGAGATATCCAGGGTCCCGTAAAAGACCTTCCTACAGCTGCCTTCACATAATCAGAGGAAAGAGTTTGCCCCGGTGACGCTGTGAAGGAACAAGAGAAGATCGCTACTCCTGGATTGGTCTTTTCCAAGCTCGTCTCAAAACGATCTAAATTTGTTGAAAGAAGACAACAGCATAATGAGACGAGTAAAACAGTTCAACAGACAGACGGAGAGGAAGAAAGAAATAGTGCAAGGGTATGACACAATTTAAAAAACTTTCAAATATATGAACTTAAAGGCAATATCCATACTCCACTGTATAGCGAACATTCATAAACTTCTTTTAATTTATCTAGCATGTCTTTGCCATGAATTAGTACAATTGATAGATAATGATAAAAGGAAATGTGTTACATAATCATGAGGACTGAACTGCTTCCTTCTTCTTCCACTCGAGTACAAACCTCTTTACAGAGTATTGTCGTACTATACTGGGGTGTGCAGGTGGACCACTACAGCGGGGTTTCCCCCTACTCTTATACGAATAGTGCAGTGGATTCTTAATGTACAAAGGTAGTGACTCTTCTCTCCATTTAACGTCCAATCAAAATATATATTCTTCTGTGCTCACTGCTTGACTTAGATAAGCAGCTCATAATTATGAATGAATGTGTTTTTTATATTAATGAAAACTATGTTATATGGAAGAATCTAATTATGTTGAATCTCCCTAATATGTCAGACACTTGGCAGGAGAAAGGTATTTCTTTCAATCCTAGCTACCTGTTTGGCATTGATCCCCCATCCATCTTGGATGACAGGTGGATGACAAACAATCACCATTCAAAAAGTTACAATCCTCAGCACCACCAGAACAATGACATGTCTTTGAACAAGAGCTGAAACATCCTGAAACTAAACAAGATAAATAAAGTACATTCTATCATTCATAAAACTAGAATTTAAATTGAAAGGAATAAAGGGATATCGCATAACATTTGTGAAAAAATTGACTTGATGAGAATAAACAAATACAAATGTTCAAGTATACTTTTACAAAGCAATTTACATGTGTTTCAAATATCTAATCTTATTGGTAAACAAGTTTAACAAAGGGTATTAAGAGCTGTTGGTTACCTCAATTCAATTCATTTATTCACTCAATATATAACAACAGATACATAAAATGGAGTATGAACGCATATGAAAAATATAACAAGATGGACATAATGGAAGCACAAGTAATATAAATTGAGTGGGGATCAGATTAAAGATCTATTTCAAGATCTTGTGAATTTGACCCAATTGTGATGTATAAATTGCATTGAATATTTTTGCATGTACAACAACAAGAGGGAATGAATACATGTACATAAACAGCTGGGTCTGGGGATGTTAATGACGTAATATCAATGTATTTCAATAATTGTCAGAAAATATACATGGAAATGGGTTTGCTAAATTGATATATCGTTAAAATGGTAGGGACTTTCATGCGAGCATTCGTTTGTAAACTTTGTTGTATTTCAATTTGAAATATCACTAAGAATAGTCTTACATGTCATACAGTTGGCTGGAAACTCGACAGAATCAGTGACATATCCCAAGTCGCATCGCCCTTCAACCTCGTCACAGTATCCAGAATCTTTACGGCATGCTGTGCCATTCCTGCAATTGCATTTCTGTGTACAGTTAGACCCGAAGTATCCGTTTGGGCAAACAGAAGGAACTAAAATGAGAAAATATACATTTTGTTACATAAAAATAAAATATAATAATTGGAAAAAAAACACAAATCACGGGCAGTATAGTTTAAGAGAAGGACCATCCTTTAATATGTATACTTATTTGTTACTGTTTCTACTCGAGACATTTACTTTTTCATTGCGTTAAAAAGAGAAACAGAATGAAGGCAACTTGCATTTTTATTCCGTAAATTGTTAGTCAGATTACCGTTTAGAAAATGGTAGAGAAAATGCAAAGATCCTTTTTTTTCTAGAGATGGAATGAAATCGTGATATGGGAATATTCTACAAAAATTGTTTTTTTACATCAAAATGAAAAGGTATTGCGTTGGTAGAAATACTTAAGATGAAAGTCTTGGACTTATCTCAGGTGTTTATTTTACCAAGGAAATAGTAATCAGCATTGTTATGAGCTTTTATATGTCATTTTGAATTAAATTAAATGATTGTACCTTGACATGCTGAGCCAGTCCATCCTAGCGAGCAATCTCCGGGACATTTTCCAGTGACGTCATCACAATCTGCTTTATCAGCACAGTGACATTCTTGACCACAATCAGCTCCAAACACACCGTCTGCACATGCTGTAGGATGAGAAAGACGAGATATTACGAGATTCATGACTTTGTTGACATAGTGTTTAATGAATTTGCTCCCCAGAACATTTTAATAGGCCATTTTCGTAATGTAACCAAATTTAATGCATAAGTCTTTGTGAAGTGCCTCAATACAGATTATTTCATTCACCTGATAAGAATAGTAGTATTTCAATAGACAGATTCCGAACTGCATACATAAGTTGTTGCCAGGTTGGACAAACATTATGGCTTGACCTACCTAGCAACACTTAATATATGCAATCGCATTCTGACTATTGAAATACTATTATTCCTATCAGGTGAATGAAAAAATTTGTATTGAGGCACTTCACAAAGACTTATTCATTAAATTTGGTTACATTACGAAAATGGCCTATTCGCGTGTGACATATGCATAATTTTGTTCGAGTAATACACAGGTGTCCATTCTAAAATCCTGATAAATTTCATGCATATAATTATAAACCCGCTATTCGTTTATATACATGTTGAGGAAACACCATAATTATCTCCAACGTGTAATCCATTTTAGACAAATCCTGTCAAATGATTTAGATTTTAACCGTACATATTGTATAAAACACAAGTTCAAAACCATTGTTGTTTAAATGTTTCTGATTTCTTCCCAATGCCAATCATTATAGAATTAGTTTTAGCACAACTTACTTTCATTGCAGTAGACTCCTGTATATCCAGCTAAACAGTTGCACCCATAAGGATCAGGTAGACAGATCTGACTTCCAGCACACTTGTCCAGAGGCTGACCGGATCCACATTCAAACTCACAGTCCCAGCCAAACTTATGCAACCCACACGCTGCATGGAACATATACATAATTTAGAGTGTTAAATTTAGGTATAAATCACGAGTTCTAAAAGGGTCCTTTCTCAAAATTATCAATGTTTGTCTTCATATAAGTGTAGACTTTAAAAACCCTGTTGGTCGACAATAAACGGAAAAATATTCAACAATTTCATTGCTGATAAACATCGAAATCAATTGTATGTTATGTTATAATATTCATTTTTTATGAATTTTGTTTTATCAAAATAATTATTAATTATTAATTATTATTTTTATTATTTTCATCATCATCATAAGCCTTCTTCTTCTTCCTCTTTTCCTTTTCTTCTCCTTCTTTTCTTCTTATTCCCTTTTTAATTGTTATCGTTGTTGTTATTATTATTCAGAATTACCATCATAAAACTATAAGTATCTAGTCGTAAAGATTCATCTTAAGGCAAAGAATGTATTAGATAAAGAAAAAAAGGTTTATATTTTAGTATTTTTTTCAGGGATATCTCGATTTTACCTTGGAGGCAGTTCTTTCCAGCATGGCCAGGAGGGCAGATGCATGTTCCTGAGAGTTCGTGGCATACACCTCCATTGTAACAACTATCACACAAACGATCGCATAACGGCGGATTCCATCTTCCATAAGGGCACTCTGTTAATGCAATGAAACGTGAACAATAGTAAATTTATGTTTCTAGGACAATTACCCCCTGGACAATCACCCCCCCCCCAAGGAAAACCACCCCTCGAGGACAATTACCCCTCCCCCAAGGACAATAACCCCCCTTGGAAAATCAACACCCCCCCCCCCTCTAGGACAACAGCCCCCCCCCCCTCTAGGACAACAGCCCCCCCCCCCCCCAAAAAAAAAAAAAAAAAAAAAAAAAAAAAAAACAACTTATTATCATGGTGGACTTCTCCTTTAATGAACAGGGGGTAATTTTCCGGGGAAATTGTCCTCGGAAGTGGTTGTCATTGGTTGTCCTGGATGATTATTGTCCAAGGGGGTAAATTTTAGGGGGTAATTGTCCTAGGGTGTGATTGTCCAAGGGGTAATTTTCAGGGGTAGGTAATTGTCCTCGGGCGATTATTTTCATGGGGTTATTGTTTTCGGGGGGTTATTGTCCTTGGGGGTAGTTTTCCGGGAGGTAATTGTCCGGGGATGATTGTCCAGGGCGTAATCGTCCTGATACTTTTAATCATTAGTCCATTGTACAAAGTTAGAACTACACAATTAGGACATGAAGCTGTTACATATAAATTCTTGTAAATCCTCGATTAGACGTAATACTGCAGAAACTGTCATTCAAGTATGGAAATTACAATTTAACATTATATTCTTTACTGTCTCATTAACCGAATATATCTGGTCGATTCTAGTCGGGTTTTCCTGATTTGTTATATTACATTTGAATAATAGTTACAGAGCTGAAGGGAGAATTGTTCCTGTAAATTCACATCCTTGCGACCAATATGTAATGATATATTAACGACGTGTAAGGTAGAAGAAATCGAACCCTTTACGATGAGTCTTATGAAGCTGAATTGATGTTGTTCCAACGTTCCACTCTCGTAAGTCACATACACACCGGCGTTTGAGACAGATGCAGATTGAATTGTGTGTGATAGACTACCAGAACTCATTCCGATAAGTGAATCAGCCCAGTCTACATCAGTGATTTTCCGCCATCTTATCCCGCCTTCACCTACCATCCCTGTCGTGCTCATCACACTGAGTGTGATATTATCTCCAATGTGTACTGTCTTTGTAAACCGACCATCACTGGGTTGCCATTGGCCTATGAAATGAAGAGAAAAACAGATAAGAAAGAAAAAAATCGACAATTCAATCTCACATCTGAATCTTATTTTTTCTGATGCATTCACATTTCGCCATTGCTTCTTCACTCCATTAATCCTCCGTCATGTTTGCATTTTCATTGACGAAAAGTTCTTAAGAAGTAAAAGTAGGGGAATATTATTTCAAAAGTATTAACATTGATGGTATTTTAGGAGTGTTCAAATTTCAAAGTATTCAGAACAAATATTTACACTTAGTTGAATTGTTGTTGTTGTATATAATCATAAAAACATAGGCCAATGTTAAATCATATATACGTACGGGTAGAAGGAAGAATGCCAAGAGGAGCAGATGTCATTCTACTGGCTGTCACCGCAGAACATTCGTAAAATCCCAAGCCATCCATAGAAGCTGAAAGAATCTGCCTTAATACTACAGATGATACATCATTGATGTCTCCTGGAGCTGTGTAACTATCGAAAGTTATAGCCTCGGTCAGACGGACAAGTCTTCTGGTAGAGAATGTGAGAATCTCTTCATTCTCTGAGCCGAGTAGACAGACAAATGAAGCATTCACCAGACCTCCTCCGTAGGGGGGTGGAGTAGCTGCCATCAGACGTACAGGAAGGATCTGTCGCGGACCTATGGGAAAATAATTATTTTGTTCTAGTAATTGGTGTCTTCATTAGAGGAGAAGTAAGGGGGATACACATAACGTTGAAAAGGCAATGACTTATCTCACACTTCAACCTTACATTTCATATATTATGTTGCTCTTGCTGTTCCATGCAAATCAATTTTTTCATATATATATATTTTATTAACAAAGATACTTCCACTCCTAAAAATGAATGGTATCAAAATCTATGGGAAACACAATCTAAATGATATATGATACTTAATGAAGTCAAGTTTCCCTCGAGTTATCAACTGTAGATAAAGCCTTAATAACTAGGATCGTTTAATAACCAGGTTTCATATCTCATATGATGAAGTATTTAACTATTTACCTTAAAACAACGGTACAAGCACGGATTATAATGGGTGATATTCTGTTTAAAGTGGAAACTAACTATGGCTCTAAAACAGTGGTTTCAAAAAATTAAAATGTCATCAATTAGAATATTGTTTTGTTTGTGGCATTTGAATCATAAAGGTTACCCCTGAATATAGATAATAGAAATATAATGCCGATACTCACTCGGAGGTTTTTCACATGCGAACCTGAGGTACGATGTACATCGTAGTTTTCTCCATCCAAAATTAACCTGCTGATGAACACATCTTCCATTCTCAAATAGGGTTGCATCACCATTCGACCAAGCAGGAAATCTGGAAAGGTAAATTATGTTCGGAACAGCAACGTATTAACACAATATCAATAAAAGATATTTTTACTTTAAAAGGCATAATCATGAAAGATTGAAAGGATTATGTGAGCGTTTTGATTCGAGCTTCAGTTAAAATGTATATTATTAAAATGTAAATATAAATAAGTATGTTTTTCTTGCAAATCATGATCAGGGCTTGCATTTTAGGCTTGAGGTCTGAACACAAAAACGTGGAAAGTAAGACAAATTCATTATTTTTCCGGGGGGAAGGGGGTTGCCATCAATCAATTGGAAAACTCATCCTAAGCTTCATGAGTATCATCTTGTATCAGATAATCATAATATTAACGTTACCTACCAGTTTCTATGATCGCAGTTTAGCTATGGTCACAACCCCCAAAAGGAGCCTGGTCGGCTACCCGCGTAATATTTTTTTCCCACTTGAGCTCCGGACCCCCAGTATGAACTCATTTGCATACAGCCAATCAGAGCTCATCTTGTCAATAAAAAGCTTTAAATGTGCTAAAGATGCGAAATTCAAAACGATGCGAAGCTCTGGGCTTCACACACGTACACACAGCGCCTTACCTATATCAGCATGCATGGTGTGTGTGCATAGGCATAGGCTTGCAAATGTTTCATTTCTGCTCTAGCATCTCTACCTTTAGCAAATTTATTACAGATCTACAAATATCAGCTTATCAAATTGCAGTGAAAAACTGTTACTTAGCACTAAGTTACAATTACTCTAGCAATCAAGGATAGACCTCTCTCGTCATCAAAGCCACTATGGACCCATTTCTAAAGATTTTACGGTTAAGAATTTATCATAGATCTATACACCTCTAAATGGCACTAATATAATATCAGCTTATGAAATTGCCGTTAAAAGTTATTACTTAGCGCTAGATCTAAATTAATATTATTCTAGCAATCAATGATAAGCCTTATCGTCATCGAAGCCACTCTATATAAGGACTAATTTCTAAAGATTTTATGGTTGTGAAATTTATTATAGATCTACACCTCTACAAGGCTCTAATAATATCAGCTTAAGAAATTGCTTTGATGTTCTCAGGTAAGAATTCCTGCAATAAAAGAAGTAACAAATAAAGCTGATATTATTAAAGCCTTTTAGAGGTGTATATAGTCTAGATCTATAATTGGGCGGCGGGTTCAAAATCGGTCGGCAGCCTTTGACCTCGCAGCTTCGATTTTTGACCTATATCGCTCAACGGCGAACGCTGGATTAGGTCGGTGCCTGTCCGGCGGCCTCCCGGGCACTGAGCGTATTTTGGTGCCCCGCCGATCAACGGCCGGCCGCCGGGCAATTTCTTTAAGATCAGCCGGTGGCCCGTAGGAAACCGCTCGGAATTCGGTGGGTCATTAGTAGGGCACCACCCAGGCATCGCTGGGGCTCTTCAGCCTGCTCGATTTTTCCAGAAATCGTTGGGCGATGCCTAAATTCCAGCGGCGACCTAGCAGGCTACAATCGGTCGGTCGCCGTTCTGAGTTGTGACCATAGCTTATTTCATGAATATAGGGTGTGTGAGATATTGTAGTGTGTCTATGTATGAATAAAACAATTTAACACATACCCACTATTGTTGAGTGGAGTTCCATCAATCCATTGGAACGTGCCCTCTTGATTGATATCATCGAGTCCAAACCAATACGAGTTATCTCTAGCCAGCTTCATGAGATGCATCTGGTGAATGCATTGAGAGAAAATTATATCAGAAAGAGAAAAATCACCAACGATTCTTTCTAATGTGCCATGATAATGATAGTCGGATCATTTTATCAATGTGTCTATGGTATATGACATCATTGAAACTTGAACTAGTTGAAATAAGATATAATTTTGTTTCCTTATAATGTGCTCATCACAACAATATAGTGCTGCTCTATAAACCCTTTTCCAATTGTTTTCCCATAACCTAACATAATCTCTATTTCCCTTACATTAATGTTATTGTTTCTATTTTACATTTTTTGCACACACTATTGCTAAATTATTAAAAGCCCGTTACAATTTGTATCACGTTTTATTTACACGTTCCATACTTGGAATGAAACTTGTTAATATCACGATGCGTCCTTACATTAATTTCTTCTGTTTTAGGCTGGGCAAGATCACCT
Source organism: Strongylocentrotus purpuratus (assembly GCF_000002235.5). NCBI lineage: Eukaryota > Metazoa > Echinodermata > Echinoidea > Camarodonta > Strongylocentrotidae > Strongylocentrotus > Strongylocentrotus purpuratus. The sequence goes on from NW_022145609.1 coordinate 8,548,060, forward strand.
CCTTGATCCTGGCAGTACTTTCTAGCAAATGAGTAGGATGTCATCGAGGATTGAGAGATATAGTACAGGGTTCCATCAAGGCGACTCCATTCATTTTCAGGAACATCTACATATTGATTATAAAAAGATGATTGCCATTATTAGGTGTTCATCGTGTTTTGAGACAGAAAGATGACAGACTTACTTCGAACCATTACGTGTTATTGCATAATTTATATTCATCATATTTCATACTAATAAAACATTTCATTGCTATGAATGCGATGAATATCCCATTATTATGAACATTTCTCTACTTCCAAATAATGTAGGTATCATTAATCCTGCTTTTAACCGTAGCTCTCAGCGCGCAGTACATTCAATGAATAATTCCTACCAAGTACCCACTTACTACACGTGGGTCGAGCGTGGCTAAACTGGATTAATGTCTTGACAAAGGACGATAGTGATGTAGCAGGGATTCTTAACCCTCTCCTTGTAGCATGTAGGATAGTATGATGCATACGATTTTGGAAAGGTTGTGAAATGCGGAAAATAACTTAATAAATTCCAACTCGCTTTGCATCCTCGCACAAGTGTATTTTGTCATGATCACGTAAATTTACATGAATAAAATCGATACAAGCACTTTCAAGGGGTTAAAACTTTGAAAAAATCTCTCTTAGATTCGCTTTTACAGTGTAATTTTCATCGAGATCTTTGCGACCTTTGCGATGATGCAAACCCCTAGTCACTAGATAGACGCATACTCTGATGACTTATCCACAAGGTTAAACAAACAAAAAGAGTCAAAATAGTTAAATTGTAGTTAGAAATGAAATAAAACAACAATAACAATAAAATACATGAGTTAAGAAAACAAAGAAATACATAAGAAATTATCAAAACAATAGATAACATAAGGGATAAGCTGGCTCTTCCAATTCTTTGTCGTATTATTATTCTAAATGGACTAATGAATATATGTAGTGAAAAAGAAGGTTTGAATATGAATAATATATGATTTATGGGTAAAAATATTATGATTTTATGACTATATTTGCATAAATTACCATAAATATGCAAATGAGTGAATTTCTCAAAAAATTGAAATTATCATATTATTCTATACACTTCACTTGTCATGTGTGCAATTTTTTGTGGAGACCTCAAAGAGCCCGGCCTTTTTAGGGTTAAGTGCCAAACTTTTATCGAATTGAACCTTAAGCAATTTGAAATAAAGCAAACCATTTTTCGTTGAAGAAACGGAAACGATCATACATCATTGGCATGTGACTTACCCTGATAGCGTTCACATATGAAGGGTCGTATGCCATTGCATGAAACATCAACCCATCCCATGTCTGGATTAGTAGGTGTTAGAGTGGCACAATCTTGACCATTATAGTCGTTTGGTTGATCAGACCTCCATGAAGAATACCTGTGTGTATTGCATAAAGGAGAAATTAATGAGCAAACAGACGGTTAAAGAACGGTTTTATAAAAGATTGTTTTTTAGGGGTGCGTGTTTCTATTTGCTTTGTTCTTAGTTTTGTGGGTTTAGTTTTTTGGCATTATATTGGCAGATATGCAATCTTATTTCTGACAAGTGAAGTGTAATAACCCATGTCATATAAGTGCATTGTCTTATTCTTGGCTTTTAAATATTTAATCTCTCAACAGTAGTTTTGAGCCGAAACATCTATACTAATATACTTCCTCAATCAAAAAGCAAGTTCCCCCACAATTCTTTTCAATCTTACTCGAGAAAAAAAAATCATGAAATTAATGTATTCGGAAAGCAATGTATGCACTGCTGTTATACCTATATTCGGATTGCTAGTAAGAAAATTTTTACTTTTGATGCGGATTAAAAATACAAAATAATATACACTTGGACATGTACAAACGATGAAAATCATTAAAAAAGTATGCACCCTCCATTGCATTACGAAAGGCAAAATGCATGGGGTTTTTAGTACTAACTATACGATGTTCGGATAGATACGAAGTCGCGATTCATACGCCCCTAAATGCAGGCTGCAGATACGAAGTTCGTATCTAGAGAGCTTGACATTTTGTGTGTGAACTGTTATTCATGTTAAAACGTGTTTAAACTAGATGGAGCATGCGCTTTGTTTGATATGACATGACCTCAATGCGCAATGGCACTACTGCGCATTTTAAGAGCAGTAGTTAATCACGAAACGATTAACGATCGCACCGACATTTCTGTGTGTGAATGATGTCGTTTGTACAGCTGATTAGTTTAAAGCCCTTTAAACTAATCCTGTTTATATATTTTTAGCTGTGTGTGAAAAGGCTGCAGGTTAATGGCATTCCATATTTATTAAACCTACTGTAAAGGTGTTCCGTCGATCCATATAAATGTGCCGTCATTAGCTTGGTCAGTCAAACCAAAAAATATCTGGTCATCTGATCCCGAATATTCTTCAGAAATCCTGACATGGAGAAAAGTCTGTTTGGAAGGGGAAAAATGTCACCTCATTAACTTCATTCGTTTTTCATGTTTAATAATCAGTTTTAAAATAATTGGAAATCACAGTGTTTACATGACTGTTATATTACCTATGCTATCAACTACAAATCATCCTTTTTGGAATTGGCATTTGCTTCCGATTTCATCCCGCATTCACGAAGAACCGGTTTGTCTATCAAGTCACATACGTCATTCAATCGTGATATTACTTTATGAAATATTCTTTCCAATATTTGTATAGCTCAATAGCCACGTAAACCTCCAAGCTGTGATAGAAACTACTAATAAAACAACCAAAAATGTAATATATGTTTAATGATACAACATTTCAGAAAGCTGAATGAAAAGGAGTACATATAATTGAACATACATTGATATCGTGTGATTTGATGAGTGCTAAATCAGCTCCATGATACTGACAGTAGGTCCGTGCATCTGAGAAAGACCGAGCTAGCCATGACGGAGAGGTGAAATAATCTAGACCTCCAAATGATGCTTCACTATTTTTATCAGATACTGTAATAAAGCATAATTTCTAGTAGAGAGTTTAATGTGATGAGTAAGAGTGTGATATTAACTAAACTAAATTGCGTCGACTTTTCTCTGCCCAATTACGGAGCCCTTTGTGGGCCTAACAGTCGATGATTAACTTTGTTTAATGTTCCAAATATGTATGAAAACAGAGGGCGATTGCATTTGTTGTCATTTTTTAAAGGAAAACTTTTTCATCCACTGTCTGAAGAAGAAACTATTTCGTCGGTGTAAGCATCTCCCTGGTGTAAGAATGCGCAAGATTTGAAAAAACGATTTTCATTTTTTCCCTGAAATAAACAATTGCAGTGGTATCTTTTGTAGTAAAAGAAAATAGCCAAGTTTTGAATCAGCCAGACATCCCATAATGGTGTTCAAAGTGGAGAATGCATGGTTTTGTTTAAATAATAGTAACGGATTTCATTTAGGAGGTGGCGCAATATTCGAAATATCTATAAAAAAAAAATCAATTTAAAATTCAGCTTGTACGAATAGAAACATGCTCCAGCGACGATTGCTTTGCAATCGATTTTTTTACCCTAAACGAGGTCAAAACTTCAGCCCTTATTCTTAGGCTAACCCCGACCTTAACCCTTACCAACATGATCCAAAGACAAATAGTTTGTTAAAATATAGCCCGGAGCAACTGTCACTAGAGCACAATTAATGTTGGATCATCAGAATGCATACCTCGTGTACGCTCACAAATGTACGGTGAAGATAGCTGTGGAACCTGGTCATACCATGACGCGCCATCACGCGTACCAAGACAACCCCAGGAGTCAGCATTATTTGGTTCTGTGGTAGTATACCAATCATTATACCTAGGTGGAAAAACGGTTTATAAATCAAGTTCATATTGTGACCATTGTCATAATTATTATGATTATTAACAATAATAATGATTATATATCATGATAATTAGTAGTACATGTAGTACTAGTATAGTAGGAGTAATAGTAATAGTATTGTTATTAGTATTATTATCATCATCATCTTCATTATTCTTATCATTATCATTATTTTCATCATCATAATTGTTTATAATATTGATAATAATCATGGAGGTTCGGATATACATCGTTAAACTGAACCCGAATTTAAATCTGTATTCACATTAACCTCATCCCCCCTCCCTCCCCCTCGATATGCTACAGAAAAATGGAAGTATGTATTATGCCACAATATAGAGCAGAAATCTGTTCGTAACGTCATTATCTTGTAATGCTGAGCCGAGCTTTTTACATTCCATCTGCATGATATTCATCTGAAAAATAGATATTACAAAGTATGCTAATAAAGTGTATACTATTTTAATGAACACTGGATACATTAAAATAAAAATTGTTTCGCGGAGAATTGTAGCTACAGATTGAATCTAGAAAGGCATAGGCGTTCATCAACATGTAGTATTTTATCTTGACTGATCTTGACATAGGAAACATTTGAAGAACATACTCGAGTGCAGTATCATCCAGCCAGTAGAAAGTTTCCTTGCCACTCCTCCGAAGCCCGAAATAGAAACAAAAATATTGATCATTTGGATTGATTGGAGGTAGAAGCGATTTGAGGAATGTCTGTAAGCAAAATTGAGAAGAAAACAATCTTAATAAACGTATGATGTATTCACAAGTCAAGTCAGAATGAAAAACTTTATTGTGCTAATTGTAATAGTCAGAATGATAAGAAAATCAACGAAATCGGTTTTATACAAGAGCTCTATAGGCCCGCAAGAAATTATGAATAAAATAATCTATCACTGGAAAATATAGATGTAAAAATATGTTATTACTTCTAATATATACAGATTGATTCTGAACAAAATAAATGTTTTTTTTTGTTGGGAATACTCAATTTCTATTTAAAACTTTTAATTTAGGGGAGGGGTGTACATCCGTTCAAAGATAGTATGACCGTTTTGTTTTGTTTTGTCTAGTTTTTATTTCATTGCATAACAATATACTTACTTTTACTCATTTCTGCCGTGTAATTCAGTAAAGCGTTGCGTTAATCATGATTATTCGATATACAATAGGCAATTTGCGAATGAAAACACATTTCAAATGTAATTAAAACCAATTTAGTCCACAGACAATTCTCTACGCCTATCCACCACCCCCTCCCCCTCCCCCTCCCCCTCCCCCTCCCCCTCCCCCCCCCCCCCCCGCGAACCACTTGAACGCGATAACAGACAGGATTGTCTGAAATCAATTTGAAATTAAGTGTGCTGAAATTTGAAAATCGTGCCGGCCAATAGTTCGCTCCGTGGATGAGGGGGGGGGGGGGGGGGGGGGGGGTAGGAGCACAATTTTGTAAAAAAAAATTTGGCTACCGAAAATTTTAAAATCGCACCACCCTTGAGCGGTAAGGTGGGGGGCCATCTCCCCCAAAAAGGTAAAATTAACGTGTTTTTGCACGTTTTTTTATCCCCGGCCCCCCCCCCCCCCCCTCCTCCCTGGATCCGCCTATGATAACAGACGTGATTTTCTGAGAATATGGTCAGTGAAATCTGGTTCGTCGTTGTTTGCGGTGACATGGGTGGGGTCTCTCTATCGGGGGTGTACAGATTAAAGTTGTAGGTACATGTAGTTTGCCCTGTACTAGCGTATATTTTAGTTTCCTCGATTATCTTAATCATCTTGACCGAGTGCATACTGTATAAAATGTGTTATAAGACTTACGTTGATTTCGGCTGTCTTGATGATAGCCAAATCACCGTGGTAACTTTGACATGTTTCCCTGGCAGTACTTGGCGTTGCGTGGGGTGTGAACTTGATGAGATACTGAGATTCACCGAGCTCTTGCCATCTACAGTCATTGTCTGTTTATATAACATTAAAGACAACGTTACGCTATGCTGAAAATGAAAAACAGCTACTGAACTATTCCAAACTTAAATATTGGATGGGCTATCAAATCCAAAGTGTCAATGAGTATATATTTAACCCGTTTACAAGTATAACGATGCAAGCATTTTACAGCACTAGGCATTCTATTCATGCACAGTACTCATCATTAAAGGGCAATTATCCAACCCGTGTAATAAGTTAATTTGTATGAAAGCACACACAAACGATATAAAATATGGTGACAGTTTGAAATTAATCCGACCAATAATAAGAGAATTATGAAAGTTTGAAAAGCGAGGTCTCTAAATAAGTGCGAATCTCAAACTGGTAATTTAGTCTTTGGATGGTGACGTAGACACGGACAACTCTATCATTTGTCGTGTACAAAAAGTTTAATACCTTCTATTTTTTATTTCCCGTTTCCTTCATTGAGGTACTTTTGAACATATATTATGAAAAGCATATCATTATATACCCTCTGTAGAGAATAGACCCTCCTGAGTCATACATTTGTCAAAAATGTACATGTAATTCATTTAGTGTGTTGGAACAAATGGAAAGTTTTCCGCCTCTACATCATAGAAACATTACCTATTCAGCCAATTCAAAGAGGCCATACCTAAAGTGATTTTATTTCACCTTTGAAAAAATTCATAATTTTCTCATTTTTTTGTCTGATATTTTTCCAAATTTTGCCAGTCTGCTACTCTGCTCTTCAAGCTTTCTTCTAGTCTATAGTAGTTTGTTATGAAGGTTGGACTGACTTTAATACTATATATCAAAGTAAAACAGGTAGACGGTATGCTATTATATATTGAGGACGATATTTCTTTGGTGGAAATTTTATGGCAATTTTCGTGACATTTTTGGTGAAATTTTCTCGAAATATTGTCGAAATCCGCGAAAGAATGGTACAATATTTTGCGAAAATGGCCGTAAAATTCCACCACAATAAGCTGAGATAGCACGCACTCTCTTTCATAATCATAGGGATGTCAGTAGACAGTTCCGGTACAGTGAGACTACAAGAGTGCTGTCATGGTCAATCATATTCAAATTCAATCATATTTATACACATATTTTAGAAATCGTCTTGGACATCGCTGTAGACATTGATCTCTTCAATATACATCTACCACTCTTTAATTATATTTTAACTGGACTTTTATTGACATACTGTACGTCTGGAAATCATTTAATTTCATTTCAAATTGTCACCATTTTTAATAAAATGATATGAAATATATATTCATAAATTGCATCGAATAACTAATCGAATAATCATACTAGGCTAAATCATACATACGTGAACATTATGATTGGCAAATGAAAATGGTTGGGATACCCCTCCAGAAAGCATGTTAAATATTCGTAAAGCATGAACATGAATTAATTAATTACAGCAAGAACACTCTTTAAAATTACTATTGGAGTAATATATGGACAAAAAACTTTTAGGCTTCAAGAACATCATCTAAATGTTATCGCAGAATGTTTTTACTTGACATTACTCATTATTGTTCAGCAATCAACATTCACTTCAATAAATATGTGATGACATCACCTACAAGAGTGTAAAAGAATTATTGCCCCTTTAAGCTTGGTAAATTATGTAAATTTTACACAATGATTAAGGTTAACGATTTGATTCTTCGTTCGGCTCTTATCATTTATAATTAATTGTGTATCGTTACAGAAATGACAGCCCATCTAGAGCATGAATATCTGATGATCATCTCGAAATAGTGTGTTAAAAAGGAAAATGCGTTTGATCGTTATTTAGTATCAAAACGGCTCTCTGGTATAATTGTTTTGATATCACTGTACACGCCGTAGATAAAAACTGGGCACAAATAGTAAACAAAATTCGATCGTAAACATTTTGTATCAAGAACAGTCTGCCAATATCGATCTAGAATATATACAATGTTATTTATTCAATAGAATGAATCCAAAAAGATACTCCCACATCCTTCTCAATAGAAATGTACATGACAAGCGCCCAAGAGCAGGACCAGCTAAGAGATGGACAGACTGCATCAAGGCGGACTGCAATAACAGACAACTTAATTGACTCCCTGACTAAAGCCAGTAGGCTAACAGAAGATAGGAAGGTGTGGCAAGCCGTTGTGAAATAGAAACCATCAAACAATCCAGAGATGGTGTGGGCGGCTTAACTCAAGTAAAGTAAAGTTATCTTACACGCTCCTTCAGAACTGGACTAAACAAGGTGAGAACGAAAAATGACTTGAAATACCTACCGATAGGTATTTGGCAGATATGTTGTCTCTCTGATGTGCATGCTCGTCGGTTCCATCGTCCATGTATCGAGCTACTTCCAGACCTCATTACAGCACAGTAAGGTTTGTCTGGGTTGTATAAACTAGAATCCCAGTTGGTATACCTTGAAAATGATTAATTTATATATCTAATAGAATTAACAATTAAAGAATCATGAACTCCACGGAAATACTAAATAAATATATGAGACAAAGGCCCACTACATTATGACTCGGTTGTCTTTGGAGAAAAAAAGGACATTGAATCTTCTGGTAAATCAGTATGAAGTGCTTATGACTGATTTTATAAATACATTGAAATGGTAGATTTTACATGTAGCTAGGAGTTTTTCATTCATTCCTTGACGGAACTTGAGTCTAGAGAAAGTATAATAAAAGTACATGCTTTGGCATTATCATAAATAACTGCTAGCAAAAAAATATCATTTAGTAGCATGAATTTCAATTGTCGATTTTGGGATATAAAACCTTAGCGGTTTGAACTTGTGACACGTGACATTTCGATTTATTACACAAACGTTGCAGATTTTGCATGACTCAGAACAACCTGGAATATGAAGATTTGATCAAAATGTGATATATTAGCAATAATTCAATGATTTATGTGGTATTATGACTCTCAAATTAAATTTTAGTTCAAAACGATTTGAATAATGATTTAAGATGAGACGACTCAGGGTTAGAGCAGTGGTCTCGTAATCAGGAGATCCGGGTTCGAAACCAAGTGGCAAGTCAATGCGCTACTGCCATTTGGTAAGCCATAAACCTTCATTACCAAGTCCCTCGTTCGTAGAGGACTTACGGCCGTCGGTCCTCTGGTTGCTAACTCAGAAACATAACGTGCCTTCCTAGCAGTCAGGTAGAACCAATCACACACAAAAATTAGGGTTTCACCAAAAGAAATCCACAATTATGCACAGCCATTATTACCACTGCCATAATGAATATTTGTTATAGGAAAACGATTTGAAAAACATGAGTGGCATTTTATCACGACGATAGTTGATACATACTCAGGGTCCATTCCATCAATCCATTTGTATTCATCATCCTTATCCGTGCCTTCTAAGCCGATGTAAAAGTTACCATTCCTCGCCGGTAATCTCGTGGCAATGAAAGCCTATTCATATTATGAAGAAAAGAGAAATATATTGGAGATTAATATCAACGTAGCGCATTGCAACATTGTCTAATCTCGGGGGAGGGGCAAAGTAAACACGCCCCCTCCCCCCCGATTCAAAGGATCAATATCTTAGTCGCATGCATTGCGTTCAAGGCTCAGCCCCCCACCAGTTTAGTTTAAGTAAGCGTATGCATGTTCCCTCCCTTTGAAAGAACCCCCCCCCCCCCTAAGTCCGGTGTGTATACGGGCCGATTTGTGTGTGTATTACGAGCCGGACTTTGATGCGTGAAAATTACCCCTTTACTGGAGACTTGGGAAACATGAATGCGGTCCCTCCGTTCCCGGAGTGGAAGGGGGAGGGGGGGGGGGGGCCGGGGCTCAGCCCCCTCGAACTTTCGGCTCATTGCAGTAGTGGTTACAATGGGAATGTTCAACCAGTATTCTTAAAATTTTCAATCGGAGTTTCAGATGTCACATTTTCCAAACACGTCAACGTATATATATATAAAGGTTTATGTTTTTAATTTCACTGGTGGGAAATCGTGAGACAGTGGACACAAGCACCAGTTTAGTTTTTTTATTATTTTATCTGAGAATTAAAAATGGTGTACCTGTTGGGTGGTTGGATTAATGCCTATACCGGTCAATAACATAATTCTTGAAAAGTTTAACTTCATAGAACATCTGCCAATTAGAATACGATTTTTGCTATCAGTATCAGTCTTGACAACATTCCACCGCCCTATTCGTTCTGAAAACACAAAGAAGGCGCCAGAAAATCATGATAATTCATAAGAATAAGTAGGCAACGGTTAACAAATGTTTAATTTGAAAAACGTTAATACGGTTGGCTCCATGAAAATTCTGATAAATATCTAATGTAATACACGATAAAAGTGCGTACGTACATTTTGTTCAGCTGATGTAATGATTGGCATGTCACCTCCTAAGCTTTGACAAAGTGCACGTGTGTCGGAGAATGTCTTGTGGACACCATGGTAGAAGACATACTGATAGCCACCATACACATTCGACCCTGATGTAGAACACTCTTGACATTCAACTGTAAGATAAGAATAAGAGACAATGAAGCAACACGTGATTCTTCACACAACAGTGGGCTATACCCCCCTCCCTCTCCCCCACCCAATCACCGTTTTCGAATTGCCCATAAAAAAAGAACAAGGAAAACAGAGGGATGTCATGATAATGAATATGTATCAGATTATGCAAATGTGACACCTGTGACCTCAGGAGGTCAGATCGCATGTGCGCGATGTATATGCGATACGCGTGACTTGATACCCAGTGCGGGGAATAAACACCGGACTATGGTTTATGGAATTCAACTACTTTGTTAGTTTGTTTGCACTTAATATGTGACATTGGCGACGAGGATTAATGTTTCTTGGATGTTGAATCTGTGGCTACGAGCTGGAAAAGTTTCAACATGGCATTCGCTGGAGCGGAATTGTTAGCGCTTCGAGGAGTTCCACACTTCGATCCGACGGGTGGTGCAAGTATTGTCAGCGGCAAGTGGAAAGCTTGGCTTGAAGAGTTCGAAGCCTACGCCGATAGTCGCGGCCTGTTTCTGGACGGATGTACGCCGGCCCAGGAGGCTCAACGGAGAGCACTGTTGCTGTACACTGCGGGGCCTGTGGTAAGGGAGACTTTCAAAACACTTCCCAATAAAGGAGAGAGGAATGAGTATCAAAAAGCCACAGATGCCCTAAATGCTCATTATGTTGTCAAACCTAATGCTACGTTTCAAAGACATTTGTTCAGGAAAACAAAGCAGGAAGATGGTGAAACGGTTGCCCAATTTGTTACCAAATTACGACAGGTTGCTATTGGATGCAATTTCGTAGCTGGGGATGTAGAAAACCAAATTCTTGACCAAGTAGTTCAGTACTGCAGAGCTGATAAACTTCGCAGGAGAATGCTGGAGAAAGGAGGTGAGCTCAAGTTAAATGATGCATTGTCCATGGCTGCTGCTCTAGAAGCTGTTGAAGGTCAATTTAACTCCATGTCATTGAGAGAGAGAGAAAGGCCTAGAGCTGGTGGACAAGTTCAAGTGAACCAAGTATCGTATGAGAATGACAGAAAAAAGAATTTAGAATGCTACCGATGTGGGAACAAAGGACATTTTGGGAAGGATGCATCATGTCCAGCCAAAGGAAAGATCTGTCGGAAATGTGGAGGCCAAAACCACTTTGCGACGATGTGCAAAAGTAAGGCCAAGAGCACAAGTGAGGCGAGAGGAAAATTCAGAGATGGGAAGTCCAGAGATGGAAAGAAGTATAAGAATAGAGTTCGCCAAGTGGAAGGTGAACCCGGACATGATAGTGATGATGACAACAGCCGTGGCCGTGATCAGAGGTACTATCAATTTGCTGTGAATGGTGATCATGAGAAAGTCCCAATAATCATTGGAGGTGTCACAGTCCCAGTGATAGTAGATTCGGGAAGTGATTGCAATGTAATAGATCAGATATTGTGGGAGAAACTGAAGAAGGACAAAATCATCTGCAAATCTACTAAGAGTACCAAGAGGCTTTATCCGTACACATCACAGATACCATTAACAACTGTTGGATGTTTCACAGCCACCGTAGAAGTTGGCAAGATGAAGTCGACTGCAGAGTTTGTTGTCATCAAAGAAAAGGGAGAACCTTTACTGAGCAAACATACGTCTAGAGAGCTGGGAGTGCTCCAGGTGGGAATTGTACATGTAAATGCGGTACAGAGCTATGCAGGTTTAAAGCATGAGTTTGAAGCAGTCTTCAAAGGGGTAGGGAAGTTGAAGGGCCGACAGGTGCGGTTAGCAGTGGATGAAACGGTGAAGCCAGTGGCCCAGCCTGTGCGAAGGACTCCATTTGGACTGAGAAAAAAGGTCGAGATGAAGATTGCGGAATTGATCGATCTCGACATCATTGAGCCAGTTGAACGCTCCACGCCATGGGTAAGCCCAGTTGTCATAGTTCCAAAGAGAAATGATGAAATAAGACTGTGTATCGATATGCGTAGAGTGAACGAAGCAATCATAAGAGAACGTCACCCCATTCCCACTATTGAGGAAGTCCTACAGGAGCTGTCGATTAGCAAGGTCTTTTCGAAAATAGACCTGAAGTGGGGGTACCACCAACTGGAGTTACATCCGGAGTCTAGAGAGGTGACAACCTTTGTCACTCATTGTGGGCTATTCCGCTATAAGAGACTGTTGTTCGGAATCAATGCTGCTCCAGAGATTTATCAATATGAGATACACAGAGTGATAGCTGGGATAGAAGGAGCTGCGAACATATCAGATGACATCATTGTGCATGCATCGACCCAGAAAGAGCATGACAAGAGGTTGAAGCAGGTGCTTGGCAGACTGCGGGACGCAGGACTTACTGCAAATGCAGAAAAGTGTAAGTTTGGTGTCTCTGAGTTGGACTTCATGGGGCACAGACTGACTAGCGAGGGACTCAACCCAGGATTGGCCAAGGTGAAAGCAATTGCAGAGGCCCGTGAACCCCAGACTGCAACTGAGATGAGAAGTTTCTTGGGGCTAGTCAACTACTGCGCAAAGTTCATTCCGAACTTTGCTACATTGGCAGATCCACTGAGAAAGCTGACCAGAAAGGACATGCCATTTCAATTCGGTCATGAACAGCGACAAGCATTTAAGTCGCTAAAGGAAAGCTTGATGAGTGCAGAGACCCTGGGCTACTATGATCTAAATGCACCGACAAAGGTCATAGCGGATGCCAGTCCAGTTGGCTTAGGAGCAGTGCTGGTGCAGGTGCATGCTGATGGCCCGAGAATAGTAGCATATGCCAGCCGCTCGTTAAGTAACGTTGAAAGGAGATACTCTCAGACGGAAAAAGAAGCCCTTGGACTTGTGTGGGCTTGTGAAAGATTCCATGCGTACCTGTATGGAATAGAGTTTGATCTAGTGACTGATCACAAACCGCTTGAAGTCATTTATTCACCGAGATCTAAGCCATGTGCGAGAATAGAGCGGTGGGTTCTGAGGCTTCAACAGTACAAGTACCGGGTAGTCCACATCGCAGGAAAGTCCAACATAGCAGATCCATTGTCAAGATTGCTGAAGGATGATCAACCGAGAGAAACTTCTGTGTTGGAAACAGAAGCAGAGAGCTTTGTGCGTTTTGTGGCAGTCCAGTCAACGCCAGGTGCGGTGACAACGAAGGAAGTCGAAAGAGAATCTGAACATGATCCTGAACTCGAAGTTATCAGAGAGTGTATTCACAGTGGACAATGGGATGATTGTCCATATAAAGCATACATTCCCATCAAGGATGAACTCTGTATAATTGGTCAGTGTGTGCTGAGAGGTAGCAGATTGGTGATTCCACAGGCACAGAGGCCAAAGATGGTGTCATTAGCTCACGAAGGACACCTGGGCATTGTTGGCACCAAACAGAATTTGAGAACCAAGGTATGGTGGCCAGGATGTGAGAAAGATGCAGAGAAATTCGTCAAGACTTGTCATGGTTGCCAAATCACAAGCAGGGGTAATCCACCAGAACCAATTCGAAGTACTATGTTGCCAACAGGACCTTGGGTGGATGTAGCTGTTGATTTCCTAGGACCACTTCCGACTGGAGAATCTATACTTGTGGTAGTTGATTATTATAGCAGATACTACGAGTATGCAATCATGAAATCAACCACTGCAGAGAAGACAGTCAAAGCCCTGGCTGAAATCTTTGGCAGACATGGGTTACCTGTGACGTTATACTCAGACAATGGACCCCAGTTCATCTCAGAAGCTTTCGCAGAGTACATGAACATTACAGGAATTCACCACCATCGGGTGACTCCTAAATGGCCCCAAGCCAACGGTGAGGTCGAAAGACAGAACCAGAGTATAGTGAAAAGGCTTAGGATTGCACAGGCAGAAGGCAAGGATTGGAAAGAGGCCTTGCTGACTTACGTCGCAGTCTACCGGGCTAGTACTCATTCGACAACGGGAAAAAGCCCGGCAGAAGTGTTGTTCGGGAGAAAGATCCGAACTAAACTACCACAAATCCAGGACCTTAGTGAGGATCAGGAACTCAGAGACAGGGACCTCCAAATGAAAAGTGGTGCAAAACACTATGCGGATCTGAAGAGGGGAGCCGTACATTCTGACATAGTGCCAGGAGATAAGGTGATAGTAAGACGTGATGAAAGGAGGAAACTAGACACGCCATACTTTAGCCAGCCATACACAGTGACAGCAAGAACAGGAAGTATGGTAACTGTGAAATCTCCTGACGGAGTCCTGTATAATAGGAATGTATCAAGTGTAAAAAGATACATGTCCCGAGACACTCATAACGAAGCTGCCAATCCAGAGAGGACAGACGGCAATCCTGAGGCGGTGACCGGTATTCCTGAAGGGTCGGACGGTAATCCTGAGGCAGAGACCAGTACTCCTGAGGCGGTGACCAGAGATCCAGACTCAGAGGCAGCGAGCAACACGTCAGGCGGTGACCAGAGACATCAAGATGGTGATACCCAAGCAGAGACAACAAACACCAACGTTCCTATGGCAGCTAGTAGACCACAACGCCAGAGAAGATTCCCTAAGCGATATGATGATTTTGTGTGATTCCAGATCAATATGGTGGGGATGAGCTCTTTGTAAAATAGCGACAGTGATATATGAAACTACATGTGCCAAGGAGAAATGTTTGGAAATCATTGGTTGAAGCCAAGTTATGATTTAAAGGGTGTACGCCTTGCGCTGCCCATATTTGTGAAATCGACATGTTGGAGAAATCACCATAAAAAACCACGCGTACGAGGAAGTTGTGTTATGTGCTAAAATAATAAGTTCTGATATATATGTTTCAATATTACACATACATTAATCAATGTAAAAGGGTGTACGCCGAACGCTGCCCTTATTGTATGTGATAGGTGTTGCGAAAAACACAAGTTTGAGTTGGAGCATCGATCAGTTTTCAACAATGGATTCAATCATCGAAGAGAGTATTTCCAGAAACTTCAGTTTCAGCTAGTCGTATGAACGCTTGGAGATAACAGATGATTTACACAAACTCAAAACTAGAACTCAAATAGTATCCAGTGAACAGTTGAACTTTTATTTGGACCACAGACTAGATGCATGAAAGATATTGCATGAAAGATATTATATTGCATGTTATGTTTTATGTTGTTCAACAAAGTTGTTTGGAAGATAAAACATTTGGGAAAAGTTTATCGACCAGATAAATTTGTTGTTTGTTAGAAGTTGATCTTTGGGGAAAAAAAAAAAAAAGAAGAAACAAAAGCAAATGCACCAAAGCATGTTTATTTCAGTAATTCACATATGGCTGAAACACAAGAACAAAAGAAATATTACAAGAATTTTCAGTGAAACTATAGTATAAAAATAGACCAGGATAAAGTTTCATTCTGGCAAAGGAGGGATGTCATGATAATGAATATGTATCAGATTATGCAAATGTGACACCTGTGACCTCAGGAGGTCAGATCGCATGTGCGCGATGTATATGCGATACGCGTGACTTGATACCCAGTGCGGGGAATAAACACCAGACTATGGTTTATGGAATTCAACTACTTTGTTAGTTTGTTTGCACTTAATATGTGACAAGGGAGTCATCTGATAATGTGTTTTTTTTAAAGAGGAATACGGAAGTAAAAGGAGGATCTGACATTAATCCTTTTCACCTTCATTTTATAGCCCCTTTAATTAATTTGATTTTAAGTGGTACGCAACTATTCCCTTCCCCTCCTACAAATTTCTAGGGGCGTCTTATCTACGGCAGGAGCAGTTCTTTCCTCAATCATGTCGATAATTGTCTGTCTGTCCTGTTTAACGTATTTTCTCGATTACTTTGTCCCACCTCCCAACCCCTCCACACGCGCGCTTTCCTAGATTAAGATCAATGCTCATATTGCATCCAAGCAACCCCTCTGATCCGTTTATTATTCCAAATAAATTACTTTCACTTTTTTAAAGAATAAACACTTATTTACCAATCATACAGTGGGAGCACTTAATAGAGTGGGAGCACTGAGTTGAATGCTCTCGACTCTCATACAATAGGTCCCTCTCCATGCCCTCAGGTGTATTAAATGGGTACCGGGGCCAACCGGGCAATGCCGGGGTATTAACAATTACGGTACACACGGGAAGGGCTGTATTAATACTGATATGGCTATCCTGGTTGTGTACATAGGACCACATCATTATTATACCCACTGTTTCAGGTGAATATAATATGTATATGGTTCTATGTTGTCGATTTATAATTGTGAATGTAAGTTCATTTTAATGAATCTTTAACCCTATGTTAACTGGGGGGATCAATTTGACCCCCCCCCCTCCCTGTTGTAATTTCGCGACTACTCCGAAACCGCGGCAGATTAAGTTTTCCTTTCATGACTTTTTTCTTTCGAGTGTTACGCATCTTTTTAAAACAATTTGTTTCGAAAATCGGACGTATAGTTACAAAGTTACGTGATCTTTTGTCTTTGCATGTCAGCCCGAAAATTGCTAATTGTTGTGATTTGTGTACAAAACATATGGGGTCAAAATAGTTGAATTGTAGTTAGAAATGAAATAAAACTACAAAAACAATAATATTCATAACTTTAAAAAAATAGTGAAATACATAAGAAATTATCAAAACAAGAGATAACATAAGGAATAACCTGGCTCTTCCAATTTGTTTGTGTTGTATTATTATTACAAATGGTCTAACAAATATATATAGTGGAAACACATGCTTAAATATGAATAATATATGATTTATGGGTAAAAATGTGAATTTTATGACCTTATTTGCATAAATTACCATACATAGGCAAATGAGTGAATTTTTCCAAAAATTGAAATTACCATGGTATTCTATACACTTCACTTGACATACATGCAAATTTTCGCGGCGATCGGCTGTGAAACGGCCGAGATCTTAGGGGGGTCAAATTGACCCCCCCCCCCTCCCCTCCAGTGAAAACCCGGTCTGAAATAGCCCAGTTAAAATAGGGTTAATAGTGATAGCATACTGTTCACAACAAAAAAAATGACTGGTGGTAAACAATAAACAAGTATTGATACTTTTGAATTCCATAGGCCATTCCATTCTTTTGGAATTGAATAGTAAAAACATCCAGTAAGTTTAATACAAACCTGTAATAGACGCAAGAATCCATATCAGAGTAAGTGACAGGAACATCCTTAACCATCCAAGTATTGAATCCCCAGACATTGTCAATATCACAGAAACACAGAGAGTAAATAGTGAAGTCCAATATTTGATATTATCAATTCCCTTCTATGTACACATATCAAAAAAGATTGTGCTTGTACTTTTAGTAATATCCATTGCTATATATCCTGGTATGACGGAGCAGCTTGGAATGGCCTGTGATCTGATTCCAGTACCCAAATATTGTGAGAGATTATTGAAAAGAAAGTCGATTATGCCATCTATCAAATTATAGGCAATGTACTTCCTCCTTGTGGGATAACACCGCTAATCAGAGGGTGGCGAGAGCAACTGAGGTATGATGAAGTGTACCGCGCGAAGTGAAATAGATCAGAGTTTTGATGATACGTTTGTGGTAGAATGTACTTTGTGAATCAGTCATGTTCTACATGGACAAAAGGACACCAGAACAGGCTATTTTGATCATCACAAAATTTCCACGCCATGACGCGGAAAAGCCGAGTATGACTTTTTTGTACAAGGTTATTTCCGCTTTCCAGGCTAATCGTTTTCTAAAAGGGCCACAGCTGAAATAACAAATACATCAACCTGTGATATCGATAATTGATACTTTGGTTGTATCCATGTCTATGAAATGAAATTAATCTGCAAATTCAATCTTCATCAAAGTTATTATAAATAACAATCTATTGAAATGATTCTGTACGATCCAAGAATATTCACACGACAGAACTTTTGCCTCCATCAAAGGTACTATGTTCCATTTGCAGGCCCAAAAAAATGAAAAGGTAAAATTCCAACGGTGTTTGAAAGACAATGCTAATTTAAAACTTCCATCAAAACGAAAGGGCTTGAAAATATATTTCAGGGGGAAAATAACGACCATTAGTTGTCGAATCGAATTAAGTTATTGCAATGTCTGATTTTCAGACCCTTTTACCGAATGGTCGTCCGTTTTATGCTGCACACAAATTTAATCAGTTTAATTTTGGCCATAATTTTGGCCATTACAGGTAGTGGGTTATTGATGCTGACAAATTATAATGTACTTGTACCTATAACAGCTCATTTGATGTGTGTTATTACCAAATAAAAAGTCAGTCAGTCACTCAATAGTGTCTGACAGTGAAGTCTAGAAGGTAAATGGGTTTCCTTGCATAATTTGAATACTAGGACACTGCTAATGTTTAAATTACACAGATAGGGCATACATGACATATTCATAATTCTTGCAAGGTTCTACAGAATTTGATGTCGGCTGCAAAAGGGACATATAGTATCTTTAAACGATTTCATATTTGTATAATTCTAGAACAGCGCTCTTAAATTTTCGGTCCTCATTTTAAACAGTTCAACCGACCCTGTGTCTAAGATCACGTTTAATAAAAGGAAAAACTAGACTTTACATCTACTTTCTTAGTTAAACCAGATTTTGGACAAAAGCCAAAACCCAGTGCCGGGCATAATTTTCAGTAGAATACGGGAAGAAGGTTGTAACCTTTGAGTCATTACCTATTCAAATGAATATCCATGGATTTGAGAATAAATGGAAAAGGTAAAACATTCATCTATGGTCTATTGATAGTACCAAAATATTGTGAATAATGTGGACTGCGACCTGGGTCCCGTCTTAGGATGAGTTGCGATTGATCCAAATCAATCGCCAGTCCCCCGATCAATCGCAAGTTTGCAGTCTCCTTTATCTTATGTACAAAGTTGAAATTAATATCAATCGCAAATAAGAGATCCTTGAGATTTCCCATGTGGAAGATTATCATAGTAGATGTTCCATAAAATGATTGCACACCGAATAAATTAGTTCTCAACTGCATGGCGGCAAAATTCTGATTCCATGCTTGTGTGTGTATAGTAAAGTTTAACGTTTGATATAAAGTTGTTCCTCTCTTCATATTTTCTATTCATCATAACTAAAAGATTTATCTAATCCAAACAAAACTTCTAGACAGTTTGTTTTTACTAATGTCACACTGGGTGTCAACTGTACAAAGAAAAATCAAGTAAAGGAATGTCTGTTTTACCGGGGCATGGTCCCTTTGCATCCATTGCCTTGTGATAAGGGAATAGCGAACATGTAATTCAGTTGAGGTTTTCTGCTTGGTATGGGTGGTATTGTGTTATCATACCTCCATTGTTAGTGATCGGCGAGGCGCTAATTGCTTGTCTGGATAAAGTCTGCAAACCGATCAATACACAATTGCATCGTACTGGGTTTCGTAGGGAAAGCCCCTGTTAAATAAAACTCATCGGTGTACTTTATAACAGGGACTGAACGTATACTTAAATTGACAGGGGATGAAGGCCCGTGATACTCTTTTGAAAATGAAAAATATTTTGGAAAGAATACAAGGTGATACAAGATGATTACTTTATCTTTCCCTTACACTCCAGATGTGAATATAGCAATGAAATATAATATGATTGTATTAATATGACCAGGGGCGGATCCAGCCGGCGTTGATAGCCAAATTGGCTGAATTTGGGGCTTACCTTAGATGTGGCGTAAGCCCAAAGCCGCAATGCTCTATGATAGTCATGCCCCTAAACCTACATTAGACGCTAAAATGGACGCCGAATTTTATACGAACCCAGCAGAGAACGATAGACCACTTGAATAACAATTTCCTGCATATCACTGGGCCCATGATACTTCTATCTGGGTCTCCAATAAGTCTTCGAACCACGTTGTCACTCCTCCCTGACATAGGCGTACAGAAACATTTTCGCTAAAGGAAATCACGCCTTTTGAGCAGAATCTGAATCTTTAGGTTTGTTAATCTTCCTACCCGAATATATGACTAATCTGGCATCTCACTCCTCGAGTTTGGGGTGCTGGTCTCCCGAATATCGAAACTTTAGGTATACATTCCAGGGGCTAGAGTGTCTATATATAGCCCCCTCCCCCGGCCCTCCCCCAATCTGGCCTATCTTCAATAAAGGAGAAGTCTATCCTGATATGTTAGTGGTTTGAATAGATGTAGAAAAAAGGAGATAAACAGAACAAAATCGATTGAATTTGGGGAAATGCGATTAATGAAAAACAAAGAAGCATTTCAGTGATGTATTTTGCGAGGTTTCCTCTTATTTGTCATGTAGTAAAAAAAAAAAAATATTTTACTTAAAGAATTTTTTAATCATACATTAATCCTCAATATGATGATGGCAAATATGATTTATACAACCCCTGTATGAAGCAAATCTATTCCATCATCAATAACTATAACAAAACAAAAAAGTTTATGATATTTTCTGCACAGAGCAAATTGAAAAGGAGATCGCAAAGTGTTGTCAATTAGTGTTTCACTGATAACAGCTTCAGAAATTTAAACTTTTTAGTCGGATATTGGTCAACCTTCCACTAATTTGTTTCTCTTATGTTTCTGCTTTAATTGCAACCAACTTAATATCAGGGTTGATTTTCCCTTTAAACTTATCCGTTTTAGTAACTTTGTGTGTCTGCCATTGGGAATTGCGAACTAATGAATTTTTGAATTCAGCGTTATATGGCAATCGGCCAAATTTGACTATTATCACCAACTATGTTTGGGTTTTGCACCGTGATGTACCAGTGCACAAGTGTAATGTCAAAACGAGATAGACAGACTGTTGAATGCACTTTAATGAACCTGTGTTAGAGGTATGGTGGCCCTGAAGGGACATCGCGAATAGACTAAATCGTGAAAAATATGCGATAAAATTCACGATATCGTCAATTTTATCGCATATTTTTCACGAAGAAATTCACGAAATTGACGATATCGTGAACTTTATCGTGAACTTTTCACGATGAAATTGACGATATCGTGAATTTTATCGTGAAAAGTTCACGATATAAAGTTCACGATATCGTCAATTTTATCGTGTACTCTATCGTGTACTCTATCGTGTACTCTCCTGACGGGCGCTTCGTAAACAAAACCAGCCCTAGCTGGGGGAGACAGAGAGAAGGAAAAAAGGGAAAGGGAAAGAGAAGATAAAAGGAAAGAAAGAATAATAAGAAGAAAAGAGGGAAACGGGGGGGGGGCGAAGGGCTCCTGCCTCCTCCTCACTCCCCCCCCCCCCGCCAAAAAATAAATAAGGAGAGAGAGAAGGGAAAGGGAAAGGGAAAGAAAATATAAAAGGAAAGAAAGAAGAGGAAGAAGGAAAGAGGGAAACGGGGGAAGGGCGAAAGGCTCTTACCTCCCCCCCCCCCCGCCAACAAAATAAATAAGAGAGAGAGAGAGAGAAGGGAAAGGGAAAGAGAATAAAAAAGGAAAGGTAGAAGAATAAGAAGAAAAGAGGGGCTCTTGCCTCCTCCCCCCCCCTCCCGCGCCAACAAATAAATAGGAGAGAGAGAGAGAGAGAGATAGAGAGAAGGGAAAGGGAAAGGGAAAGAAAATATAAAAGGAAAGAAAGAAGAAGAAGACGGAAAGAGGGAAACGGGGAAAGGGCGAAAGGCTCTTACCTCCCCCTCCCCCTCCCCCCCTCCCGCCATAAAGGGAAAGAGAAGGGAGAGGGAAAGAAAATATAAAAGGAAAGAAAGACGAGGAAAAGAATAAGAAAAGAGGGAAACAGGGGCGAAGGGCTCTTGCCTCCTTTCTTTGCCCCCGTTTCCCTCTTTTCTTCTTCTTCCTCTTCTTTCTTTCCTTTTATCTTCTCTTTCCCTTTCCCTTTCCCTTCTCTCTCTCTCTCTTATTTATTTTTTGGCGGGGGAGGGGGGGGGGCAAGAGTCCTTCGCCCCCCCCCCCCGTTTCCCTCTTTTCTTCTTATTATTTTTTCTTTCCTTTTATCTTCTCTTTCCCTTTCCCTTTTTTTCCTTCTGTCTCCTCCAGCTAGGGCTGGTTTTGTTTACGAAGCGCCCGTCAGGAGAGTACACGATAGAGTACACGATAGAGTACACGATAAAATTGACGATATCGTGAACTTTATATCGTGAACTTTTCACGATAAAATTCACGATATCGTCAATTTCATCGTGAAAAGTTCACGATAAAGTTCACGATATCGTCAATTTCGTGAATTTCTTCGTGAAAAATATGCGATAAAATTGACGATATCGTGAATTTTATCGCATATTTTTCACGATTTAGTCTATTCGCGATGTCCCTTCAGGGCCACCATATAGAGGTCCACGTTTTGAAAGAGATACACGATGCTCATGCATTGCATACACAAATAGTGCTTGTTTCGATTTCTTTCACAAAAGTCCAGTTGACCCAATTATTTGTGGATCGCCTGATTGATTTTAAATACATTTCATTTCTATGCACTTTGCGATTTCATACAGAGCTCAATACCTTTGTATCGAATGATCCTTGTTACTTCTTATCAGCGCTCAAAATACACGGGGGCGATGGGCGATCCCGGCCCCCCACTCAGTGTTATTTAGGGTACGCATATGCGTGTTCCAACCGACCCCCCCTTTTCAGCAAAAGTCCGGTGTGTAAAGTCAATACGGCTCGACCTTTTTCTTTTGTATACGAGCCTTTTTCCGCACCCCCCCCCTTTTCAGCAAAAGTCCGGTGTGTAAAGTCAATACGGCTCGACCTTTTTCTTTTGTTACGAAAAGGACATTTTGGCAACACGCATGCGGTCATTTTGAAACCTGAGTGGGGGGGGGGGGGGGGGGGGGGGGGCCGGGTGGGCGATTCGCATTACTCTCCCATTACCGATACAAACAACGGAAGCTCGCAGTGCAGCTAGTGCGGCCGTCAGCAGTGGCAAAAGAGGCCTACTGCGCCGGTAGTACCGGTGTGCACGCTGACGCCCAATATATCTGCTGGTGCTGGAGACGATCGCACAAGGACTGAACATGGAGAAGTTTTTCGTTGTGAAAAGTGTGTATCCTCTGAAATCTGGTTATTCGAAAAGACCAGCAAACAATGTTACTCGAGCAGTAAATCAATATTGAGAAGAAGAAAGAAAAGAAGAAGAAACTTTAACCCCCCCCCCCCCCCCCCCCCCTTAGGCTGCCAAGTGAAAATGTGATGTGCATAGAAAAATGTCACCATGTGTCAAGACCTACACAGTATTAGTAGATGTCAGTAGATGCCAGGAAAACATCACGGGAAAACATCACTGGGGTTCAAAATAGCGCAAAAAAATCGCCTCGCCGCTTTGCGGCTCGTAGACAATGCTCTGCATGTTAGTAGATGCCAGGAAAAAAAAAAATCACTTAATAGCAACAACAAAATTGCCTCGCCACTACGCGGCTCGTGGACGATGCTCCACATCGTTTTGGGGTTACCCCCCCCCCCCCACACACACACACACACACCCTTAGCAAAACGCTCGATCTGCCCCTGTGTTCTGCAAGGATAGGGTGAAGACTATAAGTAAAGAAAGAATGTAAATAAGGTTGCTCCGAATAATGAGGAGGACATTATGTGCAGAAAGTCAATTACAGCTATATGTAAACAAGTAAATTTCTAAGAGGGAAAATGCCGACTTAAATAAATGACAGTGATAAACTACCAGGAATTTAGGAGTTTCATGTGTAACAATTCAATGGAAATTTGTATTAAAATAAGAGCCCCCATTCAGCACTAAAAGAGCCCCCGTGAGAGGGCTCACGGTGGCTCTTTTTTGGGGGGGAAAGCCCCCGTGGACAAAAAATTAATTTGAGCCCTGCTTCTTATACCCCCTCTCTCTCTCTCCCTGTTTCTCTCTGTGTATCTCTATTTCTCTCTCTCCTCCCCCCTCTCTCTCTCTCTCTCTCTCTCTCTTTCTCTCTGTCATTCTCTCTATCTTTCTCTTTGTCGTTCTCTCTGCCTGTCTCTCCCTCCCCCTTTCTTTCGGAGTTACTGTATAATGAGAAAGAGAGGTGAATTGTGTATTGTCGAGGTGACATTATGATCCTTCACCCCTTCTTATACAGAGTTGCGTTTGATCAAAATCAATCGCAGGTCCTTAAATCAATAGTGTAGTATCCCTACTGTCATGCTGCCATCTAGTGGCAAGAAGAGTATCTTGGTGTTATTCAATGTACGGAAAGCTACAACACGCACCACGAATAAAATCGTCATATGCAACAATCCAAATCATCGCGCAGATCTCTTATTTTGTGTACGCAAGGCAACATTACAACGGGGCGAGCAGGGGCAGCGATTTCTTTTCATGACCGGGGGGGGGGCGAAATGCGATGGCGAGGGAGCAGTGGCGTAGTGAGCAAAACATTTTTTTTTTTTTTTGGGGGGGGGGGGGGGGAGGCAGAAAAAAAATCCGCATCACCACCACTCTTAAATGTTACCTAGGCCCTGGGAACATTTTTTAAAAGTGGGGGGGGGGGGGGGGGGGGGTGCTAAAGTATTAACGATCAGGTAGAGCAAAGCAAGGTAAAGTGGAGCGTAAATTTGCGTGGGGTCCAGGGGTAAAGCCCCGGCGGTGTCAAGGGGCGTTTTGGGGGAAGATTTGGGGAGATTTTCCCGATCAAATAGGGTGCTCTGAGGGCTTATCCTTTTCTCTGAACTGCAACAAAACAAAATCCCGTATCAGCTAGATTGACAAGGGTTGATTTTTAATGGCATGGCTTATCAAGGGAAGATAGAAGGGTTTGTAAATCCACATGGACCAGGAAACAGGAAATATTACTTTAAGGTAACAAATTCGGTGGTAAAATCAAATGTGCTATTCAGCTTCCTTTTTTCCTTTTTTTTAATGAAGAGTGCAAATTGATTATTTTTACATTGTGTGCTTGGAAAATTGTACTTGAGGACAATTCCATAATAAGAGACTCATTCCATTGCATAAGATATTACCGAGGTCCTTGATGTTGTAATCGGCGTCGTAGTCATCTTCTTCGTCGTTTTAAAAAAATGTATTTTTTCTCGATTTTTTTTAAAAGGCCCACCGTATGCTCCTAAAGACAATATACTGAGAGTGAGCGAGAGAGAGAGAGAGAGAGAGAGAGAGCGAGAGAAAGAGAGAGAGAGAGTGAGAGAGAGAAAGAGAGAGAGAGCTAATGAGAGAGGAAAAGAGAGAAATGAGAGGGAGAAATAGAGAGAGTGGGAGAGAGAGAGAGAGAGGAGAGAAGCTAATGAGAGGGGGAAAGAGAGAAATGAGAGGGAGAAATAGAGAGAGTGGGAGAGATTGACAGAAAGAGAGAGAGGGAGAGGAAAGGGGAGTTGACAGAGGGAGAGAAGGCACCGTGAAAGAAAAGAAGACTCCTCCTCCAAATCCCCCCCCCCCCTCAGTGGTCTTTACACATTTCATCCACATAATATAGAGAAAGCCTCCACACACACACACAAGCGCGCACTTACACACACACACCAACCCACCTACAGATCCCACACGCAACCCACACACACCCCCCACACAGCTATGCCTCCTCGATGTCCGGACCAACTTTGTCTTCGACGTTAGGAAAAAAAAGAGTTTCTCCGATATGTACCATATTGTTATAAATATTTAGCTATTGGTTTGCTCGCCTTGTCTTTGCATTTCTTATTTTAGATCTGTATAGATTTTTAAGATAACAATTAACTAATATATGAGTAAGTCTACTAAATAATAAATCAGTAACAAGATGATTTAAATGTAATCATTACTTGATTCTCAATTTTTTTAACATGTACAAACATTGAATATTATACAAAATATTTCAAAATAATTAAATATAAAGATAAGAATGAAAAACATAGGAATAATACAGAGACGATGTATTTTAAAAACCCTATTTAGGCTTGGCAAGTTAATGCAATTACAAAATCGGCACCCATAGCATAGAGTGGCGTAAACAACCCAAATATTATCCATCTGAAGGCGACGTGTTTATATCCTTTGTGTTCTTAAAAAACACAAAGCTCCACTAGAGGATTTGGTAGCTATTTATTGTATGTACATTAGACAGTTACTTGAATATGCCTCCCCAGTGTAGTCAACATCTATTACTACCAATCAGTCGTTTTTTTTATGTGTGTATTTTTTAAAATAAAAATAAAAATAATAAAAAATATTATGCCAATGGCTGACCTAAAAAAGGTGAACCTCACACCCCCCCCCCCCCCCCCCCAACGGAACAAAATGTCAAATTTCCAAATTTCAAGACCAAAAAACAAAAAAGTGTCCTCTTACCCCCCACCCCCCCCCCCCCCCCCCTCCCCGCTTATTTAGCGGCTGGCTGAGTCGTTGCGATTTTTTTTGGAGACCACAAAAAAGTGGGCCTCCCCCCCCCCCCCCCCCCCCCCCCCCCCCCCTAAGAAATCATGGATCCGCGCCTGCTTCAAGCTCACGCTACAAGTTCAATGCACTACACACGTACACCGCGGCCGCTTCGCACACAAATATATGCGCATTGCATTGCATGGCAGCGCGAAAAAATGAAATTGCAACAAATTTATTTTCGTAAAAATGGCAGCTTCAACGAGCCGATTCGCTTCGCTTGGTGAGGACGAATTGGAAAAAATAATTGATTAAAAAGATTCCCGTTTTACTAAGAAACCACCAATGTAGCTGAAAATGTGCTGAAAGCTTACAGTGAACACAAAGGATTTACAATTTCAGAAAATATTACAGAAACTGAACTGAGTAACTTTCTTCGATCATTTTATGCGGAGGTTCGTAGACCTAGATCGAATGATAAATTGTACAGTAGGCCTAGGCCTAAGCGGTCCATGATAACACTGCGATATGGATTTCAGAGACATTTTAAAAAGGTGAGTGCTTTCGGTTTTGATATTTGTCATAAAAGGAGTCAATGTTGTTTTTGTGTTACTGCATGCTTTATGATTTCTTATTGGATGTATCATGTAAATATAAATGGAAATATCTTTGATACCTGCGAGGTTTGGATGTTAAGGGACCCGGGCAAGGAAAGGGTAAAGGTTGCTTAGGAAGAATCGGCAGAACCCTTCAAGTTAGTGCTAGGGTGCAGATGTTATACGCACGAGCTAGATTTTATTTAGTAAGGCAGCAGAAACATTTTTTTTCCTGAGAGATATGCACGTCGAGGTGAGATGCGAGCCTAAGCTGCCATGTTTTCGGTTAAAGTATTGGACGCTGGTCGATATAAGGAGCTCGGCCTGCCTCCTGCCTGGCAGCTGCACGCTATCCGTGGTCAATGAGCGGGGAGTCAGCGAGCGAGACATAATGCTGAGCTGCCAAGTCGACGGCGCTGTTTACCAAGTCTAGAGACTGGTCAAGCGACCCGGAGCTAGCCGTGACTTTGTAATAGGTCCATGCTGTGAGGGACTCACCAGATGGAAGCTACCCTATACTAAAGTTATGTACTAGTAAATTGTTGATTTTCTGTTGATTTTGAACGCCACGATTTGAAGGCTGAAGACTAAAACTTCATTATACCTCTATACAGCTGTTTTTTTTTTTTACCCCAATTTATGGAATTATTTTGACACTGATTTATTCCTAATAGATCTAGATAATAGTATACATTCTCAGATTTAATTGAATAATAATTTGCCAGTGTTTGTTTTGCGTGACTGCTAAAGCAAAGCATGTGCATGCTAATATGCTTATCAACTAGAGGACCTACGCCCTTAAGTCATAAATGACAGTAATGAGGATTAATGCCCCACAAAAGGGCACTAATATAGCACATCGACACGGTTTTGATCCTGGGGCCTCACAGTTACGAGGCCATTACTTTGCCACTGAGCTATGATTGTACGCAACGGGGGCTAGGATAGGGGGCAGTTCCCATAATAAAATAAAAACAAAGAAAATGCAATAAATTATCAATAAAATTCATTGCGTTTTACCCCGGTCCCCAACATAAAAAAAATCCTCTGTACGGCCATGCATTATAGCTCAAGGCATGGGCACACAGAAGATTTTTTTTTCTGTTGGGGACGGGGGGGGGGGGGATTCAATGAATTATTGATAATTTATTGCATTTTTTATTTTTATTTTATTTTTGGGAATTATTTGTACTATTATCTAGATCTATTAGGCAGACACGTAGCCAGAGTTTAAAGTTAGGGGGGGGGGGGGGCACATACATGTAATCGATCGACGTCCTGGGGAGGGGTCTAAAAAAGTTCAACCGATCTTGGAATTTTTTTGGGGGGCACGTGTCCCTCCCCCCCCCCCCCGGTGGCTTCATGCCTGCTATTAGAAATAAATCGTTCTGAAAATAATTCCATAAATTGGGGTAAACAAAAAATTACAACGGCGACAGTGTAGTTAACATAATTACTGCCTATTCTATTGTGTAACTGGTTGATAAGTATGATGGCTACTATTGAGCAAATCAGAGAATTTTCTTCTCTAGGTAGGGAGATCGGGCTCACTGGAAGTGAGTTCAATAATTTCGTGTCGGCTCGTTGTAGTGAGGCCCATGAACGCGAGAAAGAGGCTCATGAATTGCGCTTAGCTCAAGTCAAGGCAGAGCAAGCGAAAACAGAAGAGCGCCCTCTTGAGTTTGGTGGTCTACGGTTGAAGGTTGGCAAATTTGGGTTCCATGACACATGCTCCGCCGACGATTGCTCCGCCGACATTTACTCCGCAAAACGCGACAATTGCTCCGCGACATTTGCTCCGCGACATTTGCTCCGACGTCAAATGCTCCGCCGACAGGTGCTCCGCCGACAGTTGCTCCGCCGACAGTTGCTCCGCCGACATTTGCTCCGCCGACAGATGCTCCGCCGTCAATTGCTCCTCCAACAATTGCTCCGCCGACAATTGCTCCGCCGTCAATTGCTCCGCAAAACGCGACAATTGCTCCGCCGACATTTGCTCCGCCGACAATTGCTCCGCCTGAAGCGACAATTGCTCCGGTGACATTTGCTCCGCCGACAATTGCTCCGACGACATTTGCTCCGCATGAAGCGACACTTGCTCCGGTGACATTTGCTCCGACGACATTTGCTCCGCCCAAAAAGTGTCCCATTAAATACAAATGCTACTAGTACTACGACAAATGCTTCGCCGACAATATTTTTTTTTTCACGGGTTGTTTTTGTTTGTTTCTTTTTTTCTTCATTTTTTGAATGCATTTCATGACATTATGTAAATGAAATGAAATGAATGAATGTTGATAATGTGGGAGGAAAAAGCAGTTGCCTAAAAGTCATTTCGAATATACTGAAATAACTTTCCATCTATCACTGTACGTCCCACATAATGTACACTAAACACTCATTACATGTCATGGGAAGTTTTTTTTTTTTAAAGTAGAGCAGCAAGCCACATTCCCCAATACGCGCATACCTCCTAGTTAATTTCAAACAGCTCATCAATATGTTAGACCTGAAATTACCTCAATGAAAGAAGACTAATAACATGAGAGGAAAGAAAAGAGCAAAAAAGACAACCGTTTTTTGCTATTCCCCATAATGTTTGATTTTAAAAAAATAAAAATAAAATTATAGCTCCTTACGCAAGTTCTCCGGCGAAAGATAATTACTCCGCTCAAAATCTGTTTCATGTATAACTCATTAGCTGATCCAAAGCTCAAGGCTATCTCTCTCTCTCTCTCTCTCTTTCTCTCTCTCCCATGCTCCTCCTTTTCCTGTTTACACCGTTTTTCTTGTCTTCTTTGCTCTTTTCTTTCCTCTCATGCTATTAGTCTTCTTTCATTTCCATCACTTCTTCTCTGCTCCCCCTCTCGAGTTCTATTTCTCTCGTGAAATTGAAACGTAAAGTAATACAATCATGTAGTACATTCTTGTTTAGAATAATATTTTCAATAATATCCAGTCCATTTTCTAAAGGTTTCTTTCCTTTAGTTAAGTGTATGTAGCTTTAATATATATATGTTAGTGTGCAAAACACTCCGTTTCATTCGAGTACTTGGTTTTCACTAAATAATTTAAGGGACTCACGAAGCCACCGGAAGAAGAGCAATTGGCTTATCATGAAGAACTAACATCAAACTGCAACAAAATGATTTGTATAAATGTGAATAAGCAGAAAGGCTGCCATCTCATTTTCCCGTCTGAATGGGTTCTCTTCCTTACGTATATAAGTGCCCTTATTTTCTAAACTTTTTTTTATATTTGTGTGTTTATTAAATTTTCAATCATATAACAATTACATATTTACAAGTCATTGGTAATAATTAGACAAACAAAAAAACCAATATGTATAAGAACAACTAACAATAATGAAAGGACAAGAAAGTTATAAAAAAAAAACATTATAGTAAAAAAAAAATACACTGTACACATATAAATCATAGTTTGAACTCCAGTGCATAAAGGGGAGTGAGGGGGGCACAGGAATAAAAGTTAAATCAACATGAGTATCATAAGTCAAATCGCCATTTCTTAAAATGCGAAACAAGCTTGTTCCTTTTTTTCGCTGAGAAATATTCAATATCTTTTTGTTTCTTTATAAAACTCTTAAAAAGATCAACACTTGGTAAATCCCCCTTACTTATTTTCTAAACTTCCATGATGACCTATTACATTGTATAATGCTTTACCTAGTAAGATGCATTGATCGAGGTAATTTCAGGTATTACATATTGATGAGCTACTTGAAATTAACTAGGAGGTATGCGCGTATTGGGGAATGTGGCTTGCTGCTCTACTTTTTTTTAAAAACTTCCCACGACATGTAATGAGTGTTTAGTATACATTATATGGGACGTACAGTGATAGATGGAAAGTTATTTCAGTATATTCGAAATGACTTTTAGGTAACTCCTTTTTCCTCCCACTTCATCAACATTCATTCATTTCATTTCATCTACATTATTTCAAGAAATGCATTCAGAAAATGAAGAAGAAAAAAAGAAACGAAAAAAATAGGTGTAAAGAAAATATTGTCGGCGAAGCATTTGTCGTAGTACTAGTAGCATTTGTAGTTTAATGGGACACTTTTTGGGCGGAGCAAATGTCGTCGGAGCAAATGTCGGCGGAGCAATTGTCACTTCAGGCGGAGCAATTGTCGGCGGAGCAATTGTCGGCGGAGCAAATGTCGGTGGAGCAAATGTCGGCGGAGCAAATGTCGGCGGAGCAATTGTCGCTTCAGGCGGAGCAATTGTCGGCGGAGCAAATGTCGGCGGAGCAAGTGTCGCTTCAGGCGGAGCAAATGTCGGCGGAGCAAATGTCGGCGGAGCAATTGTCGCGTTTTGCGGAGCAATTGACGGCGGAGCAATTGTCGGCGGAGCAATTGTCGGCGGAGCAATTGTCGGCGGAGCATCTGTCGGCGGAGCAATTGTCGGCGGAGCAACTGTCGGCGGAGCAACTGTCGGCGGAGCAACTGTCGGCGGAGCATTTGACGTCGGAGCAAATGTCGCGGAGCAAATGTCGCGGAGCAATTGTCGCGTTTTGCGGAGTAAATGTCGGCGGAGTAATCGTCGGCGGAGCATGTGTCGGGTTACCCAAATTTGATGAGATGAACACTGATAATTTTGATTCGTACATCACGAAATTTGAATTGATGGCGAGTCAACGTGTTCCTGATCATTTGAAGTGTTTGCATTTGATTGCCAATTTGACTGGGAAATCACTTGATGTTGTCGATAGGAGAGTGTTGATCGCTCTAATTATGGAAAGGTAAATCCAGAGATAATGGAATATTTCCATTTGACTGAGGAGGGGTATAAGAAAATGTTTTAAAGGTCGGCTAAGCCGAGTAGGGATAAACGCCCCAAACAGTTCGCTGTGAGGATGAAGGGGTATTTCGACAAGTGGCTGGAAATGTCGAATATCGAAAAGAATTACGAGTCTTTGGTTGATTTATTAATGCGAGAGCAATTTGTAAATTGTTTCCCAGAGAGGTAGTCGTATTCTTGAAGGAGAGGAATTGTGGGAAGTGGGATGAAATGATTGGAAGGGCTGAAGTGTACGTGGATATGGATTGCACACTTTGTCGCGTAATCCTAGATCGAAACAATAGATTTCATCCAAGTCAAAACCAAAGCAAAACCAAAGACATGATCCTAAATCAGTCTCTGTCACACAGACAAGAAAACCCAGTCTGCCTGTTCAGTGAGATATGGTAGTGGTAGTGGTATAGGAATAGAGCGTGGCTGTTACACGTGTGAAAGTCCCAATCATTTGAAGCGGAATTGTCCGATGATGCCCATAGCTCATTCTGCTCAGGCCATAAGTGTGGAAGACCCTTAATATATTCCATCTGAGAATTTGAAGCGTGATGTGTCGAGTTTGCCATCAAATGGGGGTAGACTTTTCAGGGTTGATAGAAACTTTCCGTTCAGACAATGAGAACCCCAACGGTCAGTCAAAGTCTCTCGGGCATGTCGAGAATTATGCGGGTTGTGCTCTGGTTGGTGTACTATTGATTGAGTCAGAGAATGATTTGAATGTGGTAACACTTGGTATGGCATATGGTGAGGTTGGAGCGATGTTGAATGATATGCCAGTTGTTTCGGGTAGATTACCTCTGAATACGCCTGTGTCTGTATTGAGAGATTCTGGTAGTAGTACAAGTGTGGTGAGAACGAGTTTGATGATGGACGATCAGTTCACGGGAGTAGTCCAGTTGGTTAGACTAATCGATGGCAGGGGCGGATCTAGCTTTTTGCCAAGGGGGAGGGGGGGGGGTTGACCCGGTGGCGGATCCAGGATTTTCCAAAAATCGCGCCGTTTTACTGTTTTACTTTTTTCTTCTTAACTTGGCCGCCCAGGGGGGGGGGGGGGGGGGGAGGTAAACAGCCGAAACAACCCCCCCCCCCCACCCCCCACCTCTAGACCCTCCCCTGGATGGTACTCTAAGGCATTTTCCCAGGGCGAACGTAATAGTTGATATTCCCTATTTCACTGGAGACATTGATGCATTGTGTGCCAAACTATCTGTGTGACGTCATTATTGGTAATGATGTGAAAGGGGCACGTGAGCCCAAAGATCCTGACTTGGAATGGGTGCCATGTCATGTTGAAAGCGCAGCAAGAGGTTCCTACGTTGAGGTTCCGGTTTCGGACGTCATGAGGTTCAGGTTATGGAAGTTAAGGTTCCGGTTTCGAAAGTCTAGGTTCCGGTTTCGGAGGTTGATTCTCCAAGTTTGGATGAAGAGTTGGCTTCTAGTTGTTGTGATGTCGGTGCTTGTGAGGTAGAAGTTGGAGAAGGAGAGGTAGAAATTAAGAAGGTCGAGGAGTGTTTGAGAGGTCTACCTGACATGCCATATTCTGTACAGAAGGAGTTTATAAGTCATGTTCAGGTTGATGATAAATTGGGTAAGGGATCCCAGGGTAAGGTCAGAAAATTGTTGTGTGAATATCAAGATGTTTTCACGGATGTTCCTGAGAAAACTTCCGTGGCTGATCGCTAGATTCATTTGACTAGTGACGAACCTGTTCGTTCTCCTCCGTATACCTCAAGCTGTAGAGAGTGAGATTGAGAAAAAGGTTGAGTCGATGTTGAAGTTAGGAGTGATTGAGCAGTCAGCCTCTCCCTATGCGCATCCGATTGTGATTGGGAGCAAGTCGGATCGCCTTAACAAGATAACTGTATTCGATCCCGGCATAGGTTCCGTCTTTTGTATGTGAAAGGATCAGAAAATAAGGCTGCTGACCTCATGAGCATATTGTTGTAATTTATGATGTTTCGATGGATGTTTGTTTTTATCCTATTCAAGAAGGGATTGCCCGTATTATTGTCGTAGTACGTATGAGACAATAAATGAAGCCCGAGAGAGACATGTGTTAGCTTAACAGGTGCTTTATTCATTCACCGTTGATTCTCGGTGTTCGAGCACGCAGAAACGAAAAAACCCTGCAATTGTCAGAATAATAAAAGAAAACATAGCAATTCAAACAATTACAAATGTCAACTTCTTTGATTATCTTACTGAAAATAAAACAAAGCGATTACTAAACAGAGAAGTTGTTATCCTTTTGATTAAATATCATATACAGTAATTACAACTTGATCTCCAAAACAAATATGTTTCATCTTGATTCTCTTGTATAATCACTAAAATAAACTATTATAGTCATTTACTTGAATGACATAATTAAATCTTAACATCAAATCAGCTGTAAGAATCTCAACAAACAGTAATATAAAAATTTAGCAATCAGAGCATCATACTTGTATCGGACAAACAAGAAATATATGCATTAATCGGTAAGTATAATACGCTGGAACAGCCACCAAATTGTCCCATAACGTCAGTATATGTAAACTATTAAACACACAGCAATATTAGACTAAGTAAAGTTACACAAAGTCTGAGACACCAATAAGCTACCATTTCAGCTCAGCTCGATCAGACAGCAACACAAACTGCAACATGCAAGTCCTATTTGATCTTGCCCCTAAAATAATGTAACAACAATAACAGTTACAAGTATGTGCTCTCTATATCACACTAATGTAAATTCCCATACCATCTACATCTAATGGTAAATAGCTAGACATAAACATCACGGGAAAATATCAACAATACTCTTCATATCGTACACCTAAGGTGTATAACACTATTTTCAACTCACTTCTAGGAATCAACTATGGGTGCCGCCATCTTTCTAGCTTATTTACATCTTGCGCTGCCCTCAACGTCAAGATACATTTTAACTTCACGCGTGTGCGAAATACAAAATGGGATAATTAATCTTTAAATTATCTTTGTAATCTCTCAAAATATCTTTTCCAATATATGTCAAAAGAAAATGTTGCCGCACAATTTGAGCACAAATGTCTCTGACATTTTATCTATAAACAGCGTAATAACCAAATTCATGCCCTAACCAAAACTTCTGTTCAGCATCATAAACATACATTCTTATCATCAAAATGACTTCAAACAAACATCTATATCCACCTCAAACTATGCATTATCACTCATTTTTATACAGGATTAAACCAAATATCTATATCTATAAGCATAACTTACTCGAAAATACTCCCAAACAGTTGAACCAAAACCTTCACTAAAAGGTAACCGCGTGTCTCTGTAATACAGGCACAGCAAAAACGTCCTCTCCGCCCTTGAACGTGATAAAATTTGATTTAATACTAACATGTATGTTAAGACATTAACGTGGGGGGCGTATTACACGATCAATAGGTCATCCACGAAACCATGTGTAACATGCGTAGCGAACTAATTTGCATAATCGGACAAGTCCTTGATCTACATCAAACATAAAGTAGTCCACATTCCCACATTATTACTTGTGTTAATATATAGTACTATTGACAGGAGCAAAGTATCTAACAACCAAGAAGTTATTGCACTGTACACATCATTAAATTTGTTATGACTACGGTATGTTTTTATTGCAAATACTACTAATTTTCTCTTTCCTTTCAGGAACCCTGTCCACCGACTCGTGTTCGCGGTTAGGGCTTAGTTAAGAATTAGAGTATGTGTATTTAATGTAACAAGGACTTCTTAAGGTAGAAAATTGTAGTGGTTTAAAAATGTAGGCCTATATCAATATTGTCTTACTCATTTTTGAGACACTTGCTAGTTGTTGATTAACATATCGAGTCATTTGAGTTTTCAAGTGCTGATAATGAAAAGGAAAACGGAAATATGAATATTGATTGTTAAAAATACAAGAATGCTGATAGAAATGTTGCTCGAAGTTGCGTTAAACAGAAAAAGACAAATCCAATTACAAATTTGTCATTTATGTTGTATCAAGCTTTTCCAAAAGTTTGCAAATGACTAAAATTATGTATAACGTAAAGCTTTCAAGTTAATTTATTACAGTTCATATTCCTCTTTAATGAGAATAATTACACAATGATAACATAGGAGTTTTATGCTTGTTGTACTATGAATAGTATAACAGTAATTGTCAGGTGATAGATAAGACCGCTGCCACAACATGTCTAGTGATTCTTCGTTGTATAACATTGTATATGTAAAAACAAACAAAAGAGAGAAAAGAAATAATATATTACAAAACAAATTCTTGACTTTGTGATTATATAATCGTGTTCCCTTGGAAGGTGGGGGATATTGTCATGAAAGGATTTTTTTCCAGGCGAGAAAGGAATTCTCTTGTTTAAGAACTGGCAGGAAATGTACTACTCAAAGGTCAGTTAGACTTAGAGGTAGTCAAGCGTATTATGCCTTACTGCATAATTAAATTTGCATTTATGACACAGAGTCAATAGTGTTTTTTGTTTTGTTATTGCATGCTTTTGATTGCCTGTTGAATGTAAATATCAATGGAAATATCTTGCATACCTGGGAGGTTTGGATGTTAAGGAGCCGGGCAAGGAAAGGGTAATTAGTCCAGGACCAGGACCAGTACTGCAGCTCTCGTGCCGGTAAAGCCCTTATCACACCAAACTAGTTCTCTCTACGTTCTGGAACCGTCCTAGAAAATCATAAAACGGGTTGCGGTCTGGGTAGCATGTGTAAATAATGTTTATAATACGATCCTAGTTTGCTCATATTGTTCAGTCCTCAATACGTCCATCTCGTCTGTAGGCCTATAGATCTACCCAGTCAACAGTCCGTTCATATCAAGTTCATATCGGGTAAATTTGCCATTTACAGGTAGTCCAAGCCAGTCCATAGTCAGTTTAAACCCGTTATTAACTGGTTCTTCCTAGTTCCCAATACGTCCAATCCTATTCTAACTAGTTCGCAACTAGTTTGTAACCCAACCACCCGTTCAGAGACAGTTCAACTCGTCCTCATTTTGTTATTATAGTACGTTCGAACGCGCTCCTAGAGAGTGTGCAATCGCGTCCTTGCTCAAGGGTTATACAACCCCAGCGCGTTCTTGTCATTCCTCATTCCTGTTCAATTTCATCGATTTAAGCTGTGCAGATCAAGAAATTCAAGTGAAGCCCCCATCACACCAAACTAGTTCTCACTACGTTCTGTAAAATGTTGCCAAACGGGCTCAAACTGTGTGCGAACGGAGTGAACGTACAGTAACAACTGCTTATGATCTGTTTAAGAACTTCATGGACGGGCTCGGACTGGCATGGACGGGAAGGGTGCTCTTGAACTTTGAGCCTATTCAAAATTGTCCCCGTCTTGCAATTAGACGGAGTGGCAACCTACTCAAAACACGATTAACATGGTTGAATATGCCTTCGTACTTTTTGGCACACATGTATCAACATGATTCAATAATTTGTGGTTCATAATGCGCTTGCATTGAATTATTCAAGACATATCGTATATTATTTTCAAAAATCGTTTTAATCAGATACCTCAACAAATAGAAAATAATACAATTTTCGAAATTAAAATTATTCTTTGTTGCTCCATGATGTAAGATTCATGTTTTCTTATACATCATTCACATTATTCAAGTAATGACAGTAGGAAACAAACTTCAATGAAAGAAAATACATATGAATATACATACACTGTCGCTCATATAGTTGGAATATTTTTTTTTTACCCCAATTTATGGAATTATTTTGACAATGATTCATTCCTAATAGATCTAGATGATAGTAAACATTCTCAAATGTTATTGAATAATAATTTGCCAGTGTTTGTTTTGCGTGATTGCTAAAGCATGTGTATGCTACTATGCTTATCAACTAAGGGACCTACGCCCTTAAGTTATAAATGACAGTAATGAGGATTAATGCCCCACAAAATGGCACTTATATGGCACTTATATGGCACATCGACATGGTTTTGATCATGGAGCCTCACAGTTAAGAGGCCATTGCTTTGCCGCTAATCCATGACTGTTCGCAGCGGGGGCTAGGGTAGGGGCAGTTCCCACACAAAAAACAAAAACAAAAAAAGCAATAAATTATCAATAATTCATTGCATTTTACCCCGGTCCCCAACATAAAAAAATCCTCTGTACGGCCATGCATTATAAATCAAAGCATGGGCGCGCAGAAGATTATATAATCCGATACACTGACTTTCATGTAGTGATGTGACCTAAAGTCTACAACTATTTTTACCCACATTATTTTGTCAGACATGTGCAAATCATGGTATTTCAAAAAGGAAAAAATTAAGCTGATCCTCGATATCAAGCCAGGGGCTTGCCCAACGTGGCAGAAGGTTATTAATGCAAACAGGCGCGGATCCAGGATTTCTTAGGGGGGGGCCCAAATTTGAAATTATGCGAGCCAAATATTGGTACGTAATATTGACCAGCAGTGACGTAATGCGGGGAGGGGGGTGGGTGCAGGGAGGGGCAAGTTCCCCCTCCCTCTTGACGTTTCATTGAATTATTAGAGAAAGAAGACGTTTCGTTGTACCGTTTTCGAAAATAATCCTCGTCTAAATTCAGCTTTTACGATTCATTAAACCATTAGAGAAAAAAGACGATTCGTCGTACAGTTCTCGACTCTAAATCCTCGTCTGAATTCAGGTTCCCCCCCCCCCCCTCCCGCGCAAAGCGCGGAAGCTTTTGCGATTCATTAAACCATTAGAGAAAAACGACGATTCGTCGTAAAGTTCTCGACTCTAAATCCTCGTCTGAATTCAGGCCCCCCCCCCCCCCTCCCGCGCGAAGCGCTGAAGCTTTTAAGTTTCATTAAAATCATTAGAGAAAGAAGACGATTCGTTGTACCGTTCTCGAAAATAATTCTCGTCTGAATTTAATTTCCCCCCCCCCCTCC
The DNA here is from genome assembly GCF_000002235.5 of Strongylocentrotus purpuratus. Taxonomy (NCBI): domain Eukaryota; kingdom Metazoa; phylum Echinodermata; class Echinoidea; order Camarodonta; family Strongylocentrotidae; genus Strongylocentrotus; species Strongylocentrotus purpuratus. The sequence goes on from NW_022145609.1 coordinate 8,586,978, forward strand.
CGCGCGAAACGCGGAAGCTTTAAGGTTTTATTAAAATCATTAGAGAAAGAAGACGATCCGTTATACTGTTCTCGATAATAATCCTCGTCTGAATTCAGTTTTTCCTCTACCGCGCAAAGCGCGGAATTTTGGACGTTTCATAAGATTGTGAGAGAAAGAAGACGATTCGCTGTACCGTTCTCGACTCTTAATCCTTGTCTGAATTCAGTCCCCCCCTCCCCTCCTGCGCGAAGCGCGGAAGCTTTCACGTTTTATAAAATCATTAGAGAAGAAGACGATGCGTTGTACCGTTCTCTACTCTTAATCCTTGTCTGAATTTCAAAGATGTTCTTTGTCTGCTCCTTTTTATTCCTACGCCCTCTTTCTTTTCTCTCCTCTCTTTTTTTATTTTTGACGGCGATTTTCGGGGACCGCCCCCACAGCCCCCCCCCCCCCCTGGCTACGCGCCTGCGGTCAGATAGACACATTTTGATAACTTGTCCGACCCCAGAAGCTCAGGGGCTATAAATTACGGTCAGATAAGCATTCAGGGGCCGCCTTAGGGCCCCTGGTGGGGTCGAGGCGGTGGAGCCCCCGGAGGCTCAGGAGTTTGAGACATTAAATTACCGTCAGATGAGCATCTGAGGGCCCGCCTTAGGGCCCTAGGTGGAATCCAGGGGCCAGCAGAGCCCCCGGAAGCTTGGGGGGCTTTAGGCATTTAATCACGGTCAGATGAGCATATTTTGATGCCTCATTATTTTTTGACACTGGCCATTAACTCTTTTTTCTTTCTTGCTCTCTTTCTTTTTTTATTTTTATTTAATATACCTTTTCAAAAAAAGCGGGGGGGGGGGGGGGGCTCGAGGCTCTCGATCCCCGCCGTTCCTCGGGCCCTGACATGTAGGAATCTCAAGAATCACATTTCTTGCCTGGCTGAAAATTTAGGAATTTGTCACATAAAAACGTATAATTTACTAAAAAGTGAGGAAAAATCTCTGAAATTATGTCATTTCAGCATTATTTGTAATCTACCGTTATGGAATTAGAAATAACCCACGTTTAAATTTGATTTCCCACAAGCCCCCTACCCCCTATCAGTTCGCCAGTATCTCCCCTTTTTCTTTTTTCTTTCCCTTTCCTTCCTTCTCTCTTATTTTTGTGATGGGGGGGGGGGGCAACAGCCTGGGAGGCAAGGCCCTTTCGGCCCCCCCGATCTTTTTCTTCCCCTTTTCTTTTCTTCTTCCTCTTCTCTCTTTCCCTTTCTCCCCTTTTTCCTTTTCCCTTCTTTTCCTTTCTTCTCTCTCTCTCTCTCTCTTTTTTTTTTTTTTTTTTTTTTTTTTTTTGGGGGGGGGGGGGGGGGGGGGCCAAGGCACGCTCGGCCCCCCCCCCTGGATCCGCGCCTGAATGCAAACTGGATTCCAGGTGCTGTGGTCCCTTCATTGACGACATGTTGATGGAGTGCCTCATCGCACGGGCCCCGGGAAGGAGTTCTGTTTTATTTATTTTTTATTTTTTATTTATAATCTTTTGACAGGGTAGCCCTTTCACCAATAAGTAGTGGTCTTCCATGGGGCCCTGCATAAACATGGACATATTTACATCGTTTATACCGTTTATACAGAACAGTTAAAATAACACTCGTTTGCAAAGTAAACGCTTTAAGATCTTTTTTTTAAATTTATTTCATATGATATGCATTTCATGTTAACTTATCAATATCTCTTCATTTCATTCTCTGTTTATCTCTTAATCACTACCACCACCATACTAGTACAAAACAGAAACTTTATATGCAAACCAGTTATTGTACCTTTAATACAAAATTACTTGTTAATTATAATCAATATTCATGGATAATGATTTAGACCTGTTATCCATTTTCAATACAAACAAGGTATCCTCCGACATAAATTTAGTTTACTTCACGTAAATGCTAGAAGATTAAGCAACAAATTTGATTCTCTGAAAACATTGCTGCATACTCTAAATAATTTTCCCTTTTCTATTATTGGTGTCACTGAAACTTGGCTTCAATAACACTTCGCCTAACTTATTTAACTTGCAAGATTACACATTGATCAGACTAGAACGCGATACAAATAAGAGGAGGGGTGTCACATTTTATGTCAATGAACATTTACAATTTAAAATCCGAAAAGAAATATCGTTAAAACAAATTGAATCTTTATTTCTTAGAAATCATTAATCCAAAACAAAAAAATATAATCGTCGAATAATCTTTAGCCCCCTCATAGTCACACAAATTTATTTTGTAAAGATCTGGATAAATGCCTTCATACTCTTACAGGAGAAGGTAAACACTTATATTTAATGGCAGACTTACACATTGACCTTTTATCATTTAGTAGGTACCAGGACACACTTCTTCATATTTCTTATTCTAATAGCTGTTATCCACATATGAATAAACCAATCGGAATTGACGGCCAATCTTCAACCTTTATAGACAATATTTTTTTTCTAATATCTTTGATAAAGACATTACCAGTGGATTAATAGATTATGATGTATCTAATCATTTGCCAATTTGTTTAATATGTAATAATGAAATTACGATGAAAAAAGAAAAAGCTAAATCAAACATGAACAGAAAAGAAACACCCCAAAATATTGAATCATTAAAAAGTGACCTAGCAATTGAAGAATGGTTGGTAAAATCAAATATTAAATCTACCTGGGAGATTATAAATGATTTGATTGGAGTACCACAAAAGTCAATATTAGGCTCTTTGCTATTTCTATTATACAACACCTTTATTATCATTTGTGACATTTCTTGATGACACGAACAGCTGCTGTTCATATCATAATGTAAACACTTTAGTAAATACATTTAATAATGAGTTACTAAAATTATCCCTATGGTTTCAATGCAATAAGTTATTCCTCAATATAGATAAAAACAAGTTTCATGTATTTCAAGCACGCAAATTCTCATATCATCGACTTTCCTTACAACATAATTATAGATAATGTCCCTCTCGAAAGAAAGAGAACACCAACATTTTGGGGTGTCATCATCGATGAACATTGAAATTGGAATGAACATATGCGTCATAATTATAACTACTTCTATTTCTAGGATTCTTGGTTTATTATATAAATAAAGAAATTAGTCCCATTTTATACGCTTGTTATGCTTTATAATTCATTGATATTTTCGTATATAACATATTGTAATGTAGTATGGACCCCCAGCACCAAAACCAAAATCAACTCTATTTATTTATAGCAAAAGAAAGCCCTTCGTATATGTACTGGTTCACCACATTTATCTCACACAAGTCCAATATTTTACAAACTGAAAACCCTAACAGTATTCGACATAAAATTTGCTACAAAGTTTACAGATCATGTTTAAGTATTCAAATATTATGCTCTCTCTTTCATTTCAAAACTGTTACACTATAAATAAAGCCATGCAATCCTATCATACCAGTTATTCCTCAGATTTTCATCTAGTCCACCCGAAATTACTTATTGCCCATAGATCTATTAGACACCATGGTCCAGACCTATGGAACTCTCTCCCAGAATCTATTACATCATGTTGCACCCTACTCACTTACGGCCAAAGTTAAAACGATGTTATTATGAGAACATTCAAGGTAAAATTTCTGTGTCAACTCTTCAGTCTTTATCATAATGTCATCTCTTCTTTCATTCGAATCATTATCATCATCGTTATCATCATCTTTATCGTCATCTTCATCATCATCCTCATCTGCATTGTCAATATCACCACCATTAAATATGTATTTCAATTACCTATCCGTTCAGCTGAATAAATGTGTTACTAGTAATCTATTTCATGAGTTTTGTCAGGGGCGGCTGTATTGTCAAGCAATCTGCTTACAATGACAGTCCTTCTTCCGCAAATAATTTCGATTGTTTGAGGAAATTTAGTACTAATTTTTTGTGACAGTTTGTCATTTCGTTTATTTAAATAACAATTGTTATATATATTCGCTAATTTATGATACATTGTCAGAAATATACTTATTTTACTTTATATTATTATTCTTATCGAGAAACTTTGTACTTTGCAGAAGAAAATGAATTAAAACCAAATTAAAAAAGATATGAGAATAACAGGAGCACAGGACGCAGAAAGCATGGTTTCTTCTTCACAGAATGATTCGTACATGGACATATATACGTAATTAATCAAGACAACATATTTTATCTCTCAAAATTATAACCAAAAATTTCCTTCTTGGTAACTCAAATTCATTGCGATAAGATTGCCGGATCTTTCTCTTTCTCATGTATTCAATCCTTAATCAGCACATTAAGATATATATATATATATATATTATAATTATTATATTTGCTTTATATAGGGCCTAACGCTTACTTTATCAGAAGTCTCTATGCGCTCTACAAAAATGCAGCATAATTACGCTGGCTATAAGCAGAAGAGCTGTTACACGCTCTGCGTTTCAAGGAAAAATTCTTATCAGGTCCCCATTTACTTCACCTGGGTGAAGTGTGGCAAATGTACATCAATGTCTTGCCAAAGGACATTAGTGCCGCGGCGGGACTCGAACCACGGACCTTATGATCGACAGTCCGGCGACGCATGTTGAGGTCTTAAAGTGTAACATGGTCTTAAAGTGTAACACGACCCCCTAGCTCCTGAAAAAAGAGTCGCTGCGTGCGCGCGGCGCTTACGCACAGCTAGCTGTAGTATCATGCACAAAGATCATGCAGCGCATGCAAACAGCAGTATACTGCTGTTTGATACTGACAATTGAAATGAAAAGAAGACGAAAGAAGAAGGGAAAGGAGCAAGATAATATTGAAACCATGTCTTCACTTCTAGTCAACCTCTTGTTGTTTTTTATAGGCCTGGCTACCCTTTTTTCCCCTTCTTTCCTCTATCTTTTTCTTATTTTTTTTCTCTAATCTTAAAAGTAATCTTGGTTTCTTATATTTTTCTTTCCTTACTCGTATACTCGTAAATGATTTCATCCTATGGCGTATTTCATCTGGATTGTATGTTTGTCACAAGTTCATAAGTGCCCCTTATGATATCTGATAATAGCCCTTTTATTGTTTACCTTGACACGCGTCCCCTCTAATAAGTGCCCTTTTACTTTTTGATATGTGCTCCTTTCCCTTTTTAATAAGAGCCCCTTCCCTTTCTCATAAATTCCCCTTTGACACATGCCTCCTTTTCCTTTCTTGTAAGTACCCTTTCCCTCCCAATGAGTGCACGCCCCTTTTCCCTTTTTATACGGCCCCTCTCCTTTTCATAAATACCCCTTTTTATCTTTGATAAATGCCCCTATTAAAATCTTATAGGTTCCCCTTTTCCTGCGACAAATGCCCATTTTTCATTATCATTAGTGCCCCTTTTAAAAATCTCTGGTGAGTGTCAACGAAACGGAGTTAACGAATTTATTTTCACTGGCTGTCTGCCATAGCAAAAAAAAAGAATTGTCAAAAGACCCCGTGGCGCTGGCTGTTCTTCACCATCGTTGCCGCGCTCGCCACCTTGGCAGCGACACTCATTCACCAATACTACCAATACTAGCAATACTAGTAAGCGAAGTCGATTCATGATAGGGTCTAGATCTACTTGATATCTCCCTTTAGGCCTAGAGTCTACTATCAGTCTCTACCTTCAAAATGTCGAATTTGTTGAAATCGTTGATACCTGGTGTTTGAAATGTTGAGAATGAATAGAACAGGTTTTAATACACTAGTCAGGATAGTAATGCAGCTGTATGATCTGCATCTAGCTGCTAGGTAGCTACCGTAGCTTGTTTTCAAAGTATGTGTCCGTCTGCTAGCTCCACGTACGCATGCGCAACGCAGCGACTCTTTTTTCAGGAGCTAGGGGGTCGTGTTACACTTTAAGACCATGTTACACTTTAAGACCTCAACAGACGTATCCACTCAACCACGACACCTCTGATATATTGATAGTTTAAATGCCTGGTACGTTGACATAATCTCTGTTCCTGGCGTCATTTAATTCTTCGTAGTTAGCCTCCTGATCAGGTTTCTTAAGATCTTGGTAGGTATGAGGGTCGGAGAGATCCTCGTAGCTCTGATCAGCAGTATTAATGTCTTGGTAGGTATTGGTGTCAGTATTAATGTCTTGGTAGGTATGGACATCTGTCTTTGACTGATCAAATACCGGGTTCTCATACTGAGGAGACGTATCAGACTCCTTCCCTTTAGACTTAGTAGTGGCTGATTCATCGCTGAAAGTTAATAATATGAAAGCAATTGATAAAATGCATTGAGGAAATACATAGTTTTACAAATAATAAATTTCAAATAACAGATATAATAACCTGTAAACATGACAATTGGCATGTGGGAATTGGTACGGTATTTTTAAAATACATGTTAGAAATATAATAAGTATTTTAAACTGGTTTCCGTGACATTTAGGAAACGTTATGCTTTAGAATATTTACATTGAATAGCAAATTTTAAAAATGAAGAAAGTATTCAAATAACTTTATAAATCATATTTCAGCTTGCATTGTCATGCCCATACAGTATTAGCCATATGCGTGGAGAAGTACGATGAGAATGGACTGCTGAGAGGGACGAATTAAGTACAAGGTATCTCTCTAACCTTCTTCGCTTGTAAAGGAAGATGATGAGAATTATAACGATAACAATCACAACAATAGCACCAACAGCGCTTCCTACGACAGTTGCTATGGAACTTGACGAAGTACCTCCAGTTGAATCTGATTCTGGTGGAGAAGAGACAGTAGTTGAAGAGAATGGTGGTGGAACTAGGATTTTAGTAAAAAGAAAGTTAAATTACAAACACAGTACTGGTCTACTCCTCAGTCATCTCCAATCTTAAAATGCAATTTATTCATTTCCAGACGGGAGTATAAGACTTTCTTTTGACATTCTTAATGTGCAATGTAATTTTAAATGTATTTTTAACAATCTTTTTAACGTGTCAATATTCAAAAATGAGATTGATTTAATTATGTATTCATCACCTGATCATGTCAACGTGTAAACATGAATAATCCAGCTTCTGCTGCTTTTCATGCAAAATGACAATTCGAATGCATGTATTTTAAAATTGCATAATAAACCGTTATTGAATTGAAATGAATAGACCATTTCGTAGTTAGCACATGGGTCAAAATAATGACCCCAAATATCTACAGATCTTCTACTCGTGGAGAAGTCCCACTTTGTGTATTTTAGAATAATCAATGCCAAAGTCATGTATGTACTGCATGAAAAGCTTTTGTTTGCCCTCTTGTATCATAGAATGTACCGTAGGTGCACACATGAATAATAGGGACTTTTAGATTTGCACAAATATAACGTGGATTGCTACGATCGACGTCCTTTCAATGCACTGCCTTGAATGGACGTCACACGTATCAGTTCACGCAAATCTAAAAGTCCCTATTGATTACATAACATGAACACGTATTCATCTCGGTGGGTTTTACAATTTTATCACAAATGACCTTTATCTGCCCATGCGCAGATAGTATATACGAAATGGCTTATTGAATTGAAATGACAGAAGTTAAAAATACGACGGTAGCATCATAGTTGGTAGCTAAATAATAAATATATCAGATACTAGATTAGAAATATCAAGGTAGCAACAGAGTTGATAGATAAATGATGAATGAATTAGATACTAGCATATGATCATATTTGATTGTAATGACTAATGGAATGCAAACAGACCGGTCCCAGTAGTTTGTTTACACCACAGCTAAACATTTATGATTCACATATGGAAAGCTGTGTGTGTGCCTGCGCTCCAGAGGGTGCGTGCGTGCCTGTATCAGTATGTGATTATTGTTCAATACATGGGGGATATATGGGCTTAGGGTGTTATTATCGAAAGCGGACTAACTTTAGTCCACGGTTTAATCCTCCGACTAAGTATGTAATGCCAAGTGTTCATATAAATATATTTTTGAATAATTGGATATGTCCCTAAATAACCAAGATAACATAATTATTTCATAATTATTTTGCTATTAGTTATATTATTAAATTTTATTTTAATTTAGTGACAGATTAAATTATTCAAAAGTATATTCGTATGTCATTTTAAATTACATTAAATGATTGTACCTTGACATGCTGAGCCAGACCATCCTTGCGAGCAATCTATTGTACATTGTCCAGTGACGTCATCACAATCTGCTCCATCAGTACAATTACATTTTTGAAGACAATCAGCTCCAAACATACCGTCTCCACATGCTGTAGGATGAGAAAGACGAGATATTACGAGATTCATGACTTGACATAGTGTTTAATGAATTTGCTCCCCCGAACATTTAATTCGCGTGTGACCTAAGCATATTTTTGTTCACGTAATACACAGGTGCCCATTCTAAAATCCTGATAATTTCCATGCATATATATATATATATATATATATAAACCCGCTATTCGTGTATACACATGTTAAGGTACCACCATAATTATCTCCAAAGTGTTATCCATTTTAGACAAATCCTGTAAAAGGATTTAGTTTTTGACCGTGAAAATTGTATAAAACACAAAGTCGAAACCATTGTTGTTTAAAGGTTTCTGGTTTCCTCCAAATTTCATTCATTTATAGAAGTCGTTTTAGCACATACTTTCATTGCAGTATATTCCTGTATATCCAGCTAAACAGGAGCATCCATAAGGATCAGGTAGACAGATCTGACTTCCAGCACACTTGTCCAGAGGCTGACCGGGTCCACATTCAAACTCACAGTCCCAGCCAAACTTTTGCATCCCGCACGCTGCATGGAACATATATATTAATCAGAGTGTTCAATTTAGATATGAATCACAAATTCTTAAAGGGTCCTTTCTCCGATTTATCAATGTTTTTCTTCCCATAATTTCTAAAAAACCTGTCGGTCGACAATAAAAGGAAATTTTTCAACAATTTTATTACTAATATACATCGAATTCAATTATATAAACAAAATATATTAATAGGAAATGTTTTGAAAAATGAGATGAAAAGAGCACGTAATATGCAAACCTATTCCAGTCAATCAAAACTCTCCCAAGCCACAAGCGACAATATTGTTATTTTTTCTTATTTTGATTTGGAAAACAAATCTGTTGTCAGTCATTATAATCATTGGCAAATAAGCATTGAGCATTGAACTAAACTAATAGTTACTTATGGAAACAAAAGACGTGAAAAACAGATAATCTTCCCACGACGTTTATGTAAATAATAAAATAACCATTGTTTCATTATCTTTACTTGTATTAGAATATATTGTGATTATTATTATTTTTATAATGTTCATGATGATCGTTATATTACATTACTTATCACTATTTTTATTATCATCGCCATCATTATCAGCATAAGTCTCCTTCTTCCTCTTTCCTGTTCTTCTTCCCCTTTCCTTTTCTTCTCCCTCTTCTTTTCTTCTTCCTTTTGTAATGGTTATTGTTGTTGTTATTATTATTCATACAAAAAAAATTATAAAACATAGTAGTATCTAATTGTAAAGATTCAACCAAAGGAAAAGAATGTATTAGATAAAGACAAATAAAGGGGTTTTAATATTTTCTTCAGAGATTTCTCGATTTTACCTTGGAGGCAGTTCTTTCCAGCATGGCCAGGAGGACAGATGCATGTTCCTGAGAGTTCGTGGCATACACCTCCATTATAACAACTATCACACAAACGATCGCATAATGGTGGATTCCATCTTCCATAAGGGCACTCTGTTAATGAAATGAAACATGAACAATAGTGAATATATATATATATATATACCACGAAGATGGGAGGTATTTTGAAGGGGGGTAGCCTAGAAAAAAAATGGAAATCAATCATATTTTTAAAGTAACGAAAAAATAAATCAAGTGACTCTTTTAAATGCTAATGAAATAATAGGTCAGAAAGTCTTTAAAAGAGTATGATGTTTCCCCAATAACCCTCGGAATATTACCTCCCTCGAGGACGATTACCCCCCCCCCCCCACTAACAATAACCCCTTGAAATTAACCCCATGGACAATTACACCCTCCCCCGAGGACAACCACCTGAATATTGCTCCTTTAGACAATCAACCTCCGCCCCCCCCCCCCCCCTCGAGGACAACTACCCCCTCCCCCCGAAAAAAAATAAAAACGAACTTATTATCAGGTTGGAAGTCCCCTTTAATGAACGGGGTGATCTGCCGGGTTGGGGGGGGATTGTCCTCGGGGGTGGTTGACCTTGGTCGTCCGGGGGGGGGGTTATTGTCCAAGGTTGTAATTATCCGAGGGGTAATTGTCCTAGGGGTAATTTTCAAGGGTGGATAATGGTCCTTGGGGAATCATTTTCATGGGGTAATTATTTTCGGGGGGGGGGGGTTATTGTCCTTGGGGGTAGTTTTCCGGGGGGGATTTTCCGGGGATGATTGTCCAGGGGGTAATCATCCTGATACGTTTAATCATTAGTCCATTGTACAAAGTTAGAACTGCACAATTAGGACAAACTGTTACATATAAATTCGTGTAAATCCTCAATTAGACGTAATACTGCAGAAACTGTCATTCAATTATGGAAATTACAATTTTACATTGTATTCTTTACTGTCTCATTAACCGAATATATCTGGTCGGTTCTAGTCGGGTTTTCCTGATTTGTTACATTACATTTGAATAATAGTTACAGAGCTGAAAGGAGAATTGTTCCTGTAGGTTAACATCCTTACGAACAATATGTAATGATATATTTTCGACGTGTAAGGTAGGAGGAATCGAACCCTTTACGATGAGTCTTATGAAGCTAAATTGATGTTGTTCCAACGTTCCATCCTCGTAAGTCACATACACACCGGCGTCTGAGACAGATGCAGATTGGATTGTGTGTGTTAGACTACCAGAACTCATTCCGATAAGTGAATTAGCCCAGTCTACATCAGTGATTTTCCGCCATCTGATCCTGTCTTCACCTACCATCCCTGTCGTGCTCATCACACTGAGTGTGATATCATCTCCAACGTGTACTGTCTTTGTAAATCGACCATCACTGGGTTGCCATTGGCCTACGAAATGAAGAAAAAAACAGATAAGAAAGGAAAAATCGATAATTCAATCTCACATTTGAATCTTATTTTTTCTGATTCATTAATATTTCGTCATTGCTCCTTTCATATTCTTTCTTTTTCTCTCGCTCTTATTCCATTAATCCTCAGTCATGTTTACATTTGCATTGACTAAAGGTTCTTAAGAAGTAAAAGTAGGTAATATTATTTCAAAAGTATTAACATTGATGGTATTTTTAGGAGTGTTCACATTTCAAAGTATTCAGAACAAATATTTACACTTAGTTGAATTGTTGTTGTTGTATATAATCGTAAAAACATAGGCCAATGTGAAATCATATATACGTACGGGTAGAAGGAAGAATGCCAAGAGGAGCAGATGTTATTCTACTGGCTGTCACCGCAGAACATTCGTAAAATCCCAAACCGTCCATAGTAGTTGGAAGAGTCTGCCTTAACACTACAGATGATGCACCATTGCTGTCTCCTGGTGCTGTGTAACTATCGGAATTTATAGCCTCGGTCAGACGGACGAGTCTTCTGGTGGACAATGTGAGAAACTCTTCATTCTCTGAGCCGAGTAGACAGACAAATGAAGAATTCACCTGACCTCCTCCGTAGGGGGATGGAGTAGCTGCCATTAGACGTACAGGAAGGATCTGTCGCGGACCTATGGGGAAATAATTATTTTGTTCAAGTAATTGGTGTCCGCCTAGCATCTTCATAAGAGGAGAAGTATGGGGGAATACACATAACGTTACCAAGGCAATGACTTATCTCACACTTCAACCTTACATTTCGTATATTATGTTGTTCTCGCTGTTCCATGCAAATCAATTTTTGTCATACATATATTTGTTAACAAAGTTACTTCCACTCCTAAATCTGAATGATATAAAAACTTATGGGAAAAACAATTTAAATGATATATGATATTAAATGAAGTCAAGTTTCCCTCGAGTTATCAACTGCAGGTGGGTAAAGCCTAAATAACTAGGAATGTGTAATAGGCAGATTTCATATGATAAACTATTTCCCTTTATTTCCTTGAAGCATGGATTACGATGGATGATATTCCGTTTAAAATGGAAACCAAATATGGCTCTCAAACAGTGGTTCAAAGTATTAGAATGTTATCAATTGGAATATTGTTTCGTTTGTGGCATTTTGAACTAAGTAATGAGGTGGAACGAGCATAATATGAGCATGGACTATCATAAAGGTTACCCCCTGAATATGGATAATAGAAATATAAAGCAAATACTCACTCGGAGGTTTTTCACATGCGAACCTGGAGTAGGATGTACATGGTAGTTTTCTCCATCCATTAGTAACCTTCTGATGAACACATCTTTCATTCTGAAATAGGGTTGCATCACCATTCGACCAACCAGGAAATCTGGAATCAATAAAAGATATATTTACTTTAAAGGGCATAATCATGAAAGGTTGAAAGGGTTATGTGAGCGTTTTGATTCGAGCTTCAGCTAAAATATATATTAATTAAAATGTAAATATAAACAAGTATGTCTTTCTTGCAAATCATGATCAGGGCTTGCATTTTAGGCTCCATGAGGTCCGCATAAAAAAAAAGGTCGAAAGTAAGACAAATTCCTTATTTTTCCGGGGGGAAGGTGGTGCCATCAATCAATTGGAAAACTCATCCTAAGCTTTATGAGTATCAACTTGTATCTTAGATAATAATGTTATTAACGTTACATACCAGTTTCTACCTATTGCATTCTGTCTGCGACATGAAATGAACGCAGTGTAGCTATGGTCACAACCCCTAAAAGTAGCCTGCTCGTCGGCCGGGCGGCGAGGTTTAGCCAATTTCGCCCGGGCACAGCTTGTTTTTAGGGCATCGCTCGGTCGCTGCTGAAGTTTAAGCGCGGAGTTAAAATTCGGAGGCGCCTGCTCACCTTTCACTCGCCGCCAAAAAATGTGCTCCGTGACCGGGCGGTCGCCGCCTGGGCACCGACCTAATCGAGCTAGGTCAAAGGCTGCCGAGCGGTCCCCGCCAAGTCGCTGCCCGGTCGTCGCTGGGAGATCAGTCGGTCGGCAGCCTTTGACCTCGCAGCTTCGATTTTGGACCTATATCGCTCGACGGCGAACGCTCGCTTAGGTCGGTGCCCGGTCGGCGGCCTCCCGGGCACTGAGCGTATTTTGGTGCCCCGCCGATCGATTTTGCCCAGATTTGACCTAAAATCGACCGGCGATCGAAGGCAAATCGACAGGGCACCACCCAGGCATCGCTGGGGTTTTACAGCCTGCTCGCCTGCTCGACAGCGGCGACCTAGCAGGCTACAAATCGGTCGGTCGCCGCTCTTAGTTGTGACCATAGCTTTTGTCATGAATAGGGTGTGTGGGATATTGTTGTGTGTATATGTATGAATAAAACAATTGAACACATACCCACTATTGTTGAGTGGAGTGCCATCAATCCATTGGAACGTGCCCTCTTGATTGATATCATCGAGTCCAAACCAATACGAGTTACCTCCAGCCAGCTGGATGAGATGCATCTGGTGAATGTATTAAGAGAATACATCAGAAAGAGAAAAATCGCCGATGAATATCTCTATTGTGCCATTATCATGATAGTGGGATTTAATTTATCGATGTCTATAGTATATGACATCATTGAAACTTGAACTAGTTGAAATAAGATATAATTTTGTTTCCTTATAATATGCCCATCACAACAATATCATGCTGCTCTATTACCCGTTTCCGATTGTTTTCACATAATCTAACATATTCTCTATTTCTCTTACATTAATTTTATTGTTTATATTTTCTTTCTTTTTTTGCACACACTATTGCTAAATTATGAAACGCCCGTAACAAGTTGTATCACGTTTTATTAAAACGTTCCATACTTGGAATTAAACTTGTTAATATGACGATGCGTCCTTACATTGATTTCGTTTGTTTTAGGCTGGGCAAGATCACCTCCTTGATCCTGACAGTACTTTCTAGCAAATGAGTATGACGTCATCGAGGATTGAGAGATATAGTACAGGGTTCCATCAAGGCGACTCCACTCATTTTCAGGAACATCTACATATTGATTATAAGAAGATGATTGCCATTATTAGGTGTTCATTGTGTTTTGAGACAAAAAGACGAGATAATTACTTCAAACCATTACGTGTTTTTGTATAATTTGTATTCATCATGTTCATACTAATAAAACACCTGACATTTACATTGCTATAAATGCGATGAATATCCCATTATTATGAACATTTCGCTACTTCCAAATAATGTAGGTGTCATTAATCCTGCTTTTAACCGTAGTTCTCAGCGCGCAGTACATTCCATGAATAATTTCTACTAAGTACCCACTTACTACACGTCGGTCGAACGTTAGTGATGTAGCAGGGATTCTTAACCCTCTCCTTGTAGCATGTAGGATAATATGATGCATACGATTTTTGAAAGGTTGTGAAATGCGGAAAATAACTTAATAAATTCCAACTCGCTTTGCATCCTCGCACAAGTGTATTTTGTCATGATCACGTTAATTTACATGAATAAAATCGATACAAGCACTTTCGAGGGGTCGAAACTTTGAAAAAAAATCTCTTAGATTCGCTCTCTACAGTGTAATTTTCATCTTTGCGACCTTTGCGATGATGCAAACCCCTAGTCACTAGATAGACTCATACTCTGATGACCTATCCACAAGGGTAAACAGACAAAAATGCACAAGGGGGGGTGGAGTTGTGTTTGCTCCAAGTCGACAACAGTGAACCTTAAGCAATTTGAAATAAAGCAATAAACCATTTTTCGTTGTAGAAACTGAAACGATCATACATCATTGGCATGTGACTTACCCTGATAGCGTTCACATATGAAGGGTCGTATGCCATTGCATGAAGCATCATCCCATCCCATGTTTGGATTAGAAGGTAGTAGAGAGGCACAATTTTCATTATTTTCGCCGTTAGGTTCAGGAGACTTCCATGAAGAATACCTGTGTGTATTGAATAAAGGAGAAATTAATGAGCAAACAGACGGTTAAACATAAGAACGGTTTTATAAAAGATTGTTTTTTTTAGGGGTGCGTGTTTCTATTTGCTTTGTTCTTAGTTTTGTGGGTTTAGTTTTTTGGCATTATATTGGCAGATATGCAATCTTAGTTCTGACAAGTGAAGTGTAATAACCCATGTCATATAAGTGCATTGTCTTATTTCTTGGCTTTTAAATATTTAATCTCTCAACAGTAGTTTTGAGCCGAAACATCTTACTAATATACTCCCTCAATCAAAAAGCAAGTTCCCCCACAATTCTTTTTAATCTTACTCGAGAAAAAAATCATATAAATTAATGTATTCGGAAAGCAATGTATGCACTGCTGTTATACCTATATTCGGATTGCTAGTTAGAAAATTTTACAAGAAAATATACACTTGGACATGTACAAACGATGAAAATCATTACAAAAGTGTGCACCCTCCATTGCATTACGAAAGGCAAAATGCATGTGGTTTTTAGTACGAACTACAAAAATGTCATTATCAAAACATAAGATAGCGATTTAAGTGAGATTAAGAAATTTTTAGAAAAACAGATTTCATGAATTAATAATTATCTAGTTACCACGAAAAATTTCCGTGAAATTTTCGTTATTCTTACTATTTTTTTTTTTTTTTTTTTTTTTGGGGGGGGTCACTTATCTCGACCTACATATATAATATAATGAGACGAACATTTTACAGATTACATAATTATTAAAGGAGTAATATAAGTACTTTTGAGCTTAGCGGTCATTTCAAAGTAGAAACGACTAAGTTGGCATTCCATATTTATTAAACCTACTGTAAAGGTGTTCCGTCGATCCATATAAATGTGCCTTCATCAGCTTGGTCAGTCAAACCAAAAAATATCTGGTCATCTGATCCCGAATATTCCTCAGAATTCCTGACATGGAGAAAAGTCTTTTGGGAAGGGAAAAAATGTCACCTCATTAACTTCATTAGTTTTTCATGTTTAATAATCATTTTTGAAAGATATTGTAAAGCTTCAAGCCAAAGGATTGGAAATGTGTTTACATGACTGTTATATTACCTCTGCTATGAACTTCAAATAACCCTTTTTAGAATTGGCATTTGCTTCCAATTTCATCTCGCATTCATGAAGAACCGATTTGTCTATCAAGTCACATACGTCATTCAATCGTGATATTACTTCATGAAATATTCTTTCCAATATTTGCATAGTTCAATAACTATGTAAAATTCCCAGTTGTGATAGAAAATACTAATAAAACAACAAAAGACTAACATGTGTTCAATGATTCACCATTTTGATAATAATTGATAGCTGAATGAAAAGGAGTTCAATTGAACATACATTGATATCGTGTGATTTGATGAGTGCTAAATCAGCTCCATGATACTGACAGTAGGTCCGTGCATCTGAGAAAGACCGAGCTAGCCATGAAGGAGAGGTGAAATAATCTAGACCTCCAAATGATGCTTCACTATTTTTATCAGATACTGTAATAAAACATAATTTCTAGTAGAGAGTTTAATGTGATGAGTAAGAGTGTGATATTAACTAAATTGCGTCGGCTTTTCTCTGCCCAATTACGGAGCCCTTTGTGGGCCTAACAGTCGATGATTAACTTTGTTTAATGTTCCAAATATGTATGAAAACAGAGGGCGATTGCATTTGTTGTCATTTTTTAAAGGAAAAATTATTCATCCACTGTCTGAAGAAGAAACTATTTCGTCGGTGTAAGCATCTCCCTGGTGTAAGAATGCGCAAGATTTGAAAACACGATTTTCATTTTTTCCCTGAAATAAACAATTGCAGTGGTATCTTTTGTAGTAAAAGAAAATAGCCAAGTTTTGAATCAGCCAGACATCCC
Source organism: Strongylocentrotus purpuratus (assembly GCF_000002235.5). NCBI lineage: Eukaryota > Metazoa > Echinodermata > Echinoidea > Camarodonta > Strongylocentrotidae > Strongylocentrotus > Strongylocentrotus purpuratus. The sequence continues at coordinate 8,603,880 of NW_022145609.1, forward strand.
ATAATGGTGTTCAAAGTGGAGAATGCATGGTTTTGTTTAAATAATAATAACGAATTTCCTTTGGGAGGTGGCGCAATATCCGAAATATCTGAAAATCAATTTAAAATTCAGCTTGTACGAATAGAAACATGCTCCAACGACGATTTATCTGCAATCGATTTCTTACTCTAAACGAAGTCCAAACTTCAGCCCTTTATCCTTAGGCTAACCCCGACCTTAACCCTTACCAACATGGTCCAAAGACAAATAGTTTGTTAAAATATAGCCCGGAGCAACTGTCACTAGAGCACAATTAATGTTGGATCATCAGAATGCATACCTCGTGTACGCTCACAAATGTACGGTGAAGATAGCTGTGGAACCTGGTCATACCAAGGACCACCACGCGTACCAAGACAACCCCAGGTGTCAGCTTCATTTGGTTCCGTGGCAGTATACCAATCATTATACCTAGGACTAGGAGAAAAAAACGGTTTATAAATTAAGTTCATATTATGATCTTTATCATAATTATCATAATTAGTAGTAGTAACAGTATAGTAATAATAGTAGAAGTAGTAGTAGTATTGTTGTTATTATTATCATTATCATCTTCATTATTCTTATCATTATATCATTATCATTATCATCATCATCATCATTAATATGAATTTAATCATTATTTCATTTTTCGTATAAAATTGAGAATGATCATGGAGTTTCAGATATAACACATCATTGAACTTAATTCAAATTCAGATCTTCATTCACAGTAACCTCATCCTCCTTCGATATGCTAGAGGAATATTGGAAAAACGTATTATGCCAAAATATAGAGCAGAAATCTGATTGTAACGTCGTTATGTAATGCTGAGCCGAGCTTTTTAAGTTCCATCGTCTTGATATTCATCTGAAGCATATATAGATAATACACAGTATGCTGATAAAGTATATAATATTTTAACGAACACTGGATACATTAAAATAAAAATTGTTTCGCGGAGAATTGTAACTACAGATTGAATCAAGAAAGGCATAGGCGTTCATCAACATGTAGTATTTTATCTTGACTGATCTTGACATAGGAATCATATGAAGAACATACTCGAGTGCAGTATCATCCAGCCAGTAGAAAGTTCCCCTGCCACTCCTCGAAAGCCCGAACAAGAAACAAAAATATGGATCACTAGGATTAAATGGAGGTAGAAGCGCTTTGAGAAAGTTCTGTGAGCAAAATGGAGAAGAAAACAATAATAATAAATGTATGATTTATTCACAAATTATTAAGTCAGAATGAAAAACCTAGTTGTGCTAATTGTAATAGAATGATAAGAAAATCAGCGAAATTGGTTTCATACAGGAGCTCTATAGGCCCGCAAGAAATTACTAATGAAAGAATCTATTATTGGAGAAAAAAATATGTAAAATATGTAATTACTTCTAATATATACAGATTGATTCTGAACAAAATAAACATTTTTTGTTCGCAATACCAATTTTCTATTAAGTGTTTAAAACACTTAATCGGGGGGGGGGGGGGGGTAACAGCTGTTCAAAGATAGTATGCCCGTTTTTGTTTTGTTTTGTCTAGTTTTTATTTCATTGCATAACAATATACTTACTTTTACTCATTTTTGCCGTGTAATTCAGTAAGAATTGCGTTAATCATGATTATTCGATATACAATAGGTAATTTGCGAATGAAAACACATTTCAAATGTCATTGAAATCAATTTAGTCCACAGACAATTCTCCACGCCTATCCACCCCCCCCCCCCCCCCCCGCGAACCACTTGAACGCGATAACAGACAGGCGCGGATCCAGGATTTCTTAGGGGGGGCCCAGATTTGAAATCAATATGAAATTAAGTGTGCTGAAATTTGAAAATCGTGGGGGCCAAAAGTTCGCTCAGTGGGTGGGTGGGGGGGGGGGGGGGTAGGGAACACATTTTTTTCCCGGGCCCCCTCCTCCCTGGATCCGCCACTGTTAACAGACGTGATCGATTTTCTGAGATTAATGGTCAGTGAAATCTGGTTCGGCGTTGTTTGCGGTGACATGGGTGGGGTCTCTCCATCGGGGTGTACATATTAAAGTTGTAGGTACATGTAGTTTGCCCTCTGGCGTATATTTTAGTTTCCTTGATTATCTTAATTATATTGACCGAGTGCATACTGTATACAATGTGTCAGGGGACTTACGTTGACTTCGGCTGTTTTGATGATAGCCAAATCACCGCCATAACTTTGACATGTTTCCCTGGCAGCACTTGGTGTTGCACGAGGTGCGAACTTGATGAGATACTGAGATTCGCCGAGCTCTTGCCATCTACAGTAATCGTCTGTTTATATAACATTAAATAAAACCATACGCTATGTTCAAAATGGAAGACAGCTACTGAACTATTACAAACTGAAATATTGGATGGGCTATCAAATCCAAAATGACAAAGAGTATAATATTACCCGTTTACAAGTATAACGATGCAAGCATTTTACAGCACTTGGCATTCTATTCATGCACAGTACAGATAATTAAAGGGCAATTATCCAACCCGTCTAATAAGTTCATTTGTACGAAAGCACACACAAAAATGGTGAAAGTTTAAAATTAATCGGACCAATAATAAGAGAATTATGAAAGTTTGAAAAGCGAGGTCGCTAAATAAGTGCGAATCTCAAACGAGCAATTTAGCCCTTGGATTATGACTTAAGCCTCGGTCACAAATGCCATTGCGAATGGCTACGAACGCCGTACAAACGATTTTCAGACAATGGAAATTCGGGAAGACAATAGAAAAACAGGGAGATTCGTACGAAATTATCGTTCATACGAACCTTTGTGACCGTAGCATAAGACACGGACAACTCTATCGTTTGTCGTGTACAAAAAAGATCAATACATTTTGTTTGAATGGTTTCTGCTTCCTTCCTTGGGGTACTACTGTTGTGTGTTGGAACAAATGTAAGGTTTTCCGCCTCTTCTTCACAGAAACATTACCGATTCATCCAATTTGAAGAGGCCATACCTAAAGTGATTTCATTCCACCTTTGAAAAATTCATAATTTACTCAAATTTTTGTCCGATGTTTTTCCAACTTTTACCAGTCTGCTACTCTGCTTTTCGAGCTTTCTTCTAGTCTATAGTAGTTTGTTATGAAGGTTGGACTGACTTTAATGCATCAAGGTAACATGTATTTCTAACATGTACATCGTTGTAGACATAGACGATCTCTTCAATATACATCGAACACTCTTTAATTATATTCTACCTGGAAGTTTATTGACATACGTCTGGAAATCATCAAGCAAACCATTATTATGTTTTGCTGGATTTAATTTCATTTCAAATTTGTGTCACTATTTTTAATAAAATAATATAAAATATATATATTCATGAATTGCATCGAATAACTAATCGAATAATCATACAAACGAGAACATTATAATTGACAAATGAAAATGATTGGGAAACCTCCCCCTTCCCCTCCAGAGAACATGATGAATCTTCGTTTTGCATGAACATGATGAATTAATTAATTACAGCAAGAACACTCTTTAAAATTACTATTGGAGTAATATATGGACCAAAACGTTTAGACCTCAAGAACATCATCTAAATGATATCGCGGAATGTTTTTACTTGACATTACTCATTATTGTTCAACAATCAACATTCATAATATATATAAATATGTTACGACATCACCTAGAAGAGTGTAACTGAATTATTACCCCTTTAAGCTTGATAAATTATGTAAATTTTGCATAATTATTCTTCGTTCGGCTCTTATCATTGATAATTAATTTTGTATGGTTACAGAAATGACAGTCCATCTAGAGCATGAATATCGGATGATCGTCTCGAAATAGTGTATTAAAAAGAAAAATGCCTTTGATCGTAAAGCCTTGGTCACAAATGCCATTACAAACTGCTACGAACGCCGTACGAACGATTTTCAGACAATGGAAATTCGGGAAGACATTGGAAAAACAGGGAGATTCGTACGAAATAATATGCTACGGTCACAAAGGTTCGTACGAACGATAACTTCGTACGAATCTCCCTGTTTTTCCATCGTCTTCCCGCATTTCCATTGTCTGAAAATCGTTCGTACGGCGTTCGTAGCAGTACGTAATGGCATTTGTGACCGAGGCTTTATTTAGTATCAAAACGGCTCTCTCATATAATTGTTTTGATATCACTGTACACACCGTAGATAAAAACTGGGCAAAAAATAGTAAACAAAATTTGATCGTTAACATTTTGTATCAGGAACAGTCGGCCAATATCTAGAATATTATACATACAATGTTATTTTACACGATCCTTCAGAACTGGACTAAAAATGGTGAGAACGCAAAATTACTTGAAATACGTACCGATAGGTATTTGGCAGATATGTTTTCTAGTTGATGTGCATGTTACTCGGTTCCATAGTCCATTTACCGAGCTATTTCCAGACGACCTCATTACAGCACAGTAAGGTTTGTCTGGGTTGTTTAAACTAGAATCCCAGTTGGTATACCTTTAAAGTGAGTAATTTATATATATCAAATAGACTTAACAATAAAAAAAATCACAAATTCCACGGAAATACTAAATAGATATATGAGACAAAGGCCGACTACATTATGACTCGGTTGCTTCGGAGAACAAAAGGACATGAATCTACTGGTAAATCAGTATGAAGTGCTTATGACTGATTTTATAAATACATTGAAATAGTAGGTTTTCATGTAGCTTGGAGTTTTTCATTCATTCCTTGACAAAACTGGAGTCTGGAGCAAGTATTATAATTGCATGCTATGGCATTATCATAAATAACTGCGAGCAAAACATTTTCATTCATAAAACACGCTTTTTGTAGCATGAATTTGAATGGTCGATTTTGGGATATAAAACAATTGTTTCGTGAAGAAAACCTAGGCCGTTTGAACTTGTGACACGTGTGACATAGTTCGATATATTAGGAAAACGTTGAAGATTTTGCATGTCTTAGAACAACTTGGAATATGAAGATTCGATCAAAATGTAATATATTAGCAATAATTCAATGATTTATGCGATATTATTACTCTCAAATTAGATTTTAGTTCAAAACGATTTGACTAATGGTTTAAGGTGAGATGACTCAGAGGTAGATCAGTGGTCTCGCATAACCAGGAGATCCGGGTTCGGAACCAAGTGGCAAGTCAATGCGCTACTGCCAATTGGTAAGCCATTAACCGTCATAACCAAGTCCCTCGGAGAGGACTTGCGACGGCCTTAAGTCGCGTCGGTCCTCTGGTTGCTAACTTAGAAACATAACGTGCTTTCCTAGCAGTCAGGTAGAACCAACCAACCAATCACATAAAAATTGTCGGGTTTCACCAAAAAACATCCACAATTATGCACAGTCGGTCAGTATAACTTTTTCTTGGTTGAAATTCGTCAGGGGTGCAAATTGCCACACTTGCCCCTCCTCTTCAAATGGCTAGTGCCCTCTTTCCGCGCTTGCATGCCATTATTACCACTGCCATAATGAATATTTGTTATAGGAAAATGATTTGAAAAACATGAGTGGCATTTTATCACGACGATAGTTGATACATACTCAGGGTCCATTCCATCAATCCATTTGTATTCATCATCCTTATCCGTGCCTTCTAAGCCGATGTAATAGTTACCATACCTCGTCGGTAATCTCGTGGCAATGAAAGCCTATTCATATTATGAAGAAAAGAGAAATACATTGGAGATTGATATCAACGTGGCGCATTGCAACATTGTCTAATTTCGGGGGAGGGGCAAAGTAAACACGCCCCCCCCCCCCCGATTCAAAGGATCAATATCTTAGTCGCATGCATTGCGTTCAAGGCTCAGCCCCCCACCAGTTTAGTTTAAGTAAGCGTATGCATGTTCCCTCCCTTTGAAAGCACCCCCCCCCCCTAAAGGCCCGGTCACACAGCCTTTCGCGTCTGTATCGCGGGTAAAATTTCGCGATTTTTTTTTTTTGCCCGCGGTTGCCCGTGGTGGAAAATGTGCAAAATTGGCTTACCCGCGGTTTACCCGTGGTATGCCCGCGGAACAGACGCCGGCGACTGTTCCGCGTCCTTATCGCGGGTGAAGCGCGGCGGTACCGCGGCCTACCACGCTTACACGCGGTACACACGCTAATGCACGTGATAACAACGCGGTACAGACGCGGAACAAACGTGCTATGACCGTGCTCCACCCGCAATTACCCGCTAAAATTTCGCGTCCAATTCCGCGTGTAACCACGTCTTAACCGCGGCCGTAGCACGTCCTGGCACGTTCGTTCCGCGTCTGTACCGCGTCTTTACCGCGTGTGTACCACGTGTACCACGTGTACCGCCCGCGATTACCCGCGGTCTAAATTTTTGGGCAGCCCAAAACTTTTTCGCGCGGCCAACCGCGTGTGAATTTCTTACCGCGTGTAACGACGGGTAAAGTACGGCTGTATCGCGTCTTTATCGCGACCTCAAAGCGTCCAACAGCGTCTGCTTCACGGGCAGAAATTTTTGGCCGTGATTCGGCCGCGATACGCCCGTGGAGGGCTGTGTGACCGGGCCTTAAGTCCGGTGTGTATACGGGCCGATTTTTGTGTGTATTACGAGCCGGACTTTGATGCGTGAAAAGTACCCCTTTACTGGAGACTTGGGAAACATGAATGCGGTCCCTCCGTTCCCGGAGTGGAAGGGGGAGGGGGCCGGGGCTCAGCCCCCTCGAACTTTCGGCTCATTGCAGTAGTGGTTACAATGGGAATGTTCCACCAGTATTCTTAAAATTTTCAATCGGAGTTTCAGATGTCACATTTTCCAAACACGGCAACGTATATATTAAGGTTTATGTTTTTAATTTCACTGGTGGGAAATCGTGAGACAGTGGACACAAGCACCAGTTTAGTTTTTTTATTTTTTTATCTGAGAATTATACATGGTGTACCTGTTGGGTGGTTGGATTAATGCCTATACCGGTCAATAACATAATTCTTGAAAAGTTTAACTTCATAGAACATCTGCCAATTAGAATACGATTTTTGCTATCAGTATCAGTCTTGACAACATTCCACCGCCCTATTCGTTCTGAAAACACAAAGAAGGCGCCAGAAAATCATGATAATTCATAAGAATAAATAGGCAACGGTTAACAAATGTTTAATTTGAAAAACGTTAATACGGTTGGCTCCATGAAAATTCTGATAAATATCTAATGTAATACACGATAAAAGTGCGTACGTACATTTTGACCAGCTGATGTAATGATTGGCATGTCACCTCCTAAGCTTTGACAAAGTGCACGTGTGTCAGAGAATGTCTTGTGGACACCATGGTAGAAGACATACTGATAGCCACCAAACACATTCGACCCTGATGTAGAACACTCTTGACATTCAACTGTAAGATAAGAATAAGAGACAATGAAGCAACACGTGATTCTTCACACAACAGTAGGCTATACCCCCTCCCCTCTCCCCCACTCAATCACCGTTTTCGAATTGCCCATAAAAAAAAGAACAAGGAAAACAGAGGGAGTCATCTGATAATGTGTTTTTTTTATAAGAGGAATATGGAAGTAAGAGGAGGATCTGACATTAATCCTTTTCACCTTCATTTTATAGCCCCTTTAATTAATTTGATTTTAAGTGGTACGCAACTATTCCCTTCCCCTCCTACAAATTTCTAGGGGCGTCTTATCTACGGCAGGAGCAGTTCTTTCCTAAATCATGTCGATAATTGTCTGTCTGTCCTGTTTAACGTATTTTCTCGATTACTTTGTCCCACCTCCCAACCCCTCCACACGTGCGCTTTCCTAGATTAAGATCAATGCTCATATTGCATCCAAGCAACCCCTCTGATTCGTTTATTATTCCAAATAAATTACTTTCACTTTTTTAAAGAATAAACACTTATTTACCCATCATACAGTGGGAGCACTGAGGTGAATGCTCTTGACTCTCATACAATATTGGTCCCTCTCCATGCCCTCAGGTGTATTAAATGGGTACCGGGGCCAACCGGGCAATGCCGGGGTATTAATAATTACGGTACACACGGGAAGGGCTGTATTAATACTGATATGGCTACCTTGGCTGTGTACATAGGACCACATCATTATTATACCCACTGTTTCAGGTGAATATAATATGTATATGGTTCTATGTTGTCGTTTTATAATTTTGAATGTAAGTTCATTTTAATGAATCTTTAACCCTATGTTATGGGGGGATCAATTTGAACCCCCCCCCCCCCCCCCCCCCCGTTGTAATTTCGCGACTACTCCGAAACCGCGGCAGATTAAGTTTTCCTTTCATGACTTTTTTCTTTCGAGTGTTACGCATCTTTTTAAAACAATTTTTTTCGAAAATCAGACGTATAGTTACAAAGTTACGTGACCTTTTGTCTTTGCATGTCAGCTCGAAAATTGCTAATTGTTGTGATTTGTGTACAAAACATATGGGGTCAAAATAGTTGAATTGTAGTTAGAAATGAAATAAAACAACATAAACAATAAAATACATAACTTAAAAAACAATGAAATACATAAGAAATTATCAAAACAATGAAATACATAAGAAATTATCAAAACAAGAGATAACATCAGGAATAACCTGGCTCTTTCAATTTGTTTGTGTTGTATTATTATTCCAAATGGTCTAACAAATATATGTAGTGGAAACAAATGCTTAAATATGAATAATATATGATTCATGGGTAAAAATGTGAATTTTATGACCTTATTTGCATGAATTACCATACATAGGCAAATGAGTGAATTTTTCAAAAAATTGAAATTACCATAGTATTCTATACACTTCACTTGACATGCATGCAAATTTTCGCGGCGATCGGCTGTGAAACGGCCGAGATCTTAGGGAGGTCAAATTGACCCCCCCCCCTTTCCCCCTCCAGTAAAAACCCGGTCTGAAATAGCCCAGTTAAAATAGGGTTAATATTGATAGCATATTGTTCACAACAAAAAATGACTGGTGGTAAACAATAAACAAGTGTTGATACTTTTGAATTCCATAGGCGATTCCATGCTTTTGGAATTGAAAAGTAGAAAAATCCAGTAAGTTAAATACAAACCTGTAATAGACGCAAGAATCCATATCAGAGTAAGTGACAGGAACATCCTTAACCATCCAAGTATTGAATCCCCAGACATTGTCAATATCACAGAAACACAGAGGGTGAATAGTGAAGTCCAATATTTAATATTATCAATTCCCTTCTATGTACACATATCAAAAAAGATTGTGCTTGTACTTGTAGTAATATCCATTGCTGTATATCCTGGTATGACGGATGTGAAGCTGCTAAAGTGTAACCTCACGCTATAGTGTAACCTAACGCCTAAGAAACTGAAAAAAGGTTCACTTCAGCGGATACGCTATATACACACTGATACGCTGTGGAACCGTTGAGGAGCACACGCTAACCGTAATTTGTTGGGAAACACAAGCGAACCATAATAGTGGCTCTGAAGGGACATCGCGAATCACAAACTTTGAAGTGAAATTCGTGATGAAAATATGCGACAAATCTCATATTTTGTCTCGATTTTTTAATTTATTTAGTTATATTCTATTTCCTTTATTTCTGCTTTCTTTCTCTTTCTCTCTCTTCCTCTCTTTCTTAATATATCTCACTTCTATAACCCCCCCCTTCTCTCTCTCTCTCTCCCTCTTTCTCATCTCATTCTCTCTCTCTCTCTCTCGTTATCCTTCTCTCTCTTTCTCTATATCTTCCCCCGCCCTTTCTGTTTTTATCTCTGTCTCTCTCATCTCCTTCTTCCTTTTTCTTTCTATTAATTGCTGTTTTGCTATAGCCGAGCTTTATAGAGCCTTTCTACATTGTTGGAAGGCCCGACAATTTGATGGACACCAGGCTGATGGACACACTTAAGACACACTTCTGCATGGATTTTCAAAACATGTTTATAAAGACGAATATAGTGATGAACGTACAACATTAGGGTTTTCTGCGTACAACACAAACCTAAATAAATTATTAGGCACTCCTTCGTCAAATTCGTCTTCAAACATATTTGTTGTATAAATCATTGCAGAAGGACATCCTCTTTCACCCAGGCGCGGATCCAGGGGGGGCCGAGCGGGCCTTGCCCCCCCCCCCCCCGCAAAAAAAAAAGAGAGAGAAGAAAGGAAAAGAAGGGAAAGGGAAAGAGGAGAGAAAGGAAAAGAGAGAAGAGGAAGAAGAAAAGAAAAGGGGGAAGAAGGAGATCGGGGGGGGGGGCCGAAAGGGCTTTGCCTCCCAGGCTGTTGCCCCCCCCCCCCCCAATCAAAAAAATAAGAGAAAAGGAAGGAAAGTAAAGAAAAAAGGAAAAGGGGAGATACTGGCGAACTGATAGGGGGAAGGGGGCTTGGGTGAAATCAAATTCAAACGTGGTTTATTTCTAATTCCATAATAATTCCATAAATTTTTATGTGACAAATTCCTAAATTTACAGCCAGGCAAGAAATATGATTCTTGAGATTCTTACGTGTCAGGGCTCGGGGAACGGCGGGGATCGGGAGCCTCGAGCCCCCCCCCCCCCCTCCCACATTTTTTGAAAAGGTATATTAAAGAAAAATAAAAAGAAAGAGAGCAAGAAAGACAAAATAGTTAACTGCTAGTGTCAAAAAATATGAGGCATCAAAATCTGCTCATCTGATCGTGATTAAATGCCTAAAGCCCCCAAGCTTCCGGGGGCTCTGCTGGCCCCTGGATTCCACCTAGGGCCCTTAGGCGGGCCCTTAGATGCTCATCTGACGGTAATTTATTGTCTAAAACCCCTGACTTTTGGGGGCTTCGCCCCCTGGACTCCACGCCAAATAGTGTCTTGCCAGTGTCACAAAATAATAAGGTATAAAAGAAAAGCTCATCTGACCGTAATTAAACGCCTAAAACCCCTGAGCCACCGGGGGCTCCACCGCCTCGACCCCGCCAGAGGCCCTAAGGCGGACCCCTGAATGCTTCTCTGACCGTAATTTATTGCCTTTAACCCCTGAGCTTCAGGCGTCGGACAATTTATCAAAAAGGAATTTATCTGACCGCAGGCGCGTAGCCAGGGGGGGGGGGCTGTGGGGGCGGTCCCCGAAAATCGGCGGCAAAATAAAAAAGAGAGGAGAGAAAAGTAAGAGGACGTAGGAATAAAAAGGAGCAGATCTTTGAAATTCAGACAAGGATTAAGAGTAGAGAACGGTACAACGCATCGTCTTCTTTCTCTAATGATTTAATGAAACATCAAAGCTTCCGCGCTTCGCGCAGGAGGGGAAGGGGGAACTGAATTCAGAAAAGGATTAAGAGTCGAGAACGGCACAGCGAATCGTCTTCTTTCTTTCATAATCTTATGAAACGCCAAAATTCCGCGCTTCGCGTAGGAGGGAAAAAACTAAATTTAGACTAGGATTCAGATTCGAGAAAGGTAATACGAATCGTCTTCTTTCTCTAATGATTTAAAGAAACGTAAAAGCTTCCGCGCTTTGCGCGTGAGGGGGGGAACTAAATTCAGACGAGAATTATTTTCGAGAACGGTACAATGAATCGTCTTCTTTCTCTAATGATTTTAATGAAACTTAAAAGCTTCCGCGCTTCGCGCGGGAGGGGGGGGAAACTAAATTCAGACGAGAATTATTTTCGAGAACGGTACAACGAATTGTCTTCTTCCTCTAATGATTTTAATGAAACTTAAAAGCTCCTGCGCTTCGCGCGGGAGGGGGGGAGGAACGAATTTAGACAATGATTAAGAGTCGAGAACGGTACAACGAATCGTCTTCTTTTTCTAATGATTTAATGAAACGTCAAAGCTTCCGCGCTTCGCGCAGGAGGGGAGGGGGAACTGAATTCAGACAAGGATTAAGAGTCGAGAACGGTAGAACGAATCGTCTTCTTTCTCTAATGATTTAATGAAACGTCAAAGCTTCCGCGCTTCGCGCAGGAGGGGAGGGGGGGAACTGAATTCAGACAAGGATTAAGAGTCGAGAACGGTAGAACGAATAGTCTTCTTTCTCTAATGATTTAATTAAACTTAAAAGCTTCCGCGCTACCCGCGGGAGGGGGGAGGCTGAATTCAGACGAGGATTAAGACTCGCGAACTCTACAACGAATCGTCTTGTTTCTCTAATGATTTACTGAAACGAAAAGCTTCCGCGTTTCGCGCAGGAGGGGGGGGGACTGAATTCAGACAAGGATCAAGAGTCGAGAACGGCACAGCGAATCGTCTTCTTTCTCTCATAATCTTATGAAACATCGAAAATTCCGCGCTTCGCGCGGTAGGGGAAAAACTGAATTCAGATTCGAGAAAGGTAATACGACTCGTCTTCTTTCTCTAATGATTTTAATGAAACTTAAAAGCTTCCGCGCTTCGCGCGGGAGGGGGGAGGCTGAATTCAGACGAGGATTAAGAGTCGCGAACTCTACAACGAATCGTCTTGCTTCTCAAATGATTTAATGAAACGTCTTGTTTCTCTAATGATTTAATGAAACGTTAACAAAAAAACACGTACAAACTCTACAACGAATCGTCTTGTTTCTCTAATGATTTAATGAAACGTAAGAACTTCCGCGCTTCGCGCGGGAGGGGGGGGGGACTAAATTCAGACGATAATTATTTTCGAGAACGGTACAACGAATCGGCTTCTTTCTCTAATGATTTAATGAAACTTAAAAGCTTTCCCGCCTCGCGCAGGAGGGGAGGGGGGGGAGGAACTGAATTCAGACGACGATTTAAAGTCGAGAACTGTACGACGAATCGTCTTTTTTCTCTAATGGTTTAGTGAATCGTAAAAGCTTCCGCGCTTCGCGCCAGCGGGGAAAAACTGAATTTAGACGAGGATTATTTTCGAAAACGGTACAACGAAACGTCTTCTTTCTCTAATAATGCAATGAAACGTCAAGAGGGAGGGGGAAACTCGCCCCTCCCTGCACCCACCCCCCCCCCCGCATTACGTCACTGCTGGTCACTATTACGTACCAATATTTGGCTCGCATAATTTCAAATTTGGGCCTCCCCCCCTAAGAAATCCTGGATCCGCGCCTGCTTTCACCTCTTCATATAATCTAACTGAAATTTTACTATGAAATATTAAGACAATTTTGGGCTCCCAACACTTTAGAGGGGCTGTGTTTATAGTGCGTTCATTACATACATTCAGAAACATAAGGGAAAGCTCAATTTGATACGCTGACCGTTTTAAACGTAGTATAAATTCAAACATCTTTGGTTCCAACCAACCACATGGCCACATGATTGTTTCACGGTAAAAGAATAATGTCTGTGAAAATGTCAGGTGTTTAAGGCCCCTCTAAAGTTTTGGGAGCCCCACAAATTTCATGGCAAAACATTGATCTACATTTGCCACTCTCCACCCAGTAGTTAATTAATGGGTACCCGGTAAGATGCGAAAGCTAATGTGCTTAGATTAGCAAGTGTGCGCTTGAAAAAATATATTGAAAATAGCAAAATTATATGATTGCAGGGCCCTCAGGGAGATCAGTATAAATACTGATAAGGCCAGGCGCGGATCCAGGTTTTTTTCGGGGAGGTGGGGTTGGGGGGGGGGGCAAATTTGAAATTATGCGAGCCAAATATTGGTACGTAATGGTGACACCGGCAATGGCAAAAACGTTTTTTTTTTTTTTTTTTTTTTGGGGGGGGGGGTTGACGAAAAAATCCTCATCACCCACTCTTATATGCAGGCCCCGCTGAACATTTCTCGGAGGGGGTCAAGGGGTGGAGCCCTCAGAATCTTAGTGGGTATAGGCATTGAATTACTGTCAGATGAGCATATTTTGATACTTTATTTGTGACTCTGGCAGGACACTTACTGTATACTTAAAGTTCTGCCGATTAACGTCAACTACCTCTGTGACATACAAAAGCGGTCTCCCCAAAGGTTTCCCTCCTCTCTTCACGCTACCTTTCTGTCTCACACGAAGAAAGACCCTTTCACCTATTCCATAGTTCTCCTTCTTTTCCTTTTTTTCTCCTTCTTTTCCTTTTCTTTTCCTTTTCCTTTTCCTCTTTCTCCTTCCCCTCCTCTTACCTTTTTCAAAATGATAGGGGGCAGCTGCACCCCTGCCCCCCCCTGTGGCGCAGCCCTTGGCAGCAGGTTACACTATAGCAGCAGGTTACACTATAGCAGCAGGTTATACTATAGCAGCAGGTTACACTATAGCAGCAGGTTACACTATAGCAGCAGGTTACACTATAGCAGCAGGTTACACTATAGCAGCAGGTTACACTATAGCAGCAGGTTACACTTTAGCAGCAGGTTACACTTAAGCAGCAGGTTACACTATAGTAGCAGGTTACACTTTAGCAGCAGGTTACACTTTAGCAGCAGGTTACACTTAATAGGCAGGTTACACTATAGCAGAAGGAGAATTAAAGAAAAGGAAGGGGACAAGAAGGAGAAAGGTCAGGAGAAAGAAAATAGAGAAAAAAAGCAATCCAAATCGGGCGATCAGATTTAGACGCGTCATTATTACATTCACATTACCGGAAGTTTAACGTTGGTTTGCGATGAAAAACCTTTCGCCAACCGAAAAAAAATCAAATTATTCCCTTTTATCTCCTACACCTTATGGCTTATTGTTCAATGGAAACGACAATTCATCTATAACAACCCTTCTGAAAAATAGGGTGACACCCCCCCCCCCCCCCCACCTGCCTTCTTGTTCCTGTTAGTTGAACTTTAGACTTTTTTTATTTTTATTTTGGCAAAAAGTATGCACCAAAGCAAGCCATTTATGCATCAATTCAAAACAAACAAAAAATCACATCTGAAGGGGCACATCCCCCCTCAGACATCCCCTACCCTTGCGTTCTTGTTCCTGTTAATTAAACTTACTACTGTTTTCTTTTTAATTTGGAAAAAATTATGCACCAAATCGAGCAATTTATGCATCAATTGAAAAAAAAACTTAAACTCTGAGGGGGTACATCCCTCTCAGACACCCCCTTTCTTTATTGCACGTCCATTCGCCTCCCCCCCCCCCCCAACAAAATAACCTGGCGCTTAAGTGTAACCTGCTGCTAAAGGGTAACCTGCTGCTAAAGTATAATCTGCTGCTAAAGTGTAATCTGCTGCTAAAGTGTAACCTGCTGCTGTAGTGTAACCTGCTGCTAAAGTGTAACCTGCTGCTAAAGTGTAACCTGCTGCTAAAGTATAACCTCCTGCTAAAGTGTAACCTTGCCTCCAAAGCTGTTGACCCCCCCCCCCCCCCCCCCAATCAAAAAAATAAGAGAGAAGGAAGGAAAGGGAAAGAAAAAAGGAAAAGAGGAGATACTGGCGTACTGATACTGATTGCTCATCTGACCGTGATTAAATGCCTAAAACCCCAAAGCTTTCGGTGGCTCTGCCCCCTGGATTCCACCTAGGGCCCTACGGCGGGCCCTTAGATGCTCATCTGACGGTAATTTAATGCCTAAAACCCCTCTTTTGGAGGGCTCCGCCCCCTGGACCCTACGCCAAATAGTGACCTTCCAGTGTCACAAAATAAAAGGTATTTAAAAAAATGCTCATCTGACCTTAATTAAACGCCTAAAACCCCTAAGTTTCCGGGGCCGGCTCCGCCGCCTCGACCCCACCAGGGGCCCTAAGGCGGGCCCCTGAATGCTTATCTGACCGCGGTCCCCCCCAAATCGGAAGAGGAAGAAAAAGTAGTAGACAAAGAACATCTTTGAAATTCAGACAAGGATTAAGAGTATAGAGAACGGTACAGCGAATCGTCTTCTTTCTCTCATAATCTTGCGCGGGAGGGGGAACCTGAATTCAGACGAGGATTCAGAGGCGAGAACGGTAATACGAATCTTTAATGATTTAATGAAACGTAAAAGCTTCCGCGCTTCGCGCGGGATGGGGGGGAAAACTAAATTCCGACGAGGATTATTTTCGAGAACGGTACAACGAATCGTCTTCTTTCTCTAATGATTTAATGAAAATTAAAAGCTTCCGCGCTTCGCGCGGGAGGGGGGAACCTGAATTCAGACGAGGATTTAGAGTCGAGAACTGTACAGCCAATCGTCCTCTTTCTCTCATAATCTTATGAAACTTAAAAACTTCCGCGCTTCTCGCGGGAGGGGGGGGGGGAGACCTGAATTCAGACGAGGATTAAGAGTCGAGAACTGTACAGCCATCGTCTTCTTTCTCTCACAATCTTATGAAACTTAAAAGCTTCCGCGCTTGGCACGGGAGGAGAGGGGGGACCTGAATTCAGACAAGGATTAAGAGTCGAGAACTCTACAACGAATCGTCTTCTTTCTTTAATAGTTTAATGAAACGTCAAAGCTTCCGCGCTTCGCGCAGGAGGGAGAAGGGTGACTGAATTTAGACGAGGATTAAGAGTCGAGAACTTTTCAACGAATCGTCTTCTTTCTCTAATAATTTAATAAATCGTAAAATTTTCCGCGCTTCGCGCGGGAGGGGAAAAACTTAATTCATACGAGGATTAAGAGTCAAGAACGGTACAACGAATCGTCTTCTTTCTTCAATAGTTTAAAGAAACGTCAAAGCTTCCGTGCTTCGCGCAGGAGGGGGAGGGGGGGCTGAATTTAGACAAGGATTAAGAGTCGAGAACGGTACAACGAGTCGTCTTCTTTCTCGAATAATTTAATAAAACGTCAAAGCTTCCGCGTTTCGCGTTTGCACCGACCCCCCCCCCACATTACGTCACTGTTGGTCACCATTACCTACCAATATTTGGCTCGCATAATTTGAAATTTGGGCCCCCCCCCCCCCCCCCTAAGAAATCCTGGATCCGCGCCTGGGCACCAAAATAGCAATATGTTAGATTTCATATTGAAAACGGTATTAATACTATTTCCATGAAATGTAGAAAGACTATTTATAACTGGATGAGCAGATGAGTAACTGTGATGTAGATACTGGACATAGTGTGGTAATGCATGACGGTCAGTCTCTAGATCTCATCACGCGTGCGCCTGGCCTCAGTTCAGCTAGCTAGCTCCAGACGTACACGAACAACGAACGCGCGCCGGCATCACGACCGCTACGGCCGCGAGCCCGTTCGCGCATATTTTTTTTACACAACTGTTTAGCCACTTCAGTCAAAGATACTGTGCAAACGACTAGAGACAGAGTCTAGCATTACCCTTAGCAGTTTTGTTGGATTGCTGGAGCTAGTGTACATACTCGTTATTTGTTTCGGGTTAATCTATCCTCTCTTCTCTTTCATTATGTATTTCTTTGTTTCTCCTTCAATCTATCCTTTTCTCCTCCATCATCTATTTCTTTGTTTTAATCTGATATATAGTTTCCCTTTCTCCTTATATGTATTTCCCTGTTTTTCCTTTAGAGATCTATGATCCTCTTTTATGTTCTTCCTTTGACTTATCCTCTTCTCTTTCCTTATGTATTTCCCTGTTTTTCCTTCTCCATCCTCTCAACTATCCTTGTTTTCCCCTTTCTATCATCTATTCCCTTCCCTGGGTGTACGTGCTTCCACATGATAGTACGCTGACGACTTAGACTCTTTCACCAGAGCACTTCTTGGATTTTTTTCGCGAAAATGGCTAAACAGTTGTGTAAAAAAAATATGCGCAGCCCGTTCGCTGAAGTGAACTTCTTTTTCAAAAACTTAGGCGGCAGGTTACACTTTAGCGGAGTTTTCACTTTAGCAGCTTAACAGACGGAGCAGCTTGGAATGGCCTGTGATCTGATTCCAGTACCCAAATGTTTTGAGAGATTATTGAAAAGAAAGTCGATTATGCCATAATTATAGGCAATGTACTTCCTCCTTGTGGGATAACACCGCTAATCAGAGGGTTTTGATGATACGTTTGTGGTAATAATAATAATGTACTTTGTGAATCAGTCATATCCTACATGGACAAAAGGACACGCGAACAAGCTATTTTGATCATCACAAAATTGCTCAATCAAGGTCATATTTCCACGCCATGACGCGGAAAACCGGAGTATGACTTTTTTGTACAAGGTTATTTCCGCTTTCCAGGCTAATCTAAAATCTAAAAGGGTGCTCATTAAGTAATTCCTACATCAAAGCCACAGCTGAAATAACAAGTACATCAACCTGTGATATCGATAATTGATACTTTGGTTGTATCCATGTGACCATGTCAGACAAATGAAATTAATCTGCAGATTCAATCTTCATCAAAGTTATTATAAATAACAATCTATTGAAATGATTCTGTACGATCCAAGAATATGCACACGACAGAACTTTTGCCTCCATCATACAAAGGTACTGGCCCGAATTCACAAAGCAAGGTTTGAGCTCAGACCAAGGTTTGAGCTGCAACCTTCTTTTGTTTCACCAAACCTCCCTTTGTTATTTACAAACCAGGTTTGTAAATAACAAAAGGAGGTTTGGCGAAACAAAAGGAGGTTTGAGGTCAAACCTTGGTCTGAACTCAAACCTTGCTTTGTGAATTCGGGCCACTATGTTCCATGAAATGAAAAGGTAAAATTCCAACGGTGTTTGAAAGACAATACTAATTTAAAACTTCCATCAAAACGAAAGGGCTTAAAAATATATTTCAGGGGGAAAATAACGACCATTAGTTGTCGAATCGAATTAAGTTATTGCAATGTCTGATTTTCAGACCCTTTTACCGAATGGTCGTCCGTTTTATGCTGCACACAAATTTAATCAGTTTAATTTTGGCCATAATTTTTGCCACTACAGGTAGTGGGTTATTGATGCTGACAAATTATAATGTACTTGTACCTATAACAGCTGATTTGATGTGTGTTATTACCAAATAAAAAGTCAGTCAGTCACTCAATAGTGTCTGACAGTAAAGTCTAGAAGGTAAAAGGGTTTCCTTGCATAATTTGAATACTAGGACACTGCTAATGTTTAAATTACACAGAGAGGGCATACATGACATATTCATAATTATTGCAAAGTTCTACAGAATTTGATGTTGGCTGCAAAAGGGACATAGTATCTTTAAACGATTTCATATTTGTATAATTCTAGAACAGCGCTCTTAAATTTTCGGTCCTCATTTTAATCAGTTCAACCGACCCTGTGTCTAAGATCACGTTTAACAAAAGGAAAAACTAGACTTTACATCTACTTTCTTAGTTAAACCAGATTTTGGACAAAAGCCAAAACCCAGTGCCGGGCATAATTTTCAGTAGAATACGGGAAGAAGGTTGTAACCTTTGAGTCATTACCTATTCAAATGAATATCCATGGATTTGAGAATAAATGGAAAAGGTAAAACATTCATCTATGGTCTATTGATAGTAACCAAAGAATGTGAATAATGTGGACTGCGATCTGGGTCCCGTCTTATAAAGAGTTGCGATTGATCCAAATCAATCGCCAGTCCCCCGATCAATCGCAAGTTTGCAGTCTCCTATCTCTTATGTACATAGTTGCAATTGATATCAATCGCAAATAAGTGGCGATTAATATCAACTCTTTATAAGACGGGGCCCTGATGGTACTTGTTGAGGACATGCGCATTACATTGTACTGGTATCCATAGGAATACTTTAATGGGGTACTAAGTTAATAATAATAACACATTTAAGTAATTACAGTATGTTCATGATCTGTGTCCGGACCTTTACAGAGCTGCAGGTAGTCATCTTTTGGGTCTGAAATTATGTGTGCGTATGCGTGCGCTCGGTGTGGGTAGGTGTGGGGGAGGTCCCAGCCTCAATATCGGGTGTTGTCAATTAGTGTTTCACTGATGACAGCTTCAAAAATGTAAACTTTTTAATCGGATATTGATCAACCTTCCATTAATTTGTTTCTCTTATTTTTCTGATTTTATTGCAACCAACTTAATATCAGGGTTAATTTTCCCTTTAAACTAATCCGTTTTAGTAAATTTTTGTGTCGGGCATTGAGGAATGCGAACTGTTGATTTTTTTTTAATTCAGCATTATATGGCAATCGGCCAAATTCGACTATTATCACCAACTATATGTTGTTGTTGCTCTGCGTACAAGTGCAAACGTTTTATAATCAAAACGAGATAAACTGACTGAAGAGTGCACCTCATTGAAACTGTGTTAGAAGTGCATGGTTTGAAAGAGATACACAATGTTCATGCATTGCATACACGAAAAGTGCTTGTTGACCCGCACTATGAATATGACTGACAAAGAAAGCGGACAAAATATACAGTTCCTCAGGTAGACAAAGGAACATCCCTTCACTTCTATTATGTAAAAAGGTGAATATGCATGTGACACCTGTTCTACACATTTTTACATAATAGCAGTGAAGGTATGTTCCTTTGTCTACCTGAGGAACTGTATATTTTGTCCGCTTCCTTTGTCAGTCATGTTCATAGTGCCGATTATTGGGGATGGCTGATTGATTTTAAATACACTTCATTTCTATAACTTTGCGATTTCATAAAGAGCTCAATGTAACCTTTGTACCGATATATCCTTTTTACTTCTTATACACCATTCTCTCTCTCTCTCTCTCTCTCTCTCTCTCTTTCCCTGTTTCTCTCTTTCTCTGTCTCTCATTCTCTTTCTCTGTCTCTCTCTTCCTCCGTCTCTTTCTTTCTTTTGGAGTTACCGTACAGTGCGTTCCAGAAAAAACAAAACCGAGAATTTTCGATGTTTTATCATAACTTAATCACAATTATAATTAATAAGTGACACACATTTGTAAAGCTTAGATCCTTCTCTTTCATATGATGCAACTCATAATTATGATGCATATTTCACGCATGAGTGATTAAAAACAATTTGAAGAGAGCAAACCAAAAGGTCATTAGGCGGGCGATATCTGAATTTCAAGGAGAAAATCACATTTCTGCCCTTTCATATGAAACCTCAATCAGGAAAAATGAGCCAGGAATAACAAAGTTCTGTTTGTTTAAAGTAGTGCTTAGAAATGAACTAGAAATGTGATTGTCTCCTTGAAATTCAGATACCGCCCACAAAATGACTTTTTTTGTTTCCTTTCTTCAAATTGTTTTTAATCACCCATGCATGAAATATACATCATATGAGTTGCGTCAAATGAAAGGGGAGGATCTAAGCTTTACAAATAGTTATTATAATTGTGATTAATATATGATAAAACATCGATAATTCTCTGTTTCCTTTTTTCTAGGACGCACTGTATAATGAGAAAGAGAGGTGAATAGTCTATCATCCAGGTGACAATGTAATATTCCTGCGCCCCTTCTTACAAAGAGTTGCGTTTGATCCAAATCAATCGCAAGTCCTCCAATCAATAGCAAGTTGTCAGTCTCCTGAATATCGATCATGTACATAGTTGCGATTGATAGCAATTGCAAATTAGTTGCGATTAATATAAAATCTTTATAAGACAGGACCCTGATCGTACTTGTTGAGGACATGAGCATTAAATTGTACTGGTATCCATTGGAATACTTTACTGGTATGCTAAGTTAATAATAATAACACATTTAAGTAATTATGTTCATGATCTCTGTCCTGGCCTTTACAGAGCTGCAGGTAGTCATCCTTTGGGTGTGAAATTATGTGCGTGTGTGCGTGTGCTCGGTGTGGGTAGGTGTGGGGGAGGTCCCAGCCTCAATATCGGGTAAGGGGATCGATGTACGTCTAACAACAACCAAGAAGGGGGGCTCCTTGGGATTTCCCATGTAGAAGATTATCATAGTAGATGTTCCATAAAATGATTGCACACCGAATAAATTAATTCTCAACTGCATGGCGGCAAAATTCTGATTCCATGCTTGTGTGTGTATAGTAAAGTTTAACGTTTGATATAAAGTTGTTCCTCTCTTCATATTTTCTATTCATCATAACTAAAAGATTTATCTAATCCAAACAAAACTTCTAGACAGTTTGTTTTTACTAATGTCACACTGGGTGTCAACTGTACAAAGAAAAATCAAGTAAAGGAATGTCTGTTTTACCGGGGCACGGTCCCTTTGCATCCATTGCCTTGTGATAAGGGAATAGCGAACCTATAATTCAGTTGAGGTTTTCTGCTTGGTATGGTGGTATTGTGATATCATACCGCCATTGTTAGTGATCGGCGAGGCGCTTGCTTGTCTGGATAACTGCAAACCGATCAATACACAATTGCATCGTTATGCCATTTTCATTCATGAGTGATTAAAAACAATTTGAAGAGAGCAAACCAAAAGGTCATTAGGCGGGCGATATCTGAATTTCAAGGAGAAAATCACATTTCTGCCCTTTCATATGAAACCTCAATCAGGAAAAATGAGCCAGGAATAACAAAGTTCTGTTGTTTAAAGTAGTGCTTAGAAATGAACTAGAAATGTGATTTTCTCCTTGAAATTCAGATACCGCCCACAAAATGACTTTTTTGTTTCCTTTCTTGAAATTGTGTTTAATCACCCATGCATGAAATATGCATCA
This sequence comes from Strongylocentrotus purpuratus, assembly GCF_000002235.5. NCBI lineage: Eukaryota > Metazoa > Echinodermata > Echinoidea > Camarodonta > Strongylocentrotidae > Strongylocentrotus > Strongylocentrotus purpuratus. The sequence continues at coordinate 8,626,211 of NW_022145609.1, forward strand.
TATGAGTTGCGTCAAATGAAAGGGGAGGATCTAAGCTTTACAAATAGTTATTATAATTGTGATTAATATATGATAAAACATCGATAATTCTCTGTTTCCTTTTTTTCTGGGACGCACTGTATAATGAGAGAGAGAGGTGAAACGCCTATCATCCAGGTGACAATATAACATTCCTGCGCTCCTTCTTATAAAGAGTTGCGTTTGATCCAAATCAATCGCAAGTCCTCCAATCAATAGCAAGTTTTCAGTCTCCTGAACCTTATGTACATAGTTGCGATTGATAGCAATTGAAAATAAGTTGCGATTAATATAAACTCTTTATAAGACAGGGCCCTGGCTAATATAAAAGAAAAGCGTTGTAGCATTAGATACATGTTCAGGCTGTGAAACTATTTTTGCATGCCATTACCAAACTTCATTCTTGTACCATTTCGGGTCGAGTTCCTTTAAAATTCAGCTGCTCTATCATAAATGCGTTAGGAGTGTAAAGATAACAACTCCAAACAGCAAACATCATCTTGTATTGAAAAACAACGAGATTTCGGTATTTTCCCTTCATATTAGACCTAGGTAGGCTATTCACTTTACACTGCCATTCAGGGGTGGTGTACCATGTCGACATCCTGGCTCAGTTAAAAGCCAAGTCTACTCCAAAAATGAATTGCTTTCAATAGAAGCATAAAATAAGACAAACCAATCAAAAGAAGTTAGAGCAAAATCGGATAACTAATAAGAAAGTTATGAATTTTTAATGACATGAAAATCGCAAGACAAACTGGCAACTCACTCATGAGTCTGTGACGTCATCGCATCACTGTTATTGTCCTGTCGTGTGTAATTCTACTGTATTCATGTTCGTGTGTACATTGACTGTATAGTCAACAATGATGTGTAATCGTCCATGACCCAGGGGCGTCGCTAGACCTTTTTCAGTGGGGGGGTGTAGAGGCTTACGATTACCGACAAAACTAGCCACCAATTACCGACAAAATTAAATGTCCAATATCGAAAAATTCAACCCTATAAACCTTGGGCCGAAGGCTAAATTGTTTTTCCTATGGACTATCTCTTGTACTTGCATATGCGCAAAATGGTCATTTTCCTCGACGACATAAATATACGAATTATTTCTTCAATTTAGTCAGCATCATAGCTATATATTTTAATGCAGGCGCGGAGCTAGGATCTTATTTTAGGGAGGGCGGTAGTTAGCAAGAGAATCACTTAAAAGCGCGCTCATTAAGGGGATGTGGGTGATGGGCCTCCCGCGCGAAGCGCGTAAGCTTAGACGTTTCCTTAAATTATTAGGAAAAGAAGACGATTAATTGTACCGTTTTCGACTGATAATCCTTGGCTAAATGAAGTTCCCCCCCCCCCTCCCGCGCGAAAGCTTTGCCGTTTCATTGAATTATTATAAAAAAGAAGACGATTTGCTCTACCGTTCTCGACTGTTTATCCTTTTCTGAATTCAGTCCCCCCCCCCCTCCCGTGCAACGCGCGGAAGCTTTGACGTTTCATTAAATTATGAGAAAAAGCAGACGTTTCGGTGTACTGTTCTCGACTCTTAATCCTTATCTGAATGAAGCTTCCCCCTCCCGCGCGAAGCGCGGAAGTTTAAACGTTTCATTAAATTATTAGAGAAAGAAGACGATTCGTCATACCGTTTTCGACTCTTTATAAGGCCTATTCATCTGAATTCAGTTTCCCCCTCTCGCGCGAAGCGCGGAAGCTTTGACGTTTCCTTAAATTATTAGAGAAGGAAGACGATTCGTTGTACCGTTCTCGACTTGTCTGAATGAAGTATTCCCCTTCCGCGCTAAGCGCGGAATTTTTGGCGTTTCATCAAAATATAGAGAAAGGAAGACGATTCATTGTACCGTTTTCGACTCAATTTAAGCCCTATTCATCTGAATTCAGTTTCCCCCCTCGCGCAAAGCGCGAAAGCTTTATCGTTTCCTCAAATTATTAGAGAAAGAACACGGTTCGTTGTACCGTTTTTTACTCTAAATAAGCCCTATTCATCTCAATTCAGTTTCCCCCTCACGCACAAAGCGCGAAAACTTTGACGTTTCCTCAAATTATTAGAGAAAAAACACGATACGTTGTACCGTTTTCGACTCTAAATAAGCCCTAATAATTTTGTCTGAATTCAGTTTCTCCCTCTCGCTTTGACGTTTCCTTAAATTATTAGAGAAAGAAGACGATTCGTTGTACCGTTCTCGACTCGTCTAAATGAAGTTTTCCCCTTCCGCGCGAAGCGCGGAATTTTTGGCGTTTCATCACAATATATAGAAAGGAAGACGATTCCTCGTACCGTTTTCGAATCTTATTAAGCCCTATTCATCTGAATTCAGTTTCCCCCTCTCGCGCGAAGCGCGAAAGCCTTGACATTTCCTCAAATTATTAGAGAAAGAACACGATTCGTTGTACCGTTTTCGACTTTTAATAAGCCCTATTTGTCTGAATTCAGTTTCCCACTTTCGCGCGAAGCGCGGAAGCTTTGACGTTTCCTTAAATTATTAGAGATAGAAGACGATTCGTTGTACCGTTCTCGACTCGTCTAAATGAAGTTTAACCTTCCGCGCGAAGCGCGGAATTTTTGGCATTTCATCACAGTATAAAGAAAGGAAGACGATTCGTCGTACCGTTGTTGACTCTTAAACCTTGTTTGAATTTAGTTTCCCCGAAAATTTTAAACCTCTGATTTCTTTAGCTGAACTTATAGGAAAGTGAAACTTCGAGAAAATACAAGTATTGTAGTTGTAGTCACTCTCGAAATCGTCACAGCGGATAAGAAGTCACAGTTCGTAGGGAAAAAAACTTGTCGGCCGACCGACAATATACATCTCACCGACTTCAAACTTCTGCATTGATATAGTACACGAGGATCGAGCAAGAATACCGACAAAGCTGACCCGACACAGCAACATATTTACCCGTGTCTTTCTTGCTCCCTCGACGAGACGACTCAACCCAACGGTGACACGACATTTGCTCCTGCGACAATTGCTCCGGGCTTTATTTCGTCTAAGATGTAGGGTTAGGGTTAGGGTTTCAATAGGGTTTTATGTTAGGTTTAGGGTTAGGTTTAGGGTAGGGTATAGTGTTGAATCCAGGGTTGAAGTTAGCCATTCGATTAGTGTATGAAATTTACAGCGGAGCAATTGTCGCCGGAGCAAATGTCATGGAATCAACCCAACAACCCCTTCTCTCTTTTACTCCCACTCCTCCTCTCTCAGACTCTTATCTCCCCTCTCTCTCCTCTCTTTCATCCCCCGTTTTTTTTTGTTTCCCTTTCACTCTTTTTTCTTCTTTTTCCTTTTCTTTCTTTTCTTTCTTTTCCTTTCTTTCCTCTCCTCCCTCTTTTTCTTTTTTCTCTTTCTTTCTTCTCTTTTCTTTCCTTTCTTTTCCTTTCTTTCCTTTCTTTTCCTTTCTTTCTTTTCTTTTCCTTTTCTTTTTTTCTTTTCTTTTCCTTTTCTTTTTTTCTTTTCTTTCCCTTTCCCTCTCTTTTTTTCCCTCCCTTTTTTTCCCCTCTCTTTTTTCCCTCTTTTTTTCCCTCCCCCTTTTCTCTTTTTCCCGACGGCAGCGCAATTTTACCGACAAAATCCTGACAGGTGGGGGGGGTGTCACACCCCCCCACACCCCCCCTTTGGCGACGCCCCTGCCATGACCTAGCATCGTTTATCCATTCATGAATGAACCTGTATTCAATCAGCAGATGCATGAGATTTATTGTATTATTACCAAAGCTCCTTCTCTCCCCTTTCCTTCTCTGCAAGTCACTCTTTTTATTTGTATTGTTTTATCTAAGTTGAGGACTGCAGGCATGTCAAGCTACTTTGCTTATTTATGTAGCCCTAGCTCCTGCATCTAATGTATGTTAATTATGCATTCAATATATTTGTTTAATTTCGTTTATTATCTGTATAAAATTATATACACTTGAAATATTGTATCAAACCATATTATGTTCATGAAAGAGATGAAAAAGAGACGCAGAAACCAATAAATCAAATCAAATCAAATCAAATCAAATCCACTATTTGTTTTATTTATATACTGATAATATTTCAATAAGCCAAGCTTAAGATTTTTTCGTCATTCCACAGCCAATATTTCAAGAGGCAACAACCCCCCCCCCCCCCCCACAATTACTCCATTTGTGCCAATGTTTACGGGTTATTGCAGGATAAAAACAGTGCCATTTTCACACTGAACTTCCCACTTTTGAATGTCTTAACTCTTGAAATTAAGGAACGCGTGAAGACACGTAATATATGATATTTCAAAGTTATATTATGAAAATACTTGATTAAGTAAAGTAAATTTGCCCGTAGTTTCGGACCTTTTACTTTCATGGGAATCACATGTGGACCGCCAAGGAGAAAGCTTGAGAACCCCTGATCTACCCTATTCTCTAGATGTCATAGAAATCGTGTTCGTTTTACGTAATACGTCGTTTTAATGATCGCAAACTGCAATAGGTGATGAAGCGCAAGGCTTTTGAAGTTGCCTTATATTGTATTTTTCGAAAGTGTTTGCAAGCGTTATAATATGGTAAATATACTCTTGGATCTAGAAAAATATTGTACGTTTTATTACAGAACCTTGATACACATGGACATTTAATCAAACAACACTATTTTCTGTGACAGAAATGTAAAAATACATGTTTATAGAAAACTGTGTAGCGTTTTGTCTAGCCTATAAAACTATATTTTTCAGCCGTTTCTCTAAAACTGCATTTCAGTTTTAAGTAGATAACAAAATGAGTGCATTTTCAAGACAGAAAGAAAGTCATGAAACCTACATTGGATTCAACACTTCTTTCTTCTTGTTCTTCGCCTTTCTTAGTCAATTTACATCGTAACTTATCCTTCGGCTAAGATTCAATCAAATCGATCAATAATTTTGAATTGCAAAATAGGTTTTGCGTGCAACTTTACAATTTTCATATATTATCATTTTGAGATTGATGATTTTGTGCCAATTAAAACGCTTAGGTTTCCACTTATAATGATAAATACTATCTGACCGTTGATACATGTGTATCAATTAGATTCAGCAGTTAAACTTTCTACATCAAACAACAACAATTTAAAATGATATGTTTTCGTTATCACTCTTATTTTCATAAACACTTTTACCATATTTCATGCTTCAAATATGTGATGAAATAACATATTATACGGGATACAACACTAAGGCCACGAGTACAAGAATAGAACAAGAGGGATACACAGCGGTTTTTACTTCATGAGGAAAAAGCTATAGGCCTAACGATAGCTATAACACTGAAATACAAATGTACTAAAAAAGTAACTTTGTTCAATCATTATAATGCACAGTAAATGGTCCTTCAGATATGTGGAAGGGGTAAGAGGGCGTTTTTAATGACATAAAATGTAATACACTGTACATTTCTATTTCTTATTGTTAAACACAGAGCTCAGTGAATAAGGAAAAGTCCTTCGTTGCGCACAATTGCCATTTATTTGTATCTGTCACTTTATTATGTCAACATGTAAGCATGAATAATCCAGCTTCTGCTGCTTTTCATGTAAAATGACAATTATGATGCATGTATTTTGAAATTACATAATTATTGAATTGAAATGAATTGAATTGAAGAAATTGTTCATCCCTCATCCTTAATTATATTGATAGATCAAAGCCTTCCCCTCCCCCTCCCCCTCCCCCTCCCCCTTCTCCCGACAAACAACAAACAAACAAAACAGACAAACAGAAAGAAGAGAAGAGAAGAGAAGAGGGCTGTCTTTAGCAGCAGAGAAGCGGCCAAATCCACACGATTGCGAACCCGGCTGACCCCTCCACTCCCCATCCATTGTATGTTTTCATTTCATGCTGATCTGTGATACTTTCGAATGTTTCAATTTGGTATAGTGTAGTGTCAATGTATTGCGCTCAGTAGAAATCTTTCTTTATTATCGCTCACTTTTAATCAACTTTTCTCCTTTTTCTTCAATACTTGGAAGCTTCCTTTTCTCCCTGTATATTTGATTAATAAAACAATTAAGCACCAAAGCCTCTCAAGGGATGTATTGGAAGGAAGAGTGGAAGGAAGTAGACCTAGAGGGAGACCCAGAATCAACTGGGAAGAGAATGTCAAGAACTGGAGTGGACTAAAACTGCAAGAGTGTACCAGAATGGCAGAAGATAGAGTGAAATGGAGAGATGTTGCAATCAACCTCCGAACCGGGAGAAGATACTAAGATAGATAGGTAGATTTAATTATTTGCCTATTTTCAGTTCTCTTGTCCAATGTGAACTTCCTTCCAAATCATGTCTTTAAGAATTTATATTGGCATCATCATTATCGTTACACGGAACATAATATATGATATTCGCCATCACTTCCATCCACTACCACCAGCTTCACCATACTCCTCCTCCTTCTCCTCCTCCTCATCATCTTCATTATCATCATCATCATCGTCAATCGTCATGATTATCACTACTACATACATGTACTACCACCACCAACAACAACAACATCACCATCAACATCACCATCATCGATACTGCCACCGATATTTTTGTTTTTGTCTCTATCATCAACACCACCTCCATCCTGTGTTGTAATTGTAAGACCTGGTCGTGTCACTTCTTATTCACATGAACGTAAGCAGAGTTGAAAATAAACCCCTATTCTGCATTCTTATTAGAATTGATTAGCAAGTGGCGCTTGTAAAATGGCGACTGGCTGGAATGCTCCCCAGGGAGTGGAGAATGTGCATACCTTGTGTGCGGGTAAGCCTGAATCCGATGACCGGGGTAATAATAATATGTTGTAAAGCGCTGTGATACACATGTATGTCTGTAAGAGCGCTATATAAATGCCAATATTATTATTATTATTATCCTTATAGCCATTAATGACAACCACTTCTACCGTCTTCACAATTAGTCCTCACCCTTTTCAGCACCAACTTCACAATATCTCGTAAATTCTTCTCTATGGAAACAATACCATTAACAATTTATCATTGTATTGATATTTATTAGTTTGCCATGAACAAAAGTGAAAAATGGATAAACATAACATTAAAAAAGCAATCAAAACATATTATTGTTTAACTTGTCGTGGTGTACAGTATTCAAGACCTTTGCATTATGTCTTTCCTTTCTCTAGCTGTGATACCGGAACACTGTCGCAACTGTTTTCTAAAAATAAACTCACGGGATATGTCATTGCCCTATTGTATGTCCCATAGGAATAATGTTTGATTACGTCACAGTTCATTATCATGTTCGCGTATTTCAATATGTGACGCATAAGGATATTGGAATTGCCTTCGGTTGTTTTTCGAAAGCAGTTGCTATCGAGTTCTGGGGGGTGTTTCACAAATATCCTAAGTTCAACTTATCTCTAAGTTGGACTTAAAAAATATGGAAAGCCATTAGCATCTTTGAAAATATTTTGTAAAAGTTATTTTGCAAGGCATTCATTGTTTATTGAAATCATTCATATTTTCTACCATCAAGGAGATTTCATGTTCTGGATGTGGAATTAATAAAAAGTCTAAAATACTTGAATTTCTGCTTTTGCATATATTTCATTTAAAGACTCCAATGGCTGTCCATAATTTTTAAGTCCAACTTACAGTTAAGTTCTACTTAGGATCTTTGTGAAACACCCCCTGGTAAGTTTAGAACCATAAGGCATATAATTTGCACCGTTGAATTTCACATAATTGGACGACGATATTGATGGTCACTGGTCTGAATATAACAAAATATATAAATTGATCAGAAAATTAGTGGAGTTGCTGATATCGGTATCATATTTTTGAAAAATACCATTGAATTTAATGGGAAAAGATCATGAAGAAAAATGTATAGATCACATTAATCACATCCAGAAGAAATTGGTTGTATCCAAATCACTTTTAACACTTTATCTTGGCAAAGTTTGACTAAAATAAATAGATCCTCTTATTTTATTCTCAACTCAATTTCACTAAAACGTAATGGCCGTGATAAACACTTACTTTATGAGTCGATCACGAAGACTTTCGAGAAATCAACTCAGGGGGGATATCAGGACCTTATTGCGCATCCTAAAGAAATTATTTTGATAGGTGAATGGGCAAAAGAATCGACAATGCCTTAGGTTGATTTTTGTTCTTCAAATTCAGGTCTTCGTGATTGACCCCCCCCCCCCCCCCCCCCCATATTCAGTCAAGGAATAAAGAGAAAACACTTAATACTAATGTGGCGAATAAATTATGTACATAAATTATATACAATGCAGGTGGATTTTGTCTTCCTTTTCTAAAATTTGGATTACAAAGAAGGTCTCATCAACATGGTGCAGAGCGAATTAAGTACGGTTATATCGGATCCAGAAACAAAAGATAGGCTATATAGATTTCGAGATGCAATGAAATAAGTCTCAATGTCTATCAAGGCGAGTGAATAATATCACAGTACGGTTGATATTTATGTAATGTTTATCCTTTTTACAGGTTTATGTATAATTGAAAAAAGAGAGTATTTGACAGATGGAAGTATTTATAAATGCATGATCCGAAACATAATGTTCATGCACACTCAGATTTATAAATCAGTCATGTAGATACGATCAAATCTAGCCTAAAGATTCATCATATAAAATTGATGATGTAGTATTAAACGCAGAGTGTACAAACTTAGACACGCTCGCATTTTTACGGTTTGATTTTCCTCGTGCATTTCTCGGCAACTTTGGGAGGAATCTTCTGCGTAAAATATATCAGCCGCTTTTACACCCCAAAAACTATTTAAATCAACATTTAAAAGACCCGAGCAACGAAAACATTAAAATGGTAGGTTAACACGGTAAATGTGATTGATTCAACACTGAGGGGTGAATTGGTTTGGTTTACTTAGGGTGGTTACTTTTTGTTTGTTGTACCTGATTGCTAAGAAAACATGTGTATGCTTTTAAAAAAGTAGTTAACCACGGGACCGACAGCGACTTGGTAATGTGGATTAACCCCTTACCAAAGGGCATTAGCGCATCGACTTGGTTTCGAACCCGGCACCCGAATTCCGGTCTCGAGACCACTGCTTTACCGATGAGCCATCTCGCCTCCTCAAAAATGTTGAGTCCAGGATAATGGAGCATGTTAAAAGTGTTAATCTACCATAATATGAAGGAAAAAAATTCACCCCTCGAACCTCTCTAATTTCCCTTCTTAAAAACCAGTGACCCTCCATTTTTCATCAGTGCCCCTGTAATCCTACACAAGCCGATGTCGTTCACGTTGGTCGATGGAATTTATGGCGTTGCTCTTGCTCCCAATCGACCACGTCGTCCCTTCCGCCTCCGATTAATCCGTCGTCGTCGTCGAGATGGTGGTGTCGTGGCTCCAAGAGTCGCTTCTTCATCAGGAACGCCTTGGAAGGCGAGCAGACGAGGCACGGCCTCGCTATCCGATCTGCTTGGTAGGTTGAAGGGCTGGAGTTCGTCCAGAGAGATGCGGTTGTCACCTGTAGGATTGAAAGATAATCAAAATAAATAACAATGGATCAAAAGCTTTACAAAAATTGCTTATTGTCGCCCCTCACCATTAAATGTTGAGTCTGCTTTCTCAATATATAGGCGAATTTGTAATATAATTATAGGGAATATATAAATGACTCGATCGACTTAACTGGTTTTACCTACATATAGATTCTGAACCAAAGCAGCCAATAGCAACAACAACAATAACAACGACAACAACAACAACTGCTCACTCAAAATGTCCATATCAATATGGCAGCATGGATATGGTGGAAACGGCTTGTAAACTCGTATTTAGTATATTGTTGTAGTTAATCAGAAAATCTTAATCACCATTATAAATGTATAAAAGTACATGTATATATGCAAAATCTAAAGATCGCTATCATCAACCGCCACGCAGACGGACCTGACATGCCCATCAGTCCCCCGGCTCTACCCTCCTCGATCTCTTCTTCTCTACCTGGGACTGATAATTAATTAGCCTGCCTGGTGCTATGCTCCTTATTTCCTTATTTCCATGCAAAATTCAGAAAGCATAATATATTTTGCAAACATTATATTGTTTCTATTTATTATGGAAATGAATTATCCCGAATCACAGCAATTAGAGACATAAAAGAATATTTCTGAAAAAAAGTTAAATTGAATACGTAAATGAAAGGTGAACCTACTTAATAGCTAGGCAATGTTGCGTGTGGGTTTCACAGAATTAAACTATTGACTTAATGCACAGAAACAAAAGAAAAACATACACTAAACTGAGACACACAAAAAATGAATCATAATACAAAATGTTACGGATCAGAGTGGAAGATAAAGAAATATATATAGAGAGAGAGGAGGGGGTGGAGAGAAAGAAAAAATGATATATATATTCATATTATATTATACATAATATGGGAACACGGAGAGAGAGAGAGAGAGAGAGAGAGAGAGAGAGAAGGAGAGAGATGAAGAGAAATATAAAGCGAGAGAGAAAATAAGTAGTAGAGAGTAAAACGAGACTCGTAACTTCCCTAATTATAATTAGCCTAATAATCGTCTTTGTACTACATCTTATCATTCTTCCTCCGCAACTCTAAATTCTATTTAATACATATTATATACAGAGTCTATATGTCTACCATGCAAATGTGTATTTTGGTTAGAAGAAAGAATTGGTCAGCCTTAAATCTCGGAAAATGCTTCGATCCCTATACTTAGCAATATTATCATTATTATCATCATCATCACCACCACCACAACCATCTTGATCAAGGCATCATCACAGTCATCTTTTTTTGTTGTAATCAACATCATCAGTTCATCACCATTTTAATTGTTACTACCATTATCATTTACATCACCAGCAGCATCATCTTCATAATCATCTTCCACAACACCACCACCACCCCACCACCATCATAATCCACATCACAACCACCACCACCACCATCATCATCCACATCACCACCACCACTATCATCATCATCGTCATCACGTCTTACCGTCTGTGTCGAGGCGAATAAGCAGATTATTTAATTCTGTCAAGGCTCCGTCTGCCGCAACCCACTCGTCCAGCGTCACAAGACCGTTACCGTCAAGATCAATGCTTGCAAATGCTAATTCCTTGGTTATATTTCCAGCGAAGTACCTCAAAATGTCGATAGGGACTCTATACAGACAGCAAATGAAACGTAAGGAGAGTGTCGTGAACATAATGTTAGATAGCAGTCTATTGGCTTAATCGTGATGTTTTTATCATCTCCGATAGCCCATATTTGTAATGTAATCAAATTTAATGCATAAACTTGTATTCAGTGCCATGTTACAAATTATTACATTCACCTGTTATTAATAATTGTATTTCAGAATTCGAATTGCATACATTAATTGGTGCAAGGTAGGACAAATATTATGGCTTGTCCTACCTACCAACATGTAATGTAATCAATGCGCATTCTGACTAATGAAATACAATTATTCGTAAATTATTTGTAACGAGGCACTTAAAGATTTGTACATTTAATTTGATTACATTACGAAAATGGTCTATTATCCTGCTTAATACAAACACAAATTGCAAAGTTGTGAGCTTTAAGTTGTTAACGGACTCCATATTTTACTTTTGCATTTAACACAACCTGGGTCTAAGTTTATGTTCAACGTTTAAAACTTAGACATTAGACCGACTTCCTTTGTTCACTCGAATTTAAAGGAAAGCCTTAACCAATGGTCGAGATTAGTTTTTAGTAGAATACGGGCCTTTGGTTTTACCTGCCTCATATATCAACACAATTGTAAAGAGACAGCATGAAATACTCATTTAGGCCTATAGGCCGCAGACTTAAACATTATATCAACTGATTTTGCTTTTCTTCTAGTAACAACTATGCGGTTTCCAACCACCATTACGCCAAGGACAGACAATGATAAATAATCTGGTATTGTGAAGTGTGGATGTAAGGTGGACGTAAAATAAAGTTATCCAATTTTTTTTAAAGGAAAATACGGCAAGGAAAGAAATCGAGTTAAACTTTTCAGTCCGGCGGACTGGATAAGCGAAAATACAATTCCTCTAGGCGATGTGCACTGTTTGTAATTTCATTTGTGATATAGCGCCACCTTTAGGCTTTCGCGTTTTCCTCAAATGGGAGACTCCGGGAGGTCTTCCTGACTGTGCACATTTAGTACGTAAATTTGTGCCAGCCGATAATGGTGACAGAAAACCATGCTACCAAAAAGTTAATGGCCAATTATTTTCAATTTTGCTTTCTCCCTCCCCCTTCCCCCTTTTTAAATCTTGTATGGTATGATCTGGCATGCCTTTACTTGCTTGCTTGTTTGTCTGAGATTTGGGGAATATTATTATACAGTGAAAATACAGTATTGCGCTTACCTTGGTCTCTGTACGATGAGATGAAGGCCAAAAGATCAAAATGAAACGGATAGAAAGAAAGAGGGAGAGAGAGAGAGAAAGAGAGAGAGAGAGAGAAAGAGAGACAGGGAGAGACAGAGAGAGACAAATACAGATATACAGAGAGAGAGAGGGGGAGAGAGAGTACGAAAAAAGAAAGGGAGGTGAGGCAAGGGAGAGAGAAGTAAGTTAAAGATGAAAGATAGGTAGATAAAGGGAGATAGATAGATATTATGTAGAGAGAGAGATATATATATATATATATATATATATATAGAGAGAGAGAGAGAGAGAGAGAGAGGGAGAGAGGAAAGAGGAAAGAAAAATAATTAGTTTAACACATTGATGAAAAATCGAACAATCTTTTTTGTTCTTCAATGAGTTCTAGGTATATTATTACTGCACACGAACTGAATTACCATTTTTTAATCAACGTAGCGAAATGGCGTTTTACCCTAAAAAGGTGTCATAAATGTATTATCTTAAAAACAACACATTTGAAAGTTTAGTAATGTTTTTGTTACAATGATAAAGTGGGACAAAAAACGCATTAAAATAATTAACGACCAAAAAAAAACTACACCAACAAAACATTAATATCAAATTTTTTTTCAAACCTTTCAAAATTGAATGAAAATCGGCCAATCGATGTTTCAAAAAAAAAGTATTTAATAATAAAAAATATATAAAAAACAGAGACGTTCTCCAACTCTCTCCCTGGTGCTGGTATTTTTAAAAACTTTTATTTATGTTATGTTTCTATTCTGCTTTATGTCGCTTATATGTTAATATTGCAGTGTAAGGACCACAAGTAACAACAGTAATGTTCTATAAACATTGCTGAATTGGGCTTTCCACCGATTTTTGTCTATGTACATGTATCAATATTTCATTTTGTATATTTTACTATGTATAATATTTTGTATCTGATTTCGGAAATAAAAACAACAACAACAACAAGCTGTCGAGACTAACAACTCACCTCGGGGCCGATGACATCCGGCCTGCCTCTCCCACTGCCTCGTCCTCCCTGGCTTATCTCCCACGATGGACCCGCTCCAGACACGCATCCCCAGGCCATGGAGATGGTGCACACCATGTACACAGACGTGAGAAGAAGAACTTTCAACATCGTTGACGGCTCGATATCTTAATTGGAAATCTGAAATAAAGAAGAAAATAGTGAGTAGGCTATATGTGTATATAGGCCTATACATATATATAAATGCATGGTAAGATACAATATACTGCACCAAAATGGGAGATACAATACTTTGTTAACGATTGATTGTAAATCGCTGTTTTACAGGTCCATGATGCAATCAATAGCCCTCGATCAACGGAGTATTCGTAGGCCTAGCTACACACATAAAACAACACATACGTGTACAATTATTATTATTAAATTTTATTATTATTATAAAACGAAATACTAATATGTGAACATAAGCTGATAATAAAGCAAACTATTGGTGATGGTATCAGGAGATCTATCTTTCCAATTATTAATTCAAATTTTACCTAATTACTGTAAGTCTAGTATAATTTATGTCAACGTGAAATATGGAAGAAAAAATGTGAAAACTATATGGTACGAAGCGTTGTAAAACTCATCTTGAAAATAAAACGAAATACCGTAGACCTATCCGTCGTTGCAGCTGAAGTTAAAGCTAGGTTAGTATGATATGTGCCATCATTGTGTGTTTCATAAAAGAGAACTGCACACGCAGGATAAGAACATTAATTATCCTTAATGTGTAAAATAATATGATTAGAACCGTACGGAGGCCAACAAGCTGTATAGAGAATGAAAAAGAACTTACTTTAGTAGCTGTGGCTAACCAGCAAATTTTCGAGACCTTCCCAAGAGTATAGTGTGACAAGCCTGAAGTATATTGAAGTCCCCTCGAATGATCAGTGAGAGATAATTTAACAAGCGACCTGCATTTACGTATAGGCCTATATAGTTGTGATTTACAGCGAACTGCTTCTGCATTATATAGCCACCGGTCGACTATTAAAGCGAAACCAACCACCAAGGAAGGTTTTTCCCGGAAATGTTTTGACCTTGGTGTCAGACAATTTTTAAAAGCCTCTCTAAAGTTTTAGGAGCCCAACAAATTTGATGAAAAACCTTTACTTCAATTTTATAATGAAGTGAAAGAGGATGTCATTGATGAAAGAATACAAAACTCAGTTTTACTGCGTATAACACAGAACCCAAGTTTTGTATTTTTCCATCAGTATCCGTCTTCAAACGCATTCATTTTTTTTTAAGTGTCCTCTTTCACATCATAATACACTAGTGAAATCGTTACCATCAATTTTGTTAGCAAATTTGGGGCTCTCAACACTTTAGAGGGGCTTTAAGTGGGGAAGGGGAAGGGTGAGGACCTCAGCTAGATATGGCATGGCAACATCGATCACGAAAATGAAGTGAGGGGACTCTGTCGATCAGTATAAGCTGCTCTCGTCGTTTTATGTATTGCCCTCCCCCTCCCCCTCCTCTCTCTTTCTCTCTCTATCTCTCTATCTCTCTCTCTCCTTCTCTCTCCCCCACTCTCTCTCTCTCTCTCTCTCTCTCTCTCTCCCTACTCTCCCTATGCTTTTATGTATTTCCCTTGTTTTTCCCGCCTCACTCCCCATCGCATCCCCATATGATGTTTATGTGCAGCTGTAACAAAAACATCATAAAACGGTAAAATATAGCTCAAACGTCCCCTGGAATCGAGACATGTTATTCGACTTCGACTTTATATACGTCACTTTATGTCAATTTTTAGCAATTTACAATTTTGGTGTTGCTGTGGACTTTTTTCTCGGCTAAGGCTACAATGGCTGTGGTCAAAACTACTATAAGCCTATATTTGTTTTTTGGGTGGCAAAATGGAGTCATATCTTAAATTTAAATTCAAATAAAACGAATAGGTACGACAGGACAACAACAAAAAGTCGAATAAATATACATTTTGTTCAAGCAATGAGCTACGAAATAGCAAACGGTGGCTGAGGGGGGGGGGAATATCTGCTATTATTCAGTCAGGAAGTTTTCGGGAACTTTCCCCGATCAAATAGGGTGCTCTGTGGGCTTATCCTTTTCTATGAACTGCAACCAAACAAAATCCCGTATCAGCTACATTGACAAGGGTTGATTTCTGATGTCATGGCTAATAAAAACGGGTTAGTTAATTGACGTGGACCAGGAAACAGGAAATATTACTACGAGGTACAAACTTCGGTGGTAAAATTAAAGGTGCTATTCAGCTTCTATTTTTTTCCTTTTTTAATGAAGAGTATAAATTGTTTATTTTTGCATTATCTGTCCTTAATTGCTTGGAAAGATTGTACTTGGGGAACAATTCCATAAGGAGAGACAAATTCCATTAAAAGGAATATTAGGTCCTTGATGTTATGATCGGCGTCGTAATCATATCATCATCGTCGTTTTAATGACTTTTGTTTAATTTCTCGAATTGATTACCATTAAAAACAAAAAAGTCACCATGTTATGCCCCTAAATTAAAGACAATATACTGAGAGAGAGAGAGAGAGAGAGAGAGAGAGAGTGAAAGAGATAGAGGACAGAGAGAGAGAGAGAGAAAGAAAAGATAGAAAGGGGAAAGAGGGGGAAGTTTATTCACCTAAAGAGAACGCCTCCACACACACACACACACACGCACACACACACACACACACACACATATATGAATTTTTGTTTTTAGTATTATTTATTGAGCTTCCATTCAACAAATTCATGGAAAACAAAATGACTTTTTATAGATAATACAAGAAAATGCTCATACGTTTCGAATAATATGACAAATAATGACAGAATGGAATCAATGTAACATAAAATACCTAAAACCCCCTCTCCCATTAACCCCCCCCCCAAAAAAAGCCCCTCATCTCCCCCCCCCCCCCCCAAACAAAAACAAAACAAAAACAAAATCTTTGTATGGTTATGTTTTGTTTTTAATACAATTTATTTAAATCTCATAAAACAATTCCATACAAGAACAAAACAAATATATTCCATTGTATATGGAATATACCAGGGTCGGCGATCCCGGGGGGGGGGGGGTCGGGGGGACACGTCCCCCCCTCAATTTTTTTAGGGGGGATCGTCCCCCCCTCAAAATTTGAAAAAGTGCACAAAAAAATATATAACAAATACTGACTAAAGTGTGCAACTAAGGTATCAAAATATGCTCATCTGACTATAATTAAATGCCTAAAACCCCTGAAATTCTGAGGGCTCCGCCCCATGGATGCTCATCTGACCTTAAAGTAATGCCTAAAATCCCTGAGTTTCATGGCGCTCCGACCCTTGATTTGGTTTGCCTTGTCTTGCCTTTGCTTTTGTTATTTAGCTCTGTATAGATTATCAAGATAATAACTGACTAATATATAAGTAAGTCTACTAAATAATCAATCGATAACAAGGTGATTTCAATTTAATCATTACTTGATTCTCCAGTTTTATTAATATGTACAAACATTGAATATATACAAAACAGAGAAATAATACAGAGACAATGTATCATGAAAAACCTATTGAAGCTCGGCAAGTTGATGCATTTACAAAATCGGCACACCTATCATAAAATGACGTAGGCCTACACAACACAAATATTATCTATCTGAAGGATTAGAGATATCATAAAAATGTTACTGTTGGGGAAGGCAACTCGATCTATAAAACTACTGATGAACAGGTTACACATATCTTTTGATTTACCTCTCGAAGGAAATAGGAAGTTAGTTTTCTCATACTGAACTACGATATTCTTCCCACATTTCAAACATGGCGGATTGATTGGTTTTGAAGATATAACATGAAGTAAAGAAAATGAAAATCATTAGTTGTCTTCTAAATTTACTAACTCAAAAGTGTTTTTTCCATGCAGTTCTTTACTTTAAAAAAAATGTTGAGGTCTGATACATTGCCTTAATTTTGACTGTTATTCTGACACGCCTTTACATATAAATTATGTGCGATTCATCAGCCGTGCGTTCTTACGAATATCAGAGGCTCAATGGTCGAGCATTGGTCTCGTAATAGATAGGTTCCCGGTTCAATACCAAGTCGATGCTTTAGTGCATTTTGGTAAGGCATTGATGAATAACATTATTACAAAATACATGGTAAAGGCTAAATCGCAGGTACCCTAGTTGGGTCTAACCAGCATTATAATCAGGGATGTATGTAATTTTTTTTTTTTAATTCATTAATTTGGAGCGTAGGCCTAACCTTAGCATCCTTACAAACAAGGACTAATTCAAATAATTTAATTGGAATAATAGGTTCAAAAGTCTACCGCCATTAGAAGATACACTGTTGGTCATAATGGTGGAATAATTATTTTTACCACACACATGCTTTAGCAGTCACGCAAAACAAAGACTCGCAAATTATTATTCCATAAAATCTGAGAATGAATACTGCTATCTAGATCTATTAGAAATAAATCATTGTCAAATCATTCCATAAATTTGGGTAAAAATAATCATTACACTTTTTTGATTGACCGCGTTCAGGATTAGCTTGTACGTGTGTACGCAATGCATTTAATATTCAGTTGAAAACGTCTCTGGACAATGGGCATGTGTGGGTTTATCTTCTTCGATTTCTTACACTTTAGTGGCGTTCCAGCTTGAAACATCGGCGCTCATGAAGTCCTCCACGGTGATTAAAATGCCGATGGTGTTGTTCATGGAATCTGGAACTTATTTTCTTGGTTGGATTCGGCCGCGAGGGCCACGCGGTCTTCTTGGATCGTACGGGAGAAGTACGTTCTCCTGTAGGCGAGGCAAAGGCTCTGGTAGGCGAGGCAAGGGCTCCGGTAGGCGAGGCAAACGCTCTGGTAGGTCCAAGTTCTCAATGGTTCTTTTCGTTGGTGCAGTCGGTACACTAAAAGGTTGTAGCTCAGCAAGTGAGATAAGTTTATCGCCTGTATGATTTGAACAAAAAAGTCAGTTATAGAAATTGCACATCTTTTCCATCAAGACCCACTCTCTCTAAATGAAGTTGTTCGAGAAAGTTGGTTTCCATTTATGGCAAAATATTTTAGTCCTACCAGAAACATTTGTTTGGAAAGATGTATTTCAGTTCAAATTTCATAAGATAAGAGACAATAATACCAAACAATATAATTTCAAATTAATTCATAGGATATTGCCCTCTTTCATTGAAAATCGTACGGTTTAACGAATGTGAAATTTTTCGTTAAAAAGAAACTATTGAGCATTTCATATTTCGTTGCAAGAAATTAAGAGTTTTCTGAAAAATTATGTCAAGAATTATATATTTCATCTTTAAAATAGAAATTGAAATTGAATTGAAAATGTTATTGATTGAATATAAAATAAATAACAGAAAATTTATTTTACTTAACTTTTTGATAAATTATGCTCAACTAATAGGCCTATAACAGTGATTACGTTAAAGGTAATACAAAGTTTTGGTATGGGGTCATGAATTTGTTTCAAATGAACATAACAGAAGCATATGCGATCCGAAAATATTCAATGATCGTTGTCGCGGTTGAAATCGAGTCTAAAGTTATGAAATTGTCAATAATAAACTCGTTATGTTGTAAAGCTCCCTCTAAAGGTCAAGATATTAATTAAGCTATAAAACAATGTTTCTTGACTGAAATCAACCGATTAGCTATTCCCGTTTGGAAATTATATATCACAACTACATATTCCGAGTTTTTCATGGTCGCAGCTACCATTGTACGGCCGTAGGCGCTATTTGAAATTTATTAATATTTACCTGGAGCACCGGTAAATTTTTATATTCCATTTTTCTCGAAAGCAGAAGTGTTTTAGGGGCTAAATTTTTGTGTGCTTATAATACATCCACAGGGGCATCCAAATATTTCGAAATTGTCAAGAATCACTATCCACCCAATTTTTAAAATTTTCCAAAACTTTGTATTACCTTTAAGTGGAACTTTGGGGAAGTACCAACCTATCCAAAGAGGTTAATAAATAATTTGATTTCATCATTGAAATGTTATATGAAATACAAAGAAAATATAAAATACTTCGATAATGAAGAAGTTAAGAAAGTATTAGAAATTTTATAATGATTATTTTAAGAAATTATGTTGATCTTGTATTATAATTCATATGTTTCATTATACTTGTTTTGTAAATAGTCTATATGTATTTTGAAATGGAATAATAAAGTCCCTCTGAAGAGGTAAAGAGAAGAAAAAAAATCATCACCATATTCTAATCATCGACATCACCGTCCGCATTGTCGTCATCATCATAATAATCAACAACAACAAAAATAATGATAATCACAATAACCATTAAAACAGAATCATGGGCATCTATATGTAGTCATGTTCATAGTCATTCATCATCATCGACAACATCGTCCGCAATGTCATCATCATAATCATTCTCAATGATATTATAATTATTTACACATTGTGGTCATCGTCATGATCATCGATCATCACCATCCTCCTTCTCATCATCATCATCATCATCATCATGACCATCTCTTACCATTAGCGTCAAGGCGAATGAGCATGTAATTGAATTCTGTCACGGCGCCGCCTCCCAATTTCCACTCTTGTATGCAAACCAGACCATTACCATCGAGATCAATGCTTGCGAAAGCTGATTCCTTGCTGACCAGTCCAGCGAAGTATTTCGCCACCTCGACGGGTATGCTATACAGTTCAAATGGGAAGAGAGTAAAGGGATAGAAATTGTATCAACACGTATAATACAATTTGGCGATATTAATCCAATAATACTTTTGCCCTGCACATAGTATTAAAACATGTAATTAAGTTTTGAACGATGTTTTGCAGTTAAAAGCCTCAAACTGCCTGATACCTGATATTCAAGAAAGACCTAAGGGAACCTCATTCGAGACTAGATGCACTATATATGGTAACCATAAGTTTTACAAGAATGTATCTTCATGTGATTCAAGGTAATTAGAAACAATCTCGGCAACATCATACAGTGTAAGGTTTGGGTTTTTCCTTAACCGGGCACGGCGGATTCAGCAAAAGTAGCATTGCAACATGAGACGGCATGAAAAAACAAGAAAGGCATTTAATAGAGTATTGGGAAGACTACACTAGGAAAATATAAATCATGATATTTCGTGTGGCCTCACCCTATTTAGTGTGCCCCGTTGTTACAGTCGAGTGGTACAATTGCAATATTTTAAATTTAACGCTTAATTGTTAACACACAATAAACACTACACGTATCATTTATAATCTTGGAAAATATCTCAAATAATATAAAGAATTCATCTCGAAGAACTTTGTCAACAGTCAGGCAATTTAAAAGTTACAATGAATAAAATATTACAATTTACAAGTTTGTGACATAATGATAATTATTGATAAGTTAATTAGAATTAGTCAATGTGGCGAAAATGAATAATATATTTTATTTTATTAATGCTTTAGGGGAAAGATTTTATCATCATGTAAACTCGATGGCTTCTCTTCTTTGAAATTCACAGTACATTGCTTTTTGTATGTTTGAATGCTCTATGCACATTGAAATATTATCATAATTAATACTAGAAATAAATATGATTGTTCTTACCTTGGGAGGCTTGGTCCCTGTGAGGCGAGCAGAAGGGTCAAAGGAGGGTGAGGGGAAAAAAGATAACAGGTAGGCACAAGAGGACAGAAAGAGAGAGAGAGAAAGAGAGAGAGAGAGAGAGAGAGATGGGGGAGAGGTGAGAGGGGGTGAGGGAGAGAGAAAGAAAGCGGCTGTTATTTTAGCAATAAAAAGTGCGAATAATAACGTAAACGAAAATATTGAATAACATTTCTAATGAAACTTTAGTTTTAACGAACCTGAGACATATTATGGTTTTAAAAGATATGAATAAAAAAGCAAGCTGCAAGCATCAGCTTTTAAAATCATGACAGTATAATGATATAGTGCAGCTGTAATAATTAAAAGGAGGCGGGCGGTAAAAGCCCTTCGGGTGACAGATTTCAGAGTAAGTAACTAAACAAGATGTGCTGAGTGGAGGAGAAAGGGGCGTTAAAAAACTAAAATTATTTGTACTGATAAAATTAACAACACTCCGTTTCACACATGTGACTCTTCTTTGCTGGACCTGACAAGGAGAAGATTTTTGTGTGTGTATGGGCGGTGTGCTTTGATAGTGGTGCACCCCTTGTTTATCCTCGTAGTACCAACCACTTGGATGCAAGCCGACTAAAAACTCACCACGGGGCGTTCTGGTTCTTCTGGCCCGACAACACCTGGTCTAGGTCTAGGTCCAGGTCTACCTCCTGGTCCAGGTCTACGTCCACCTGGCTGGCTTATCTCCCACGATGGGCCCGCACCACTCACGCATCCCCAGGCCATGGAGATGGTGCACATCATGTATGCAAACGCGAGAAGAAATATTTTCATCATATTTACTTGTTTCGCGGAAACCTGAAATTAAACAAGTATATGTTCACGTTCAAGTTCAAGTTCAATAATTTCATAATTGATTATACATAAAATAAAGGGTACCATAAAAGACAAAGAAATATCTTGCCAAGACATTAGACGTTGATTTGTTACTTGCTCTTCGCGTGTAAGCGGGCATGGAATGTATTTACATTACCAACAAATTATACCTTAGATGCAGATTTTGCAAATGTGAATTTATTTAGTAAATATTAGAGTTTATTGGCTATATAATTTGTTTTCATACAATCAGAAAATAAACAATATTTAGCTATCTGCGACGGCTAATAAACGAAATGAACATGATTATACACTTACACAAAAAACGGAGAAAAAGAAGAATTTGTGTTAATGTCATTTGCTAGATCGTGACCTCTATAGTAAAACTTACTGTGTTGAAATGACCCTCATATTGTTAGTTTGTAATTGTGTGCTTATATTAAGAAATAACAACAGTAAAACATCAGGAATTATATATAATTCTGAGCTATACGATATCTGACGAATAAAATACCTTGACTTTGAGAGCCGAATTCTGAACCCTTTTTAGAGTGTACTGCTAAGTCTGAAGTCCCCTCGACGATCAGCGAAAGTCAACAAGCAAATATAGCTGTCTCTGTATAAATACTGATTCGATCAACTACCGTTTCTTAATGAAATGTTTTGTGCCAAGCCAAGCTTTTATATATACGACTCGACTGTTTTGTCCAGTCCCAACCTGTATGATCGTGATGATTGTTACCCGGATATACGTCGTGTAACCTTGGCTTCAAATTTTCTAGTGTTTGGGTCAAGATAATTAAGGGGAGGGGGCGGGGCGGAAGTGAAGTGGGTTGAAGCTTGTAGAAGGCGATGTCGTCATCATTTCGCCTAAATCGACAGAAGAGAAGCCTCTATTAATAGTAATTTCTTATATATGATCCTTCTCTCTTTCTCCATGGTTATATCTACTTCACTCTCTACCACCCTCTCTTTTCCCCCTCACATTCAGATTATGATTCAGATGAAGTTAGTGCACAACTAGCTCAAATATGATTCTTACATTGGAAGTCCACTATATTAAGTGGGTTTGAATATAGAAGCAGAAAAATAGGAGGAACAGGGCAATTAATCGAGCAAATTCCGATTGAAACATAAGAAAGTTATGAATTGTTGAAGTTGCTCTCAATTTGCATCGCTGTAACGTTTCTTGCGAGCTCCTCTCCAATTTACTCTGTACATAACATTTCATAAACCTTTATTTTCTTCTTTCTTTATGATGACGAAATTCCATACAGGGGTTGTATAGAATTTAGAAACATATTTGTAATAATAACATTTAGGGAGCATGTATGATTGACCATTTTCTTGAGGTAAATGTGTTTATTATAAGTCTTCTTTCTGTTTAACTAAAGGCCCGGTCCCACTGCACTTACGGATGCAAAGAGGATGTAAAACGTAAAAAAATCTTGCCATCCGTTGGAAAACGCTATGCATCCGTTGTGTACTCATTGCATACGTGTTTCATACGCTCTATCCATCGGGCATCCGTCCACTGTGATTTCATCCGCGCAAAAAGTTTTGAGCTGCACAAAACTTTTAGAACGGATGAACTTCCGCCGTGTACGATGTAAATCCGCGACAAATACGAGCAACAAACGTTCTATGTCCGTTATCATCCGTTAAGCGTCCGCTGCATCCTCTCTGTATCCTCTGGGCATCCTCGCAACTCACATCCGCTGCAGTTGAAAACGGAAAGAGGGAGGAAAGATAAGGTACATGGAACGTCTATACATCGTTAGTAGCACGGAAATAGAAAGGATGTAAGCGTATACATCTCGTATATAAAGTATTCAAAGCTGTCATCCACTTCCATCCGCTTTTATCCGCTAGGCTTCCGATGAACATCCGTTTAACATCCCCGCTACATACTACCCACGTCCGTTATTTTCCGTTCTGTTTTCGCAAATTTTCGCAAATTTTGTCCATTTCTGGAGCGGATGAAAACGGATGGAACCACCCTCGAAATTTTGCTCGTCCTTTATGCATACGTTTTGTGTCCGTCGGCCAGTGGGACCGGGCCATAAAGAGTAGAGGGAGGGAACCTCGCAAGATGCGGCACGGGGTTGCCGATTTGTGTTTGATTGATCACAACTTCAAAAATGTATAACTTTTCTAAAATTTCAATCTGAATTTGCTCAATATTCCACTGACTAGCTGTTGCTCTCATTTTCTAGTTTTAACAAAACCAACTTAATTTCAGGGTAGACTTCCCCTTTCACGACATTTAATGTATTTAAGTAGAAAGTACGCGTGTATCACTCAATTTCAGTTTTGAGTTCTGGTAATGCGATTGCATTGTAAAAGAAAAGGTGTGGAATGGATCAGAAAAGTTGATCATATAGCATGTAAGTAATGGTGTGTAATGCAAGGTTCTGGAGTCATCAAAATCATCATAAATTTGGCAGAGTCTTGGTAAAGTAACAATCACTTACACAGAAAGATGTATATGGGACAACACACATGGTGTCGGGGCTAGTACTACCCTGATTTCCTTATCTTTCTATGCTCATTACTCAGCCAGTATACATTTTCCTCCAAAATTGTTTGGCACATGACATTTATTGTAATCTTGAACATTCAGTGTAAGTTTCGTTAGATTCTGTGAGAATTCATTTTCTTTTTTTACCAGAACTCAAGTTTATCTTTAAGCTTCATGTTTGTTTGCTGTTATGTTGTATCTTCGTCAAGTCAAACTAAATTCCATATTACCATGCAAACATTGTTTCCGTAAGCTTACTACATTATACTTACTAAATAGGGAGGGAATGCTACGGGGTTTATCATGGACCTGCTACCATGGTTCTATCCTATACATGCAGACCGAACTGGGTATATGCAAATATTGAGAACTTAAAAATATAATGCATCAATTTGTATTGAACCTTGGCTGGAAGTAACCTAGGCCCATTTTTTTTAACACACACCCGTTATCTAGTTTATACTTTGTTTGACCCCGGAAACCAACTTTACAATTAGAACCTGCTAGAACAATTAGTTTCGAGAGTTTCAATAAGTTGATCCGGAGGTTTCTGCCCAAATATGGAGTTAGTGGGAGGTTACTCGGAAATACAGCTGGCAAAACGCCAGGAGGAGGATTGTGATGTCATCCCTAATCAGGGGTATTCCGTCACGCAGCTGGAAAATAAAAGTGTTTTGTGGGTCGACGAAATAGACTTGAATGTCCTGATTTGGGGGGTATTTTTCAGAAGGTGATATTTCAGTGTTTGTTGGAGGTAGATCTATAATTGTGATTAAATTAGTACTACTTGGAAAAGTGGAATTGAAAATTGAAAACAAAACTTTTTCTTCTTCGTTTGTTGAATTCCTCCAGTCCTGGATAATTTCGGTATTCTTGGGAATCGCATATATGGGGGGGGGGGGGTCAAAATGTAAGTACATGTGGGGATCGATGGCTTTTAAAACTTGCATTTGTTTTCATTGGTTATTTTAATGTTTCTTGTACACCCTGAATGGATATTCTGTCTTATCACATGAACAACACCGTATAGTGGCATAGGGCTGGACCAGCCATTGAAGGGGCAGGGGCACATATCTAGAGTCCATGGCGTACTGAGAGAGACAGTTGTGACACGCGGACACGTAAGTGATCAAAAGTCAAATCATGGAGTTCCAAATAGCTCCCTCTCATAGAGATTGGGGGAACTCATCTCTCTCAGTACGCTATAAGTGAAGCCATATATAATGATAATAATAATAATAATAATACATTACATTTATAATGCGCTTAATACAATATATGTACGTACTTGTCCTACACAAGGAGAATGGAATGCTAATTAACAAGTTATACCGATCTGGGAGAGGGTCCTATTTCATCTTTTCACTTTCCTTTCCATATCCTCCCTGCTCCCCCTTCTTAAATTTCGTCTGTCTCTCTCTCTATATATATATTTGTTTTTGTTTTTTTGTAATAATTTGTTTATTTAAAGATTATTTTTACTTGCAATAACTGGTTTAATACTTTAACTGTTATAGGTTGTTCATCCATCTATTATCATTTATTTATAACTTTAGGTATAACTTTATAACTATATAACTTTATCTTTTATCATTTTTATTGTACATTATTTTGTATGATCATTTCTGTTTTTATGCACATTTTATGTAAACATTGCATTATTGGTCCCTGGACTACTGCATTGTATATTTTATATGTTGATATTAATAAACCGAAATTGAATTGAATTGAATTGAATTCTTTCTTTGTTTTCTTCTATATATAAGGGTGGAAGGTTAGGGTATGTGTGTTATCGGTGCCTCTCATACATATCATTATACATTGCCCTATTAAATACAACACTTTGTATAAAGTGAACGTTTAAAAAGGAACGAAAAAGGAGATCGCAAAGACTTTCGGAAAGTCAACCTGGTGTAATCTCAATAGCCTTGTCCATCACCTATTAAAATGAGCGTACATGAAAATGACAGCTTACGTAATCCGAACTTGATTTCTATGTGATGTACAGTTGGGGAGCTGGGGGGGGGGGGGTGAAAGAACATTGTAACCAACAATTTAAAAAAAAAAAAAAAAACTGAACAAAACAATCAATGAAAAACTTCTGTATAAATACTGATTCAATCAACTAAGCAAAGCTTTTGTATGGTGTTGATATTTTTTTCCCGGATGTTAGTGATGTGACTTGGTTTCGAATTAATTAAGGGGAGGGAGTGGGCGGAAGGAAGTGGATTGGAGTTTGTCGTCATCAATTCGCATAGATCGACAGAACATATGGAAACGTTGTATCGTCCGCTCAATCTGACTTGAGTGCTTAGAACAGATAAACATTTTCGGATGAAAAAGTGAACTTTTCTAAAAAGTGCGTTGCTTTCCAGCATTGAGATGCCCGGGAGTCATTTGAGTAACCTCTCAAAAAGTAAAATATAACAAAATAATATGCACTTTCTCTGTACTTTCGGGAAAAAATTGTTATCCAGCACAATGCAGTCTCTTTTTGCGCTGGAGAAGAGCAAAATAGCGATGTTTTTGTTAACACTTCTATTAAAGCCTATGTTTATTTTTCAGAGGCGAAATGGAGTCATTGCCTGGAAATCAAATTTGAATTGAAAGAAAACGAATAGGCCTAGGTATTACAAAACAAAAATACCATTCGAATAAATATACAGTTTGTTCAAGCAACGAGCTACTAAATAGCACACTAGGGGCAGGGGGCAGGGGGCAGGGGGATTGGGATCTGCTTCAATTATTCAGTCAGGGAGTTTTTAGGAGATATCCCCGATCAAATTAGGGTGCTCTATGGGATTATCCTCTTCTCTGAGCTGTAACAAAACAAAATCCTGTATCAGCCAGATTGACAAAGGTTGAGATATGACGTCATGGCTAATCAAAGGAAAATAAAAGGGGTTTGTAAATTGACGCGGACCAGCAAACAGGAAATATTACTTCCAGGTATACAAACTTTTGTGGTAATTAAAATTAAAGGTGCTATATACAGCTCTTCTTTTTTTAATGAAGAGTGCCTATTGTTTATTTTTGCATTATCTGTCCGTAAGTGCTTGACAAATTATAATTGAAAGATTTTAGCAAAATTTATTATTGAAGTTTGAAGGAGGTATTTTGCTGCCGTTGTCAGGGCTGGCTGGCAAATACCAGGGCGGGAAATACCGGGCGATAAATACAACCTATTATAGCACAATTTGAAGAAAAAGGGGAAATACTGGAAAATTCTCCAAACAAATTTTTAAAACCCTTTGGATCTTTGAAAAAAAATTCCAAGAATTATTATCAAACACAAACAAATAATGTAAAAAGCAATTTAATACTATTTAGATAGGTCATAACGATGCATAAATGATGGAATCCCTTTTATCTGCCAATTATATAGAGGTCCCTCCATTCCTTATAATGTGTATCTTCATCAAAGATGGGCAATTCGATTTTTTGTTCAGCTTTTAAATATTCCTGAAGCATACTGTAATTGTAATGGTGCCGTTATAAAAGCGGCCTGTCCATTCACATATTTGTACCCTTCCAAAATGTATATTTGATTGTATTTTGATTCAGACCATTCTCAATTGGCAACTTTTTCTGTATGATATGTTTTTCACTAATGTACGTGTTTGTATTACCAGGAGATTGACAGCGTATAACCAACAAGAGAAGGTGGTGCAACATAACTTGAATCTGTGTCTAAAATTTTGGATAGAATATCCAAACAAGCAATCTAAGAAACCCATGAACAAGTTATTACAAATAACAACTAAGATTTATGTTTAAAATGTAATTGATGAAATTAAGTAAGATTGCTATGTTTGCTATTACACATTATACCATTTCAATGATACGTGTATGAATATTTCCGGGTATTTCCCGGGAAATTGCCAACCTGGATGTTGTAGGCCAAGTAAAATGATTCATAATTTCTTGTTTCGATTTTTGTTTTCGAAAGGGAGGAGGATATGCCATATGCCTTCAAAGACGATATACTGAGAGAGAGAGAGAGAGAGAGAGAGAGCTAACATATTGCTCCGATTGTCTCATTTTCGCTCGCGTGAACATTGCCAGCACAAACCACTGACCTCTACCTCCTACACGGATCATCGCACATTCCCTTTCACTATACGTTACGTACTAAAAGGCTGTATTGTCTGACCGTTCATGAATATTCATGTTTTTGCTAAACTCGGCAAAATGTTTGCTTTTACTAAATGAAAAAAAAATACGGTGGGGGTTGGATCAGGGAGGTGAGACTTTAAACTCACATGCCCTGGTTGGATGAAATGGACAAAACGAAATAGGCAGAAGTGATCTATGATAATTCATGCTTTTTATGTTTCGTGTGCTCGACCTATAATCTTCAAATCGCTTGGTAAACTGACAGACTTGTTTCACATGTGTATTATAGGCAATGACGAGCTTGCAACCTATTTTGAAAAATTACGGTGGGTGAACTTTCAAAAGTCAATGAGACATGAGGGCTCCAATGAAAGAGCTAGTGATAACGTACGTCGGGGTGGATGTGCTTTTCGTTTAAACAAAAAATGAATTTTTAACGATTTTTTTAAAAAACGTCCATAGGCTAACATGTTAGGCTGCTGAATCTGACCATGCTCTGACGATAGGGGGCGTTGTGAAATGAGACTAAACGGAGCCATATGTGAGAGAAGAAAAAAGAGAAAAGAGAGGGAGAGAGAGAGAGCTAATGAGAGAAGAAAAAAGAGAAAAGAGAGGGAGAGAGAGAGAAAGAGAAAGCTAATGAGAGAAAACAGAGAGAAAAGAGAGAGAGAGAGAGAGAGCTAATGAGAGGAAAAAAAAGAGATAAAATAGAGGGAGAGAGAGAGAGAGGGAGAGAGAGAGGAAGGGGGAGTTGATAGAGGAAGAAAAGACAACGTGAAAGCAGAGAGGGCGACCCCTCCTCAGTGGCCTTTTTCAACATTTCATCCACCTATAGAATATAACCTCTACACACACATTTATAAACACACGCGCACTCACACGCACACACGCACACACTCGTACACACTCACAGACCCAACACACAACCCTCACATACCTCCACCCAGCAATTAATGCCCCCTCGATGTCCGGACCCAATTTATCTACGACACTGGAAGAAAAGAGCGAGTTTTCACCGATATGTATTGTTATAGATATTTAGCTATTCGTTTGCTTGTCTTGACTTTGCATTTGTTATTTTAGCTCTGGATAGATTATTAAGATAATAACTGAATAATACATAAATAAGTCTACTAAATAATGAATCAGTACCAAGATGATTTAAGTATAATCATTAATTGATTCTCCAGTTTATTACTATGTACAAACATTGAATATATTTACAAAGTATTCAAAATAATTAAATAAAAGATAGAAATTTGAAAACAGAGGAATCATACAGAAACCCCTATTTAGGCTCAGCAATGTGGTGCATCTACAAACTCGGCACCCATAGTATAGAATAGGGCGAAAGACACAAATATTTTCTATCTGAAGGGTTTAAGAGATATCACAAAATGTGTTACTGTTGGGGAAGGCAGCTCAATCACTAAAAATACAGATAATCAGGTACACATATCTTTTGAGTTTCATCTTGAAGAAAATAGGAAGTTATTTTTATCATACTGAACGACGATAAGGTAGGGAGACAGGGGACAAATGCAACACGGGGCGGTTCTAGGACAATTAATCCCTGGGCAATCACCCCCGGAAAACTACCCAACAAGTACAATTACCCCCCCCCCCCCCCCCAGGAAAAATGATCCCCGGAGAATTCCCCCCTGTGGACAATTACCCCCGAGGACAATTACCCCCAGGACAATTACCCCCAGAAAATGTAATTTCTGTTCTTTACTCAGTGGCAAAAAATACGGGGGAATAGGGAAACTTCCACCCCAACATCGAATTGAATGATTTGAAAAGACTGAAATGAACTTCATTAATAACTAAAAAAAAATGAAAGTTTATGAATTTTTCTGTAGATAGCAATTTGGAAAGAAGCTCGCATTATACGTCACAGTGTTACAAATTCCTCGGGGGTGATTGTCAATAGGGGTTGTTGTCCTCAGGGGTAGATGTCCTCGGGAGGTTATTGTCCTCGGGGGTAATTGTCCTCTGGGGGTAGTTGTCCTCATGGGTAATTGTCCTCGGGGGTAATTGTCCTCGGGGGTAGTTGTCCCCAGAGGGTAATTCTCCGGGGGTTAATTTTCCGGGGGTAATTGTCCTTGGGGGTACTTGTCCTCGGGGGTAATTCTCCGGGGGTAATTTTCCGGGGAGTAATTGTCCTTGGGTGTAGTTTTCCGGGATTTTTCCGGGGGTGATTGCCCAGGGGGTAATTATCCTGATACGGTTGAGGATATATCATAGAGTAATTACAAGATACATGGGATGAAACCGCAGGTACACTAGTTGCGTCTAACCAGCGTTACAATCAGATACGTGTTAAAAAAAAAGAATATATCAATTTGGAGTGTAACCGTAACATCCTTACAAACGTGGACTAATTCAAATAATATATATGTCCAAAAGTCTCCCGCTATTAGGAATATATTAAGATGGTATTATACTTCTGATCGACCACGTTCAGCTTGTATAATGTGTACGTACTGCATTTGAAAAACGTTGAAAACGTCTCTGTACAACAATCTGCATGAAAGTGTGGGTTTGTCCTCTTCGATTTCTTACACTTTAGTGGCGTTCCAGTTTGAAACAACGGCGCTCATGAAGTCCTTCACGATGATTATAATGCCGATGGTGTTGTTCATGGAATCTGGAACTTATTTTCTTGGTTCGATTCTTGGTTCGAACCGGCCTCGATGGCCACGGTGTCTGTTGATTTTTGGGTCGTGTAGGCGGGGCTCCCGAGGCAAGATCTCTGGTATGTTCACAATGGTTCTTTTCGTTGGTGCAGACGGTAGACCTGGTAGACTAAACGGTTGTAGCTCAGCAAGAGAGATAAGTTTATCGCCTGTGTGATTTGAACAAAACGAGAAAAAAGTGCCAGTGAGTTTTAGAAATTGCACAATTTTTGTCTTGAAGACCCACTCTCTCAAAAAGAAGTTGCTCTCTCGAATGACTTTTCCATTGCAACATGACCATGATTAGAAAATAATGATGCGATGGGGATAACAATTTGTATAGTATTCATTCCATAAACAAATCACCAACACTATAACCACCATGATCACGTCTTACCATTAGCGTCAAGGCGAATGAGCATGTACTTGAATTCTGTCACGGCGCCGCCTCCCAATGTCCACTCTTGTATGCAAACCAGACCATTACCATCGAGATCGATGCTTGCGAAAGCTGATTCCTTGCTGACCAGTCCAGCGAAGTATTTCGCAACCTCGACAGGTATTCTATACAGTTCAAATGGGTAAAAGAGAAAAGGAAAGAAACTGTATCTACATGTCTACAATGTAGTGGTAATAATCGTATACCTTTTTCCTGCTTGATATTGAAGAATGGACGTTTTGAACGATGTTTAGCAGCTAAAGAGCGTCAAACTGCATGCTGAATGAGTTATCAGAAAGACCTTAGTTTCGAGGAAATCGTCAGAGACAAGAGGCACTTTGTATAGTTACTTCTTTTTACAAGAATTTATCTTAATCTTAATAGGTCATTAGTAAAAAAAAAAAAAAAAAAAAAAAAAAAAAAATCTTGACAAGATCATATGACAGGGTAAGTTTTTTTTTTTGGGGGGGGGGGTTTCCACGTACATGGTGGATTCAGTAAAAGGAGGAATACATATAGAAACACGAGACGATATAACAAAAAAGAACAATAAAGACTTTCAATAAAGAATCGGGAAAGTCTACACTTTTTTATATATCTGACAGCCCAGCAAGGACCAGAAAAACACAAGTCATAGTATTTCGTGCGCAGGATAGAGGTCGGTCTCACCCTTTCATAGTGCCAATAATTATAGTCAAGTGGTGCATTTAAAATATGCCAACTTAACGCTTGTTTACAAACAATAATCACTACATGTATCATTTATAATCATGGAAAGTGTCGAATATAGTATAAAGAATCCATGTCGCAGAACTTTGTCTACAGGCAGGCATTTAAATTGTTTACAATGAATACAATATCAAAATTTACAAGTATGTGACATAATAATGATGCTTAATAAGTCATAATATGTCAATGTGGCGAAAGTAAATGATATCTTTTATTTTATTAATGCTATTGGGGGAAAGCTTTTATCAACATGGATAGACTTGATGGCTATTCTTGTTTGAAATTACACAGTACTTCGCATTTTTTATGTTTGAATCCTCTATGTACACACATTTTATCATAATTATTACTAGAAATGGGTATTGTTCTTACCTTGGCAGGCTTGGTCCCTGTGAGGAGGGCAGAAAGGGCAGATGGAGGAGAGGAAGGAGGTGAGAAAAAAAGTAGAACAGGTAGGCCGGTACAAGAGGACATAGAGAGAGAGAGAGAGAGTGAGAGAGAAGACAAAAAAGGAGAGAGACAGCGAGAAAAAAAAGAGATAGAGAGAAAGAGAGAGGGGTAGGAGAGGAGGGAAGAGAGAGAGAGAGCGAACACAGAAAGGAATTCAAGGGAGAGGGGATAAAGGATTAGAAAAAAGAAGAGATTAGGAAGAGAGATATGAAAGAAGGAGAGAGAGTTAGGGGAAGAGGTGAGAGAGAGAGAGAGAGAGAGAGAGAGAGAGAGAGAAAAGGAAAGAATTGGTAATTTGACAATGTAAAGTGACAATAATAACGTAAACGAAACTACTGATTTACATTTCTAATGGAGCTCTGCATGGTTTAACGTACCTGATGCATATTATAGTTTTAAAAGATATGAATTTTTAAAAAAAAGCAAGTAGCATGCATCTCAAAATAGCTTTCAAAATCCTTACTCTAGAAAAAATAGTGCAGCTGTAAAAATTAAAAGGAGGAGCAGGGGGAGGGGAGTCCCCTTCACGTGACAGGTTTCATAGAGTGAATACTAAACAAGATGTGCTGATTGGAGGGGAAAGGGGCATCAAAATCAATATCGACTGATAAAGTGATAAAAATAACCAAACTCTATCTTAGACATGTGGCACTTCTCTGCTGGATCTGGCAACGAGAAAAATTTGTGAGCGCGTGTGTGTGTGCGCTGGATTTGATTTGATCCCTTGTTTATCCTCACAGTACCACCACTAGGATGCAAGCCGAATAAAAACTCACCACTGGGCCTTCTGGGCCTCCTGGTCCGACAAGACCTGGTCCGACAAGAACCGGTCTGGCAATTCTGGCAAGAGCTGATACTACCGATTTTCCTTGTTTACGTCCGGGCCCAGGTCTACCTCCTGGTCTAGGCCTACCCGGCTGGCTTATCTCCCACGATGGGCCCGCACCACTGACGCATCCCCATGCCATGGAGATGGTGCACATCATGCAAGCAAACGTGAGAAGAAATACTTTCATCATGCTTGTTTCACGGAAACCTGAAATGATTATAGTAAAGACATAATGTTCACATTCAAGTTCAAGTTCAATAAATTAATAATTGTTGATACATGTACAAATATTTATTAAGGGTACCATTAAGGACTATATAAGACAGATCTCGTCACATCCGACGACCGACGTCGTTTTGTTAATTGCTCGTCGCGTGTAATCGGTCATGAAAGATATTCACATTGCCACCTTATGCAGATGTTGCAGTGTGTGAATATAGTTAACAGAAGATTTTATTGGCTATATAACTTGTTTACATACATACATACAGTAGATAAACAATACTTAGGTGCCTGTGGCGGCTAATGGACGAAAAGAACATGATTATACACTTGCAAAAACACAGAGAAAAGGAGAAAAAAAGCTTAATGTCGTTTTCTGATCGTGACTTCTATAGTAATATTAATGTATTGAAATGACCATTACAATGTAATTGTGTGCTTATATTAAGAAACAAACTGCAGTTAAAGATTAGGAATTATATAAATTAGTATTATGTTTTGACAGAGGTCGATTCTATACGATATCTGAAAAAATAAAATATATACATTTACCTTGACTGTGAGAGCAAAATTCTAGAACACTTTTTAGAGGGTAGTATTGATAAGTCCGAAGTCACCTCGACAATCAGCGAAAGTCAACAAGCAACCAACTCTCTCTGTATTAATACTGATTCGATCAACTACCGTTTCTTAATGAAAGGTTTTGTGCTAAGCCAGCTTTTGTATATATATATATATATATAATTATATACGACTGTATATAGTCCAAACCTGTACGATCGGGATGATTGTATCCCGGATATACGTGGTGTTACCAGATAGGGTTGGGATAGGATTGGGATTGGATGGAGATACGTCTATCTCGAAAGATTCTACCAGAGCTGCCCTTATCAGACAACAGATCCCCTGTGGCAATCCAAATGTTACGAAATGTTACGCAACACCGTCCGCTTCATCGGTCTGAAAAATATGGAGGCTTCGAGCTTGTATAGAAGTGATGCGAGGCAACGCGAAAATGACGTCATGTTTAGTGAAGTCGTATATAGCTACAACATACAAATCTCTTTTGCCCCCCCCCCCCCCACATTCAGATGATTTTTGTGCACAATTAACTATCTCCAATATGATTCTTGAAGGGGAAGTTCACCCTAATATTCAGTTTGTCTAAATAGAAGCAGAAAAGGACAGGAACAGGAAACTTAAAGTCTGACCAAATTCTGATTGAAAATTAAGAAAGTTATGAATTGTTTAAGTTGCTATCAATAAAATTAAACACAGAATTGCAACGCTGTCACGTATCTTGCGAGCTCCTCTCCCATTTAGCTAGAAAGCGGAGCTGGATGAGTCATCATTATTGGCCAAAATGCAGCGAAGGGGGGACGTCTCTGGACAATTTTGTAATAAGGGCTCTCTCTCTCTCTCTCTCTCTCTCTCTCTCTCTCTCTCTTATCTCCCTATATGCTTTATGAATTCCCTATGTTATTAACATCTCACCCCATCACATCCCCATAGCACACACAATGTTTATGTGCAGCTGGCACATAAACATCATAAAACGGTAAAAGAAATATGTTTCTGTGGCTTAAACGTCCCCTTCGAGGCGAGGCATTATAATTAAACTTTGACTTTTTGTATGTCACTTTATGTCAATTTTAGGAAAGTTTAATACTACATGTAGTTTGGTGTTGCTGTGGATTCTTCTTCTATGCTTAAGCTTCAATGTTACAACTGCTATGCCTGTATTTCGTTTTCAGTGGCAAAATGAAGTCATTGCCTGCATGGAAATTAAATTGAAATCGAAAGAAGACGAATAGGTATCACAGGACGAAAAATAACATTGGAATAAATATACATTTTCCTCAAGCAATGAGCTGCGAAATAGCAAACAGGGGGGGGGGGGTTAGAATGTAGTCAGGGAGTTTTCGGGAGATTTCCCCGATCAAATAGGGTGCTCTGAGGGCTAATCCTCTTCTCTGAACCACAAAAAAAAAAAAAAATCCAGTATCGGCTAGATTGACATAAGGTGGGTTTTGATTAAATCAAGGGAAAATAAAAGGGGTTTGTAAATCGACGTGGACCAGGAGACAGGAAATAATACTTCAAGGTACAAACTTTCGGTGGTAAAATTAAAGGTGCCATTCAGCGCATTTTCCCCCTTTTTTAATGAAGAGTGCAAATTGTTTATTTTTGCATTATCCGTCCTTACGTGCTTGGAAAATTGTACTTGGGGACCAATTCCATAATAAGAGACGAATTCCATTAAAAAGGATATTACCAAGATCCTTGACGTTATAATCGGCGTCGTAATCATACCATCGTCGTTGTTTTAGTGAAATGTATAGTTTTTTCTCGAATTGATTACCATTAAAACAAAGACGTCCTCATCTTATGGCCCCAAAACACAATATACTGAGGGTGAGTGAGAGAGAGAGAGAGAGAGAGGAAAGAGAGAGAGAGAGAGGGAGAGAGAGAAAGAGAAAAAGGAGAGAGAGAGAGAGAGAGAGAGAGAGAGAGAGAGAGAGAGAGAGAGAGAGAGAGAGAGAGAGAGAGAGAGAGAGAGAGAGAGGAAAGTGGGAGGGGGAGTTGACAGAGGGAAAAGGGCAACGTGAAAGAAAAGAAGGTGACCCCTCTTATACCCCCCCCCCCTTTATGGTCCCTTTCCTCAGTTCATCCACCTATTGAGAACGCATCCACACACACACAAACACACCCACTCACACAGCTATGTCCCCTCGATGTATGGACCCACTTTATCTTCGACATTAGGAAAAAAGAGTAAGTTTTCTCCGATATGTATTGTTATAGATATTTAGCAATTGGTTTGCTTCTCTTGTCTTTGCCTTTGTTATTTTAGCTCTGTATATATTATTAAGAAAATAACTAATTATTATATAAGTGAGCCTACTAAATAAAAAATCAGTAACAAGATGATTTAATTTGGATCATTACTTGATTCTCCAGTTTATTACTTTGTACAAACATTGAATATATACAAAATATTTCAAAATAATTCAATTACAAAGGTAAAAATGAAAAACATAGGAATATTACAGAGACAATGTATTATGAAAACCCCTATTTCAGCTTGGCAAGTTGATGCATTTACAAAATCGGCACTCATAGCATAAAATATCGTAACAAACACAAATATTATCTATATATCTGAAGGCGGCCGGAGATATCACAAAATGTGTTACTGTTGGGGACTCAATCTCTAAAAAAAACCCTGATAATCAGGTAACACATTTCAAACACTATGGCGGATTGATTGGTTTTGAAGATAAAACATCAAGTAAAGAAAAAGAAAACCATTTGATGTCTTCTAAATTTACCAACTCAAAAGTATTCTATGTCATGCAATTCAATTTGTATCAATAGCTGTGAATAATTTTAATTTTGTGGTTCGATACATTGCCTTATATAGTTTTGTCTGTTATCTGACACACGTTTACATAACACATTTGCGATTCACCAGCCGTGCATTCTAACGAATATCAGAAGCTGATTCTTGGTTTGATCATGGACCTATATCACCAACCTGCCTCGAAAGTCACGCAGTCCGTTGGTTATTGGTAGACTAAACGGTTGTAGCTCAGGAAGACTGATAAGATTATCGCCTTTATGATTTGAACAAAAAGAGAAAGAAGTGACAGTCAGTTATGGAAATTGCACATTTTTTTTTGCAATCTCAAAATGAAGTTACTTGCTAGAATGTCATTTCCATTGCAACATGACAATGATTACAAACTTAGGCTATCCTTCCGTAAATTATGCGATAGTGATAACAATTGTTATAATATTCATTACACTTAAAATTTCTTTAACACCTTCTAGATACTTTGAATAATGTTCAGCGAATCCTACACTTATCATGCTAAATCGATTATTAAATTACACAAAAAATAATCAGTTTCTCTACCACCTGATATCATCGTCATCTCCATCAATATCATCATCATCATCATCAACAACACCATCATCATTCGCATTGTCGTCATCATCATCATCGTGAACAGCAACAACAATAATAATAATAACAATAACCATTTTAACAGAATCATGGGAATTATAGTATATTGACTTCATCATAATCATTTATCATCATCAAAATCGTCTTCCGCATTGCCGTCATCGCAGTCATAATCATTTATCATCAACAATAGCAACGATATAAGAATTATCTGCACCTTGGCGTCGCCGTCATCATTACCACCATCCTCATCATCTTCATCATCATCATCACCATCACCAGCATCACCACCACAATGATCACGTCTTACCATTAGCGTCAAGGCGAACGAGCATGTAATTAAATTCTGTCCTGGCGCCGCCTATCAAAAACCACTCTTGTATGGAAACCAGACCATTACCATCGTGATCGATGCTTGCGAAAGCTGATTCCTTGCTAATCAGTCCAGCGAAGTATCTCGCAAGTATTCTTTACAGTTCAAATGGGAAGAGAGTAAAGGGAAGAAATTGTATCCACACGTTTAATACAATCTAGCGGTACCAATATAATAATAATTTTTCACTGCATAGTATTGAAGAATGTAACTAAGTTTTAAACGATGTTTTGCAGCTAAAAGCCTTAAACTGTCTGATGCCTGATATATAAGAAAGACCTAGGGAATCTCATTCGAGACTAGAGGCATTATATGGTAACCATAATGTTTACAAGAATGTATATTCATGTGATTCAGGGTAATTAGAAACAATCTCGGCAAGATCATATAGGGTAAGGTTTTGGTTTTCCCTTCCACCGACAAGGCGGATTCAGCAAAAGTAGTTAATATTGAAACATGAGACGGCATGAAAAAAACAAGAAAGACATTTAATACAGTATTGGGAAGACTACACTAGGGAAACATCAACCATGATAACTTTCGTGTGATCTCAGCTTATTCATAGTGCCCCGTTGCTACAGTCGAGTGGTGCATTTACAATATTTTCAACTTTACGCATTATGTCCCACTTGCAGGCCAAAAAAATGAAAAGGTAAAATTCCAACGGCATTTGAAAGATGTTACTAATTTAGAACTTCTCTCAAAACGAAAGGGCGTGAAAATGTCTTTTAGTGGGAAAATAACGAGCAAGTTGTCGAATCGAATGGTCGTATGTTTTGTGATGCGTAAAGATTCAATCAGTTTGATTTTGGCCATCACAAGGAGAGGGTTATTGATGTAGACAAATGCTCATGTACCTTTACAGCTCATTTTATGTATGTTATTACCAAAGAACAACAAAAGAAGTCAGTCACTCACTCAATAGTGTCTGACAGTGAAGTCTAGAAAGTAAACGGGTTTCCTTGCATAATTTGAATAATAGGACACTGCTAACGTTTACATTTCACAGATAGGACATAGCCTACGTGACATATTCAAAATTCCTGCAAAGCTCTACAGAATTTGATGTTGGCTGCAAATGGGACATAGCACCTTTAACAAACAATAATCATCTACATTTATGATATGTAATCATAGAAAGTGTCGCAAATCATATCAAGAATTCATGTCGCGGAACTTTGTCTACAGGCAGGCATTTAATTTTTACAATGAATATAATATAAGATATAACAAATTTGTGCCATAATAATGATGCTTAATAAGTTAACAATATTAGTCAATGTGGCAAAAATGAATAATCTCTTTCATTATATTAATGCTATCGGGGTAAGCTTTTATCATCATGTAGATTCGATGGCTTTTCTTGTATGAAATAACACGGTACATTGCATTTTTTATGTTTGAATGCTCTATGTACACATTCAAATATTATCATAATTATTACTAGAAATAGGTATGATTGTTCTTACCTTGGGCGGCTTGGCCTATGTACCTTGGCTGACACCCATCCTTTTCCTAGTCTTGATCCAGGTCTAGCCGGCTGGCTTAACTCCCATGCTGGGCCCGCACCACTCACGCATCCCCAGGCCATGGAGATGGTGCACATCATGCATGCAAACGTGAGAAGAAATTCTTTCATCATACTTGCTTGTTTCGCGGAAACCTGAAATGAAACGAGTATATATGATGAATACATTATGTTCACGTTCAAGTTCAAGTTCAATTATTTCATCATTGATAATACATAGAATATGTACCATAAAAGATAGTCGACGTATGGTTTATTGTTTGCTCTTCGCGTGCCAGTAGTCATGAAAGATATTCACATTGCCATTATACCGAAGATACAGATTTTGCAATGTGAATAGCAAAAAGAACATTTTATTGGCTAGATAACTTGTTTACATATACATACAGAAGATATAAAATATTAAGGTACCTGCGACGGCTAATGAACGAAATGAACATGATTATACACAAAAGAAGAAAAAAATAATTTACTATTTGTGACCTCTATAGTAATACCTGTTTGTAATTGTGTGCTTGTATTAAGAAAAAAACTACAGTAAAACATCAAGAATTATATAAATTAGTATTGTATTTTTCACAGTGGTCGGAGCTCTATACGATATCTGAAAAATCAAATATATACCTTGACTGTGAGAGCAGAATTCTGGAACCCTTTTTAGAGTGTAGTATTGCTAAGTCCGAAGCCCCCTCGACAATCAGCGAAAGTCACCAAGCAATCAACTCTCTCTGTATCAATACTGATTCGATCAAATTAATGAAATGTTTTGTGCTAAGCGAAGCTTTTATATACGACACAACTGTACAGTCCCAACCTGTATGATAGTGTTGATTGTTTACCGGATATCATTTATGAGGTTTTACCTTGGTTTCGAAATTTCTAATGTTTGGGGCGATATAATCAGTATTAATAGCATCGCCAACTTTGATATTTTTGTAGAGTAAATTTGATACACTCTCTTGCTAGTGTTTTTGTTTACTCTGATTATGTTTATAGTATTTTTTCTTTCCTTCTGTTCTTTTGTTCTTTTTCCCCCTTATCTGTGTGTTTTAGGGATAGGCTTTCATATAAGGAATCCCTCCTTTCTGCCAATCCCAAATGCTTTCATAAATTGCCATTGTAATCTTTATCAATATCTTCTTTTTTTTCTTTTCTTTCTGTATCATTCCATACTGTAATTGTACGTTTTAAATGTTTTTATAAAGAGTGTTGAATAAACTTTGAATTAAATTGAATAATTAAGGGTAGGGGTGGAAAGTAAATGGATTGTAGATTGTAGCTTGTAGCTTGTAGCTTGTAGCTTGTCGTCATCATGTCTTATAGATTGACAGAAGAGAATAAAAATAATTCATATATAGCGCAGCTACTATTATGAATATTATTATAATAAAAATAAAATTGTAAAGTGCAGCTACGTCTCACGTTCCTAGACCTTTTTTTCACGCCTATGTGGCATTCAATTTGTATTGACGCCGAGCTGCAAGTAACTTGCATATATTTCTAAATACACACACACACACACACACGCACACGCACACGCACACACACACACACACACACACACACACCCTTTATCTAGTTAATACTTTGTTCAACCCGGAGAGCAACTTGGCAATTAGTATACGGAGTTTCATTAGGTTGTTCTGGAGGTTTCTACAATGCCAAAATGTAAAGTTATGGTAGGTTACTCGGAAACTGGCAAAAAGCCAAGAGGAGAACTGTGATCTCTCTCTCTCTCTTTCTCTCTCTCTCTCTCTCTCTCTCTCTCTCTCTCTCTCTCTCTCTCTCTCTCTCTCTCTCTCTCTCTCTCTCTCTTAATACTCTATGCTAGATGCCTTTTTCCTTGGAGGCGGGGGTATACTTGGTTTACACCAGGAGAATTGAAGCGGCGAATTAACAAGTTAAACAGATCGGAGGTAGGGTCCTATATTCACCTTGTCACTCTCTTTTCCATCCTCCCCTTTATTCCTAGCCTTTCTTTGTTTCGCCTTTAGAAGAAGTTGAAAGGCTGGGGGTGAAGGTACTACCCGCGCCTCCCATTCACATCGACATATCCAATCGGCTAATAATTACATACAACACTTTTGTTTAGTAAAAGGTTTGAAACAACAAAATATACGATCGATCACAAAGACTTTCGAAATTTCAACCTGATGCAATTTTACTAGCCTTTTCCATCACCTATTAAAATGAGCATCTACATATCTTAAGCTGTGCAAAATGATGATGTAAGTGTCCTCATTTGGGGTAACATAATATGCTGTAGATTACAGAAAAAGACCCCTCTAGCAGGGCGATCGGGCACGCTTACAGCGTAGGCGCCACAACTTGCCTTTACCATTTTGCTGCTTGGTACATTTCACGGCCCCCTCCCGCCCCGCCCCGCCCCGCCCCGCCCCGCCCCTTTGGAAAATAGATGTTCAAACTTCGCCATTGTGAGATTCATACTATGTTGAGAATAAAAAGAGTAATTATACACCAACCCTTTCTAGTTTCATTAATATTTTTTTTCCTTCTGTTTTACTTGCATTTGTATTTCTTTTGTTGAACTTGCATTATATTTATTTTGTTTTAATTTGTATTTTTTGTCTTTCTTTACATTTACTTATTTTATATTATGTATTTGTTATTGTTTAATGTTTGTGTTTTATCTGTTTATTCATATGTATTTTAATGTACCATGTACGGACATGCTGAAAAACAGCTATGCTAAGCTGAAAGCATGTTTTTTAATCACCGTATTTAAATAAATAAACAAACAAACCCTCAGTTTTTGTTTGTTACCTTGACCAAAACTCAACCCTCATGATTTTAATTAGAATTTAATTGAAAGAAATTAAGAAGAAGAAAAAAGATGCATGTAGATATCAATCGAGTTGAATTACATTAAACAAGCATGCAAGGCACGACGTTCAGTGGTGAAAAGAGTGATAGCAATCTACATGATCTGATTCAGGCATTAAACCGATAAAACCAGGACATGTGATGTTATAAAACATCGAATATCTTCCGGTAATTGAAAAGATTTTTTTTTTTAATGCATCAAGATACTAATCGGGTTGAACTATTACATTAAACAAACATGTAAATTTAGCGCAGTTGAGTTATAAAAAGAATGATAACGAACTACATGATCTATTTCAGGAAATAAACCTATAAAACCAGGACACATGGTTGTTATAAAACATCGAATATCTTCCTGTTATTGTCACCATTAGGTAAGGGGTTTTCCATTTTAACTTATAAAAGAAAAATTTGATCTTAAAATATGGCCAAGGTTTCCTGTGTGCTTCCTTTAAAAAAGAGCTTCTCTTTCTTCTTCCTCTCTTAACCTATTTCGTTGGGGGAGGGGGGAGTGGTACAGATTTGTATGATACACGTAATAGATAAATGAGCGCTGAAGACACATGAGCAATTCTTCATGAAACTGTAATCCATTTAATACTGTCCATCTCGCACATTTCTTTTATAAAGCCCATAATACTGCAAAGTCAATCTTCCCATTTATTATATTGTTCAAAATAAATACAATTAAGAACTACGTTTTACAGTCTAGATCAGATATAAATTGATTGATAATTGATTGATATTTCTTAATTGTTTATTATACGGTTTATCTGACCTTCTGATGTTATGATTGTGTTCTAGGGCCCTATCCCCGTATGATTTGGTTTAAACGAGAACTTAATTGAGAAGTATTTTGTTTTCTAATAGGCCTACGTGTTCATGTAGTTGGACGAGTCTATAAACAGGGGTGAAAATTATGACACCCGACTGCCAATTCGGGCAAATCTAAGACTTAACTTAAGGGAGTAAACAATGAGCTTGAATTTAAGATGGAAAAGGGGATACATTTTCAAATTCGCCTGTTTCTTTAATACCTGCTTTTAATCACAAATCAACATGTTTGGGGGCTTTCTATATCCACCGACAGCTAGTAGATCAACGATGCTAGCCGCAGTATCCCCGTTTCCCGATGAACCCATTTGACTGCGTGCAGGCGGAACTCCTGCAGAACAAACGGATGTTATGTATGGCAATTGTATCACTTTTGTTTTTACTAAACTGGGCTTTTACACGATTAGAATAACGATCCAATCGAACAGTGGTCTCTTCCTTTTCCCCCTTTGTCCAAAACCTCTGTAATAACTTTTGCCAATTTTCCCCTTTTCAAAGCTTTGTAACATATCTATTTTTTTCTTTCCATTTCTCGCTCTCTCTCGCCCCCCCCCCCCCCCTCTCTCTCTCTCTCTCTCTCTCTCTCTCTCTCCTCTCTTCATCGTTGTCCGTCTCTCGCCTGTTAACAGATATTCATAAAATATATTGTGATTAGAAAATATTATTAATCTTGAAAAAATGAACTTAACTTTGGATACTATTTTTGGGGAAGATGTGAATCAAAGAAAGCTTAGAGTCTCATTTTACTCTTATGTTAGGTATAGTTGCTCGATTATAAAAAAAAACTGCCGCTAAGAAATGTCATATCCTTCTTCACTGAACTATCCAGATTGTAGGTTTATCAGAGGAAATCCTACAAAAAGATGAAACAGTATACACCTTTTCATGACTTTTCATGACTTTTCATAGAATGACAGTTTTATTTTGAGTATATTTCAAAAGTGGTATAATACAATTATATGAAATATTGGTTTGGAATACATAGAACTTACAACTCCCTCTTTCTCATACAAAAAATATGGCAAGAAATATAACACTCATATTTGTATAGTGTACTCAGGGCATCAAAGACAGATTGCACTTGTAAAATGCATGTAAAAAAACCGATAACACAATCCATTAAAAATTTGAATAGATGTGCATGATATCACATTAAATGAATACTTTAT
Organism: Strongylocentrotus purpuratus; assembly: GCF_000002235.5. Classification (NCBI taxonomy): domain Eukaryota; kingdom Metazoa; phylum Echinodermata; class Echinoidea; order Camarodonta; family Strongylocentrotidae; genus Strongylocentrotus; species Strongylocentrotus purpuratus. Next base: position 8,670,788 of record NW_022145609.1, read on the forward strand.
TTGGAGCAAATCATCTTTAAATTTCTTGATGTGAAATCCTACCTGCATACATGATATTCAAGACAAAATCCTACATTAAAGTGACTCGGTAACATTGCCTCAGATACTGAAACAAAATTCTGGATTTAGCTCATGCTGCAATCATAATCATAAACCTTTAGGTCAGTCAGGAATCCCTTGACTTTTACAAGCCGATCGCCTGTCTGATTATTAATATATTTATGATTGGAAATGAAAATTTTATTTTTTGTTTTCCAAACGGTTTTTTGCAACACATAGTCTATTGGGGAAAATGAGTACCGGTATGGTAAAACCAGTCACTCAAAGATTTTCACTTTTTGAGGTGCTTCACGATCATTTTGAAGCGCAATTTTGTTTACGGCTTCAATATTACACCATATCACAGACACTGATAATACGTAGGGCCATGCATCTCAGATTTAACATTGTTAAACAATGCCTTTAAGGATGGATTTACCTCCAACTTTGATGCACATAGCGATGAGAAGACCAAAGACCTGTTTACTTTAGTCAGGGACAACATGTACATGAAATTGTGCAGGACCCTACAGAAGAAACCAAAGACAACGCAATTAGTAGAACTCAGAGATGTGGTATAAATGTATAATGGGAAGGCAAGACAGCTATTTAGAAGCTATCAAAGCTGGATAGCGTCTGAACAAAAATGTATATTAACTGGCAAGATAAAATGCAACATATACTCCTTTACATACAAAAACTTGTACACTTTTTTCATCATGGTCTAAAGGCAATTTCATTAGAACAGGTAATGATTCAGTTGTTTTATACAGGTATATAATCATATACCATTACTATCATCTAAAAATAGTATGATTTGTGAAATCTTGATCAAAATGCCTGGAAAGATTATGACTAATAATCCAGACAATCCCTATGACAAAAATAAATCTATTACAAAAATGGCCATTTGTTTTATACAGTGCCTCCCAGAAAAACGAAACCAAGAGTTATCAATGTTTTATCATAACCTAATCACAATTATAATTAATAAATGACACATACAGGTATTTGTAGAGCTTAGATCCTCCTCTTTCATTTAATGCAACTCATATCGTCCCTATTTTCAGGAAGTGACGGTAGTGAGGACAATCATCACGCAAATTGAATGCGATTTTCCTCACTACCGTCACTTCGTGAAAATAGGAACGATATATGCATATTTCACGCATGAGTGATTAAAAACAATTTGGGTATTTCAATGAGAGAAACACATATCTAGAAAGTTCATTTTCTGCTTTAAAGTAATGCTTGCATTTCCATAATTTGATTAAACAAACTTGTTTTCACTGGCTGCCTGCCGTAGCAACAAGCAGAGTTGACAAAAGACTTAACTCCTTTTTCTTTGACAATCAGCCATGCATTTCCTGATTGAGGTGTCATATGAAAGGGCAGAAAATGAACTTTCTAGAAATGTGATTTTCTTTTTTAGAAAGTCCTAGATAAGGAAAACAGGTAGGTAGATTGGTCAGGTGCCTTCCTCGGTCATAAAAGCAGCAGCATTAACTGCCACTTCACAAAGCTAAGCTACCTCGGCGAAGTCCGGGTCCAGACATCCACAGTGTACTGCAACTCATGATTATCACTTTGTTCTTGACGCTAAAAAAATCTCATGATAAAATTAGCATATCATGCATATTCATAATCCTTATTAAAATTCAAATGATTTGAATTGTACAAATTAAAACTCATGCGATGAGAGATAAAATTAGTCAAACAAAATTCCCCCCTTTTGAGTAAGAAATTGGGGAAATATTGAGAAAAATAAGGGGAAATTAGGGAAATAAAGGGAAATAGGGGTAAATCGTGAGGAAGATTTTTAAAAAAATTAAAAAACAGAAGGAAAAAAATGGGGGAAAATCCCCAAAATCAGGAAACTGATTTAAATCAGGTAATTATCAGGCCTGCATAATATGAATATTCATGATCTTATTTCATTCAAATGAATTTAGTTGTACAGATTATGACCTCATGTGATTGCTCCAGACCCACTCTTGAATTTAGGATTGCTCACAAACAGAGATTCACTATCCTCGCTCTCTTCAGATTCTTCAAAATATGTTTGCTGAGGCAAGAATGTTTCATTACGCTTCCACAAATCCCCATCATCATTATCTACTACTGTATCCATGATGACGTCTGTTTCGAAAGGAACTCTAGATCTGTTGAAGAGGGTTGATCCCACAGTTGCATTATCTTCAAAAACCCTATCCTTCTCTTTAGATACCCTCGAGTTAGGATCACACCTTTCCTCTGTTATGCTCTCCGCACCAAATATGGAGTCGGATTCGCTTGTTGCCATGGTGATGGATTTGTCTCGCCTGGCAACATGCTTCTTTGGAGGTGGCCTTCTGCGGGGTGTCCGGGCATCCGAGAGGAATATATCATCCAAGAAAGACATGCTTTCATCTGTCTTTGGACGTGCGGTTGACAATGCATCATCCTTTGATCCTTCCTGCGTTGTTTCCTGCTGGGTCGTTTCCAATCTCTCATATCCATCTTTATTTTGCTCATCTGTCGATCTCACCACCTTGCTCTGTTTCCTGCAACTTTCAGAGGCAATGGCTTTACTGTGCCTGTTCCCTGCACCCGTCCTGTAGATCTTAGCATCTTCATGACCTTCCTCACATTCATCCGAGGAGTCATCATCAAAGAGTTCCTGGTACACTTCATGACTGACCATACCACCACTCCTTCTTTTCCTTCTTCCCTTCTCCTTTTCTCTTTCCAACCTTGCAGATTTTGTTCTACTATTACTCCTTTTTACAGATGGGCGTGTTCCTTCCATGTCTTCGCTATCAATGTGTGCACTATCATCACTCAAGGTTCCTTCAAACTCGAGTCCAGCTGCAGCCTTCCAGCGACCTACAGGTGCTACCTCCCGCCTCTTCGCTCTACTCTCCCTTCTACCTCTCCCTCTCCCTCGACCTCGACCCTTAGTCTCAACCAATGTTGGTTTTGACATCTCTCCTTTTTCTTTTCTAGTTCCGGTGTCTCCTGAAGACTTGGGACCATTGGTTGGTTGGGTTGGTAGTTTAATGAACTCATCAAAGTCTATGTCATACTTGGATTTGTTGTATGATAGAAGAAGCTTGAGACAGCCCTCATCTGAAAGCCCTTGGATGTGAGTTGCCAGAGCTGAGGGGCTCCTAAAGCCTGCTAGTACTGATGCCATATCCTTGAACTGATCCCTGAGATTCAATTGTGACAATATGAAAAGTAGTTACTTTGCATTTCCAACAAAAAAGGCACCTAAATACTGTAAAAGAAGACACTTATCATTTGTATTGCATTGTTTTGGTATCACTAAGCCTGGGAAGGGAAGAGGGAAATTTCATCACTACGACTCAAGGATCTGTCCTCTCTGTTACTGCCACATGCGTGACATGTTCACAAATTTTCTGAGGGATCCAGATTTGCAAAATTATTATCTGGTGTATGATATAACAAAGACTGTAATCACCTTCTAACACCGATAGGGGTTTGTCCAACAAGTAAAGTTGTATCTCCCAAGCGATGACTAGTAGCATGCGTGCGCCTCCCAGCAAGCTTCGGCTTTCGGTGGCTTGTAACAGTTTCCTAGAAGTCAAGTGAAGTTTATGTTGTCATATTAAAGGAGGTGTTTAATTTATAGGTTGTCTCGAATAAGCACAACACAATCACAAAGTAACATTTTGGGGAGAAAAAAACCTTAAGGCAATTTTAGTAGCCTAGTATAATGTGCAAATATAATAATGACCCCTTTCAAAACCTGAAGATAATTTTTTGGAAGTGTTGAAATGACTACTTGAATTTTTAAAACTTGTTCTACATTTAATTTCCAGATCATTAGGCAGGTAACATGTAAAAGTCATACCAAATAATGTATATTGGTAAAATCACATTAAAAAAAAAATCAATTTGCATAAGTGCGTTTCTTAGTACAGCTATATACAGTGTATATAAGGCTTATGGGGATCTCCTGGCACAAATAGTTAATCTATGGGACATATCTTTTAGAACTTTCAAAAAAAAATCCCCTTTATGCCTTGCATTCTAGAATTCTTGGTTTTTATTGCAAAGAAGGTCACAGAGGGAATTCCACAGACAGCCATCGATGAAAAAGAAGCTCTGTCTAGCTGGCATACAGGTTTTGATAGCACTCAAGGAGAGGGCATGGGAAGACATAGACATACTATAACGGGTGTCTCTCTGTCATCCATATGGTGGCGGCATCATGAATTCCAAGTCTTGTGTACAGATAAAAGAAAATACATTGTAGCTGCATGCATTTTGTACCATAAAAATGCAGTAATTTGTGTCTATGAATATGATCTGTTCCTATACAGTAGGCATGCGGTTGCACCATGTGAGAGAGAGAGAGAGGGAGGATTGGGGAGTCCTGAAAGGGACTCTCTGTAATCTTTCTTGAGTGTGTGTAGTCCTGAAAAGGACTGTTGGTGTAGTCTTGAAAAGGACTGTTGGTTATCTTTCTTAGCTTATAGTTGTAAGGAGAACTATAGCGCCGGTTGGAGAGGATGGGTGGTAGGAGTGGCTCCAGTTTTGCCCTGTGATTGAAATGGGATCTGTTCTTGCTCTACTTACCAGGTCTAGTGTGGGTACTTGGCAGTAGGCAGGTTCCTGACTGAACTGGCCCATCTCAAAGACATCCTTCTGGGCCACCTTGCTGACATGGTCCTCAAAACGACTCCCTCCGACAACCTTCTGATTTGAATGCACATACTCTACACCACACCTTTCTGCATAAGAAACAACAGGGGAGTGTTTCACAAAGACTAAGATCGACTTTAAGTTGGACTTGAACTATGACAGGCCATTCATGCCACTGGTTGATCTCCCTATTGGTCTCTCAATTATGGTCTTTAGATAATATTTTTTCCTTCAATAATAAAGTATGAAAGAATGTAAATTCTGTAGATTTGTGACCACGATTTATACGTCCCTACAGAGACCAATGCCAGTAAATGGTAAGAGCAAACAGTGGCATGAACTGCCTGCCATAGTTAAGTCCAACTTAAAGTTGATCTTAGTCTTTGTGAAACACCCCCAGGAAGGATAGAGGCTCGTTCAGATATGACGTGGTAAACTGCGGCAAAACAGCCGGCACTGTATTTATAAGAGTGTATATGAATGGTAACTGCATGCAACAAAGGTTCTGTGCGTATTCCATGAGCTCAGTGGTTTTAAGATATATACATATATGAAGCGTAATACACTTTACATCATTATATAATTTTAAAAAGCCATGGTTTTGCCATGTTACTGAAATGGGGTTGTACATGTACCTGGTAGTTGCAATATTTCACAACATATATGCCAGTGGTTTAAACAATCGCAGAGTACATTTACATGTACATGTAAGTAAATCTGGGGGGTGTTTCACAAAGATCCTAAGTTGAACTTATCTCCAAGTTGGACTTAAAAATTATGGAAAGCCATTAGCATCTTTGAAAATATTTTGTAAAATTTATTTTGAAAGGCATAAAATGTTGATTCAAATCATTCATATTTTCTATCATCAAGAAGATTTCATGTTCTTGTTGTGGAATTTATAAAAAGTCTAAAATACTTGAATTTCTGCTTTTGAATATATTTCATTTTAAGGCTCCAATGGCTGTCCATAATTTTTAAGTCCAACTTAGTGTTAAGTTCTACTTAGGATCTTTGTGAAACACCCCCCCAGGAGTATAACATGTAATAATGTTTGAAGGAAAATCATTTATTATTTCAGAATAATCCGAAATAAATTTAGTTTTTGAATATGAATGCCAACTATAATGCACATGATGAGATAAACACAATATGTGACGTATCAGTACTGGTACAATACAGAAAAGTCCATCAAGATAAATGTAACTTTGGTAAGAATGTGTACAAATTACTGTACTTTGTTCTGTTTAAACCATACATTAAAGGTATAAGTTAGAGCATGAAGGCAATCTTCTGATAATGTGGTCAAGCCCAATAACAATTTTCTGACCAGTTTTCTGGAACAGCTGAACTACAAGAAAAACAGGCTAAATCTAAGACTTACTAAACACATCCTCTGCTGTTTTGATGTTGCCACTGTCCATTCGATAAACCCTCTGTTTTCTCATTGTCTCTGCATCCTCCTTCCTTCCTCGTTGTGCTCTCTCCATCTCTCCTCTTGTCTCTTCTCCATCTTCATCCTCATAATGATAATCATCACCATCATCATCATCATCCCTGGCACTTGTCCTTGATCTACTGTGATCACTGTGGGGGCTGTGTGACTGCCTTCTTGTCTGGCCTTTGACCTTCTGAACAGGTTGTCCATCCTTCCCAAGAATTGCCTTTCCACGAGCCAGCTTTCTCGGTTGGTCCCTCCATCCATCTTCTACATCATCATCACTATCATCGTGGTCGTCTTCATTGTTGACCAATAATAGAAAGGGAATAAAGAAAATTCAAACAGTTCAGAAAAGAAGCAGGTTGCATTTCCTTCATGTACAATGTAAGGTGAAAAATTGTTGATAACAAAGACATCAATGGATGGAGGAGCAATTCAATTCACAATTCAGCCATGTCTCCCTCCAGCCCTAACTGCCCCCCCCCCCCCTTCCCAAAGCCAAAGATAGCTAACTTTACATAATCTCTAAACAATTAACTGACATATTGAGAGTAAAGTCATACAATCATTGGTATTACAATCACGCCATTCTCCCAGAGGAAAATACAAAAAGCTTTACTATTTTAACCCATTGACTCTGGGAACCAGGTGGATCCCATATCAAGCCTATGGGAATGAAAGAATTCAGTAATCAATTACTGAAAACAATGAGTTAAATTAGATAGCTTTGACAGATACCGAGACGTGATGGTCCAGAGCTCGTCACATGATATCCCTTCAGCGGTCCAAAGAATGTTATATTACACCCCCTGCCAGTCAATATCTGTATAATATTGAGTCTAACATCATACAATTTTTGGCGGGAATGAAATGTGCAGCTTCTCACCAATCCTGCGAGATGCTGTGATCGATGACCTCACTCTGGATTTCCTAGGAGATGTTTTCTTGGAAGGACTCCTACTGTCTTCCTCCTGCATCTCAGAATCGTTGCTATGGATATGAGCATCATCATCCTCATCCTCATCGTCGACCTCATCCTCGACCTCTAGTAACTGTGAATCCATTCCATGGATATCATCATCGTCCTCGTCTTCTTCTCTGGCTTCTCTGGACTCCTCATCACCACCATCGTCCTCTTGGAGAAGCTACAGGAGTCAGGGAGAAGGAGATAATCATAGTTTCAATAAAGATGGACAGATGGTTAAAATACTTTATTTTTCTGTCTATGTCTCTGTCTCTTTATCTGTCTCTTTCTCTCTCTCTCTCTCTCTTTCTCTCTCTTCCTCTCTATCTCTCTCTCTATCTCTCTCTCTGTCTCTTCATCTCTCTCTATCTCTCTCTTCCTCTCTCTCTCTCTCTTTTTCTCTCTACCTCTCTCTTCCTCTCTCTCTCTTTCTCTCTCTTTCCTATTCCTCTCTCTCTCTCTCTCTCTCTCTCTCTCTATGTCTCTTTCTTCCTCTCTCTCCCTCTGTCTCTCTCTCTCTCTGTCTCTCTCTCTCATACACACACACAACAAAAATATCTCTCTCTTTCTCATTAGGATAAGAATAACTGGATGAAATGGAGTCTTTCAAAGCAATATTTATGATATAAATGTATATAAAAATATTTGTAAATATCTTCAGTCAAGTTATCGAGAACAAATGAAATGCAATCATGATCTTTTGATAAACAAAAACAAAGCAAATATTAATAAAAAATAGCCTCTTTAGTTTTTGGGAAAAACAAGGGTGCCAATTAAGATAAACTAACAATATTCAGGTGGCTCAAATAAGTACAGCAACAGCTCTCAAGGACGATTAATAGACTAACAATTCATAATTACAAATATATCGTCCTGGCAAAAGAAAAACTATGCTCTGCAGACAGATTTCTTCTTGCAGAACATAAAACATGTAATTCCTGGGGTGAGCGTTCATTCCTAGTGGCTCCTGTAAAGGTTTGCAATGGCTTTTCATGCTTTATCTGAGCAGCTCCTACCATGGAATCAAGGCACATCTCTTTAATTTGAAAAACTGGCCATTCTGACGTAAAAATCAAATGACTATTGACTAAACACTGCAAACTACTTCTTGAACTATTTAATATCGTTATAACTGTACAGACCACAAGTAGTACATGTACAGAATTTAACTAATTATGTGTTATATTTTGAAGTAGGCGCCATGAGCACCTAGATGGGGCATACCGGTGCCATAGAAGATATCCTTATCATCATAAGGCCTAACAAAAAAAATGTTGTATTGCCCTTTGCGACGGACCCAAAAATCTTGAAATCTACGGTCGGCTTTTAAAAAAAAGTTTTTTTAAACCATTTTTTAGAAAAAAAATGTTTGATGAATAAAAAACTGAGAAATATCAGCCAAAAGAGGGAGAAAAAAAAATTCAGACTGACTGACCCATGTTTTGGTACCTAAAGGGCAATATAATCTTTCTTTTTTTAGGCCTTACTATGGATTGGAGTCCAAGTGTAATAAATGTTCTGACCTCATCTAATGAATCCTCTGGTGCTTCCTCGACCGATGTCTGTGGCTTGTACTTGGCCATGGAGATGCCCAGCTCAATCTTCTCTTCTCTCTATGGCAACAATGAATGAAATAGACATTACTTGACACAAAGCAAATTGTCACTTCACATAACATGCATACATTTCAAGGCTATTTAAAGCCTGTCTGCACTAGTTTGGCCAGGAGGGATTAGACCTCCCTGCATGGTCACTTTAATACAGGGGGTTATCTCATCAAATCAGCTCTCAATTAACATAAGAAAAAGGGGATCATGGGGGACCAAAGGGTACCGCTGAGGCATTGATTACTATATAGAGGGCGTAGTTGTAAGTAGTGCAGTCCTTCTTTAAGTTTTAACCATTTTGTGAATGTTTGTTTAGGCTATTACATGTAGATGACCCAGCACAAGAATTAATGGAAATGAATTTTACTTAGACCTCACCAGCAATGGAATTCTATTCAGGATAGACTGCACAGATAGACAAACAACGAACATGCATATACGGAGACCACACATTTTTAGCCAGCTGCAGATTGATTTTCAATTCAAATTTGACCTGTATCAATATAACCTGTTTATTTATGTATTTCAATTGATGTACCCATATGTTTATTTCTCTAACTCCTTGGGGGGGGGGGGGGGTCACAAAGATCTTATGTTGATCTTAACTCTAAGTATGACATCAAAAATTATGTACATTATTTACAAAGGGGCTTAGAGACTCTCAAGCTCACCTGAATTACATCTTTGGTCAGACAAGACCCGTCCACTCTCAGAGCAAAGAGGTTCTGGAGACCAAAGATCTCCCCCTGCTGGTCCTTGTCCCCGGCTACCGCTGTGAAGTATCGCTTGGCATTCTCTGTTGTCATGGCAACACTGGCTATTTGCTGGTTTTTAAATAGATGGGAAAAATGTCTATTTTAATACACTAGGAAACACTGTAAAGTTGTAGATTATATGTATTTCATTTTTGTTTAAATATGTAAATGAGCAGAAGTACAGCTTTCAAAAGATCCCATTTACTATTTAGTTTATTTCTAAAAAGAAGCTATTGAAAAAGAAACTATTGGTACAGTTTTGCATCCAAATAATGAGCTCAGGAAGTAAGATGTTGAAAGTTTTATAATGGTTACACAAATAAATGAAGTAAAGTAAATAATAAAAAAAAATTTTCAAGGTACGACCACAAAATAGTAATATCATCCTCATTGCTCCTCACGTCTGTGGCTTTTCATCTGAAAAATATATTCCTTCTGAATTCTACAGACATCTTGATTGAGACCTGGGGAGTGTTTCACAAAGGCTAAGATCAACTTTAAGTTGGACTTAACTATGGCAGGCCATAGATGTCCCTGACTGCTCTCAGCATTATGATTTTCAGACAATATTTTTTCCTTCAATAATGAATTATCAAAAAATATAAATTCTGTAGATTTGAGACCATGATTTGTACATCCCTTGAGAGACCAATGCCAGTAAATGGTGAGAGCAAACAGTGGCCTGAACGGCCTGCTATAGTTAAGTCCAACTTAAAGTCGATCTTAGTCTTTGTGAAACACTTCCCCGGATGGTGAACAGATTGGCTTTCCTAGTGTTGAGACAAACTCTCACCTGTTTATAGACTTGTCTAAGGTACATATTCTCCTCAATCGATCCCCTAGAGACGAACCTGTACACCCTGACATCGCGATGCTGACCTATGCGGTATGCCCTGTCCTGTGCCTGGAGGTCATAGGTCGGATTCCAGTTGGGGTCAAAGATCACGACGACGTTGGCACCCGTCAGATTCAGACCAATACCTCCAGCCCTAAGGCAACCAAGAATAATAAGATACTTTATCAACTTTGACTATTGGTTCGTGGTTTATTTAACGATAGAATCTAACAATGACTTTTCAAAACCTAATGTCCTAATGAAAACAGATTACTGCTTGGCAGAGAGAAATATGTTGTATTGTTAAGTACAGTAACAAGTCACAATTGGGTCTTGGACCCCAAGAGTTTAAAAGCCAACTTTTCAACAAGAAGTTAATCCAGGTATATATATAACCTGAATAACTGTGTACATGATGCTGGAAACAATCCCACAAATATAATGATGTGCACTTATTCAGAAAGAGAGCAATGCATGTTAAAAATCACATGTATAGTGGAACCTCGGTTTGTGTTATAACAAGGTGATTTTGCTGGTCCCAGCTCTTTATATTCTTTGTTTTTTTTACCCTGGTATAACAAGATTCTTGATATAACAAGGTAATTTCCTTGGTTCCAAGGACCTCGTTATAACGAGTTTCCACTGTATTAGTAATGGCTGAGGTTCTGTAATATTGTGAACCTGAAAAAATATATATGAAAAGTAGACGCATGGAACAAATCCAAATTCAAGTTTAAACCCAATGATGAAATGCGTGGTGACATAGAAACTATAAATCATATACAACATGTTTTAAGCCCTACTGCACTAGTTTGGCCAGGAGTGATAAGACCTCCCTGCATGGTCAATGAGTGGTTATCTCATCAAATCGGCTCTCAATTAACACAAGAAAAAGAGAATCATGGTGAACCAATGGTCACTGATTAGGCATTGTTTGCTATTTAGAGGACGCAAGTAGCTGTAAGTAGTACAGTGGGGCTTTAACTTCTTACTTAGTGGAGATGAGAAAGATGAAGATATCAGGATCCTTGTTGAATTCGTGAACCAACTTCTGTCTGTTGTGCGCTGGAGTCTTGCCATCCAATCTTCGGTATGTGTAGGAGGTAGTCTTCATGAACATCTCCAGAATATCCAATAGCTTGATAAATAAGAGACAAGTAAGAAAGTATCAAATTATTTGTTGTTATGAACAAACTTCATTACTTTTATCAAGTTAAATCGTATTAAAATAAGAAGATATTGACTCACATGTTCTGCACACAGAAATATAGGTATGTGGGACTATACAAAAATATTTTGTGTGAAAGTTTGGTCTAAACTGATGTTTATCCTCAGATTTTGAAGATGAGGGCATTCGAAGAACAGTCCTTTTCATGGTACATTTCTTTTGTACTATTTTTCCAAACTGACATAAAAGAAAGAAGAAAGCTTACAAATTATTTCTCATCTTTATCAAAACTCTACCTACTCGTGAATAAAACTACTCAAGAATATCGTGATACATTCACAGAACCAACAAAACCAAGAAAAACAAAGAGACTTACTTGAGTATAGCATGAAAACAGCAAGACCTTGCTATTTTCTCTCTTGAAAACTTTCAGTAGTTTTTCCAGGACCTAAAAGAAAGCAACCAGTAGCAGATTTGAATGAATCATATGATTTATATAGAATATATGCACATGAAATATAAAACTGATTTTTAAGGACACTAAACCTTATAGAGACAATTTCAACTTCATTAAAAGAATACTTCTTATTGGTGTCATCTTGTGTCTGTTCTGTATCAGTACTGTATCTAATTGTATGTGTGTACTGTAATTTCAGCATTAATTAGTACACAAAGGGTCAATACAAGGAGTTTCAAGGGAGTTTTGAATCAAACAAGAATGTGGATGTCAACTTTTTCCTGTAACCCTGTATGTTTTGATATCTTCACTCTGAAATTCTTTTCATGGGGGATAAAAAGAATGGAAAAAGCATGAAAATATCAAAAGCATGGAAAATATCAAATGAATGGCAAATTCAAATTTTGTTTTCTCATCTTTTTCTGACCTGAATTATACAATGTATTTTTCTCCTATTCAGTCAATTCTAAAGAGATATACCTTTCAAAGTTAAATTGCACAACATCAATTTGCTTCATTGATTGAATGGATTACAAAGTATACAAATAAACACACACCTGCTTTTTGCCACATTATGTTGGGTTTAGAGAGCGTGAAAAATCTTGCCTCTCTGCTCAGCTCCTCAAACCAAGGCTGCTGGACAAATTTGCAATTCATTTTCTCATGTTCATTTTCCGTCTCAATCATAAATTTTGTTTTTTTCCTATTTAATAAAGTGATATCTTCCCAAGTTCAATTGCACAACATGAATTTGGTTCATTGATTGACTGGATAATGATAATAATAATAGTGGGTTCTTGTTTAGCAATCATGTCTGTCATACTTGAGACTCCTAGTGAACGCAGCTTGGATTACAAAGAATCGTTTTTAAAAACACACCTGCATTTTGCCACAGTACATTGGGTCCGAGAGCGTGGCAAACCTCGCCTCTCGACTGAGCTCCACAAACTGAGGCTGCTTGGCAAAGGCTATCTGACAGTATCGCAGAGACTTCTCCCTCTGCTTCTCGGACTTGGACACATCAGGCATGAGAAGAGCGATGTGATTGGATACTTTGATCAAGAGACTCATGAGGCCAAAGGTCAATGATTTGATACCCTCCCCGCGCTCGTTAACCTGCAATTGATAAAAAGAAAGAATATCTGATGAGCACTTCTTATCGAGTCAAAGCTACATACCCACCGAAACCCTTTCAAATGATTAATATCGGTACATGTACGTATAGACATAGATTGTGTCATTTTGAAACAAATGGGGGTGAAAAACCTGACCTTCATATGCAACAAAATAAGTCATGCAGCTGAGAACATACAACAAATTAAAAAAATAGTAAGTAATTGTATTCACTTATCTCCAGATTCATATTTGAATATAATTAGGAAGATTTTACTAAAGAATACACCAATTGAGACTCTTCTCTCTACACTAGTGCTACAACTTGGGAAGCGAATCTCCCAAAATCTGCTCAGCTTAGGAGGCAAGTGAGGAACTAAGAAGTTCTGAACCTCCGATCAGCTAGAGTACCCTCTATCCCTCACTGTCATCAGTGATGCTCACACATTCACGGTTCAGATGAGCAGTTATCTGAGCTTCCACCCACTTTCCCAGATACTATTTGCTTAAACTGATAACATCACCTCATGAACGCTCACTCAGGCTTTCTATTTGTTTCCTGTGTTGCTGGCTATTTGTTTCAATGCTGATTACTGCTGTGTGATGATATGATGGACTCACCTTCAGAGCCATCTATACACAGAGTTTGGCCAACTTGGTTTCACTGGGTCACAATATGGCGTATATTCTTTCGTTTTGTGCTTGTCCAACTCAAACCAGGTTGACCAAACTCTGTGTATAGATGGCTCTGCTTACCTTGTAGCAACAGTGCCCTCTCTTGCGACCGCTTCCACAATCACAGGGGTTCTTCTTTTCAAGGACAAGCTTCATGTCTTGGGATTCTAGGAGAGCTCTATACACGTCTAGCTGAAATGAGCTCAGTGTACAGAATACTACGTTCTCATCTGGTCAAAGGAAGAAATCAAAAGTGATATTTTAGCTGGAGTGATAGTTTTGGGGTGAGATAGTTCACAGAGCTGGTCAAATGTATCTGTAATGAACCTGCAGGAAAAGGGATGGTAGACTCACTTTCATCATCATCACCTTCATCATTGTCATTAAGGTTGTAATCATCATCATCATCCTTATCAACATTATCATCAGAATCTTAAGCTACGGTCTCAAAGGTGCGTTTGTACAAATCTTCATGTTTTTCCATTGTCTTTCCAAATTTCCATTGTCTGAATCTTCCTGTTTTTCCATTGTCTTTCCGAATTTCCATTGTCTGAAAATC